>NW_028270185.1:3449697-3759697 GCF_037043375.1 Chiloscyllium plagiosum | reverse complement strand
TGCAGGAAATCCCTGCGATAAAAAGCTTCCTCAAACATGGGTTACCTTAAAACAGTTGGTGAAGTCTATAGAACAGGGTTAAGCCTCATGAACGATGAGACTTGCCTGCCCCTGATTGATTAAACAGGTTCTAGGAAATCAGGTTTCTGGTGTTAAATTGCTCTCCATCTGCTGGATAACCAGATAGTTGCTTTAATAGAACGACAAGGAATGCTGTGGCTAGTGTGGGGGAGGCTAGGACAATGATGAAATCAGGAGATGACTGAATGACCCAGAAGCTTCATTTAATCCCACGCTGGGCCATTGATTAGGGATGAATTCTCACATTTCCTGAGCATACAAAATGATTTCTTAGAACAACTCATTTGTTTGCCTCATTGATGACACGTACAAACCCTTTGATAAATCCTTCTCCAGAAATTCAGACATAAAGCATTAAAAATTACTGTAGTCCCACTCTCTCGTCAGAGAGAGAGAGATGGCTGGTGACGATTTAACCTGAGGGTCACCATTCTTCTGGTGAGATTGAGAAGGTGGGATCTTCACAATAACCTCAGCTGGTGCAGGAATTGAACCCATGTAATTGGTGTTGTAGAGTCATACAGCATCGAAACAGACCTTTCAGCCTAAACCCGTTTACCACCCTTGGTCCATAGTGTACATAGTGCCTGAAGAAGGGCTTATGCCCGAAACGTTGATTCTCCTGTTCCTTGGATGCTGCCTGATCTGTTGCACTTTTCCAGCAACACATTTTCAGCTCTGATCTCCAGCATCTGCAGTCCTCACTTTCTCCATAGTGTACAATACTCTGGCATTTTAAGTGCTCACTCAGATGTGCCTTAACAGGTGTCACAGTGGTCCAGTGGTTAGCACTGCTGCCTCACAGCGCCAGGGACCTGGGTTTGATTCCAGCCTTGGGCGACTGTCTGTGTGGAGTTTGCACGTTCTCCCTATGTCTGTGTGGGTTTCATCCCACAGTCTAAAGATGCACAGGTTAGGGTGCAGTTGAGGTGGGTTAGCCATGGGAAATGTAGAGTTTCAGGGAAGGGGTGGGGTGCTCTTTCGAGAGATTTCATGGACTCGATGGGCCAAATGGCCTGCTTTCACAGTGTAATGATTCTGAATGTTTATTTGCCATTACAAAGCAGCCATCCAGCTGATTAACTCCCGACACAGTTATACACAGTCATTATCAATTAACATCCTGGGGTTTACTATTGCCCAGAAACTGAACTGGACGCACCCATATAAACACAGTGGCTAGCAGAACAGGTCAGCTGCTGTGAATCCCTGAAGGGAGTAGCTCACCTCCTCAATCCCTCATTTTGAACCGAGCCCCATCCCACTCACCAACCTTGTGCTCGCTGACCTACACTGGCTCCTGGTTAGACAATGCCTCAATTTTAAAAATTTTTACCATCCTTTTCGGATATCTCGCTGTAAGAGGGTCTTACCCTCCTTCTCCAACTCCTCAACCCTCCAGGATATGTAGAAGACTCCAATTCTCGTCTTATGCATGTGCTGAATGTTACCTACACCATTGGTGAGTGTGCCGTCAGCTGTGAGAGCTGCAAACACAGGGACTTCCTGTGGAAACAGACCCTTCAGTCCAACCGTCCACACAGACCATTCTATCCATGCCCCTCATGATTTTATAAACCTCACCCTTCAACTCCCTATGTTCCAGTCTTTCCAGTCCCTCCCTTCAACTCAACCCCTCCAGTCCCGGCAACATCCTTGTAAGTCTTTTCCAGACCCTTTCTAGTTTGACAAAATCCTATAGCAGGACAATCAGAATTTAAGCAGTACTCCTGAAGTGGCCTCACCAATGTCCCACTACATCACGCCCCAGCTTCTGTGTTCAGTGCTCTGACCAATGAAGATAAGTGTGTCAAACACCTTCTTCCTCATCCTGTCTACCTGGGACGCCACTTTCAAGAAACTATACATCTGGACCCCTAGGTCTCTCAGTTCAACAACACTCCCCAGGGCCCCACCATTAACTGTAGAAGTTCTGCTCTGCTTTGCCTTATCAAAGTGCAACACCTCACATTTATTTGCATTAAACTTCATCTGCCTATGGGCCCATCAGATCAAGGTCCCACTCTGTATTTAGATAAACTTGTTCACTGTCCACTATATCACGAAATTTGGCATCATCCACAAACTTACTAACCATACCTCTTATATTCTCATCCAAATCATTTATATAAATGTCAAACAACAGTGGACTCAGAACTGGTCAGGGGCCTCCAGTCCAAATAACAATCCTCTTTGTTCACCCATCAAGCGGCTGCCCTTACAGTAGTGGCAATGGTGAGAGTAAGGACCTGGGGGCCTTTCCTGTTAAAGCGTGATTAAAGGCAGTCAGCATGGCTTTGTAGGGGCAGGTCATGCCTCACAAATCTTATTGAGCTCTTTGAGGAGGTGACGAGACAGGTTGACAAAGGTCAATCAGTTGGTGCGGTGTACATGGATTTCAGCAAGGCATTTGATAAGGTTCCCCACGGTAGGCTCATTCATAAAGTCAGAAGGTATGGGATACGGGGAGATTTGGCTATCTGGATTCAGAATTGGTTGGCTGACAGAAGGCAGAGAGTGGTTGTAGATGGAAAGTATTCTGCATGGAGGTCAGTGGTGAGTGTGTCCCGCAGGGACTATGTTCTTGGGCCTCTGCTCTTTGTGGTTTTTATAAATGACTTGGATGAGGTGGATGAGGAGTGGGTTAGTAAGTTTGCCAATGATACAAAGGTTGGAGGTGCCGTTGATAGTATCGAGGGCTATTGCAGGCTGCAGTGTGACATAGACAGGATGCAGAGCTGGGCTGAGAAATGGCAGATGGAGTCCAACCTGGATAAATGCAAAGTGATGCTTTTGGAAGGTCGAACTCGAATGCTGAATATAGGATTAAAGACAAGATTCTTGGCAGTCTGGAGGGATCTTGGTGTTCAAGTGCGTAGATCCCTCAAAGTTGTCACCCACGTGGATAGGGATGTTAAGAAAGCATATAGTGTTTTGGCTTTCATTAACAGAGGATTGAGTTTAAGAGCCACGAGGTTTTGCTGCAGCTCTACAAAATCCGGGTGAGATCACACTTGGAGTTGAAACTTTATTGCTGGAACAGCACAGCAGGTCAGGCAGCATCCAGGGAACAGGAGATTCGACGTTTTGGGCACAGGCCCTTCTTCATTCCTGAAGAAGGGCCTGTGCCCGAAACGTCGAATCTCCTGTTCCCTGGATGCTGCCTGACCTGCTGTGCTGTTCCAGCAATAAAGTTTCAACTTTGATCTCCAGCATCTGCAGACCTCACTTTCTCCTCGAAGATCACTCTTGGAATATTGTGTCCAGTTCTGGTTTGGAGAGGGTACAAAGAAGGTTTAGATTTTTTTTTAGATTACATTACAGTGTGGAAACAGGCCCTTCAGCCCAACAAGTCCACACCGACCCGCCGAAACGCAACCCACCCATACCCCTGCATTTACCCCTTACCTAACACTACGGACAATTTAGCATGGCCAATTCACCTGACCTGCACATCTTTGGACTGTGGGAGAAAACCGGAGCACCCGGAGGAAACCCACTCAGACACGGGGAGAACGTGCAAACTCCACACAGTCAGTCGCCTGAGGCGGGAATTGAACCCAGGTCTCAGGCGCTGTGAGGCAGCAGTACTAACCACTGTGCCACCGTGCCGCCCACACAGTGCCTGGTGTGGTTTACCAGGATGCTGCCTGGACCGGAGGGCTTATCTTACAAAGAAAGATTGACTGAGCTTGGACTTTTCTCTGTGGAGAGAAGGAGGAAGAGAGGTGACCTGATCGAGGTGTACAAAGTAATGAGGCTTGGAGAGAGTCAACAGCCAGAGACTTTTCCCCAGGGCAGGATTGACTGGCACTAGGGATCATAGTTTTAAGGTGTTAGGAGGGAGGTATACAGGAGCCGTCAGAGGAAGGTTCTTCATGCAGTGGAATGTGTTGCCAGTGGTGGTGGTGGAAGCAGAGTCATTAGGGACATTTATGCTACTGCTGGACATGCACATGGACAGCAGTGAATTGAGGGGAGCGTAGGTTAGGTTATTTTATTTTATGTTAGGATTAGTCCTCAGCACAACATTGTAGGCCGAAGGGCCTGTTCTGTGCTGTACTTTTCTATGTTCTATGTTCTATAGAGAATAGGTGGAGCAAAGGTTCAGCAGGAATGGACACGGACACGGGGATTGCTGGGCACGTGCACTGATATATTCAGGCTGTGGCTGAAACTGAGACACTACACGGTGTCCAACCCGTCCATGCCGACCAGATATCCCAACCCAATCTAGTCCCACCTGCCAGCACCCGGCCCATATCCCTCCAAACCCTTCCTATTCATATACCCATCCAAATGCCTCTTAAATGTTGCAATTTTACCAGCCACCACCACATCCTCTGGCAGCTCATTCCATACACGTACCACCCTCTGTGTGAAAAGGTTGCCCCTTAGGTCTCTTTTATATCTTTCCCCTCTGACCCTAAACCTATGCCCTCTAGTTCTGGACTCCCCGACCCCAGGGAACAGACTTTGTCTATTTACCCTATCTATGCCCCTCATAATTTTGTAAACCTCTATAAGATCACCCCTCAGCCTCCGACACTCCAGGGAAAACATCCCCAGCCTGTTCAGCCTCTCCCTGTAGCTCAGATCCTCCAACCCTGGCAACATCCTTGTAAATCTTTTCTGAACCCTTTCAAGTTTCACAACATCTTTCCGATAGGAAGGAGACCAGAATTGCATGCAATATTCCAACAGTGGCCTAACCAATGTCCTGTACAGCTGCAACATGACCTCCCAACTCCTCTACTCAATACTCTGACCAATAAAGGAAAGCATACCAAACTCCTTCTTCACTATCCTATCTACCTGCGACTCCACTTTCAAGGAGCTATGAATCTGCACTCCAAGGTCTCTTTGTTCAGCAACACTCCCTAGGACTTTGCCATTAAGTGTATAAGTCCTGCTAAGATTTGCTTTCCCAAAATGCAGCACCTCGCATTTATCTGAATTAAACTCCATCGGCCACTTCTCAGCCCATTGGCCCATCTGGTCCAGATCCTGTTGTAATCTGAGGTAACCCTCTTCGCTGTCCACTACACCTCCAATTTTGGTGTTATCTGCAAACTTACTAACTGTACCTCTTTTGCTCGCATCCAAATCATTTATGTAAATGACAAAAAGTAGTGGGCCCAGCACTGATCCTTGTGACATTCCACTGGTCACAGGCCTCCAGTCTGAAAAACAACCCACCACCACCACCACCCTCTGTCTTCTACCTTTGAGCCAGTTCTGTATTCAAATGGCTAGTTCTCCCTGTATTCCGTGAGATCTAACCTTGCTAATCAGTCTCCCATGGGGAACCTTGTCAAACACCTTACTGAAGTCCAAATAGATCACGTCTACTGCTCTGTCCTCATCAATCTTCTTTGTTACTTCTTCAAAAAACTCAATCAAGTTTGTGAGATATGATTTCCCATGCACAAAGCTGTGTTAATGGAGAGGTGCATGCTTCTCTTGCAGTATGTGGGAGGTAAGGGTCATCACTGATGTCCCTGCTGACCTCCCCTGTGAGACATTCACCCAACTCCAGCTCCTCACAGACCGCGTTAGGGAACTCGAGCTGGATGAACTTCAGATCATTCAGGAGGCTGAGGAGGTGACAGAGAGGAGTTGTCGGGCGGTGGTTACACTTAAGTTACAGGGTAAAGGTAGCTGGGTAACCATCAGGAGAGGGAAAGGGAATAGGCAGAAAGTGCAGGGAAAGTGAATAGACAGACAGTACAGGTATCCTCTGTTGCTGTTCCCCTCAATAATAAATATACCACTTTGAATACTGTTGGGGGGATAACCTATTGCAAAAGCCACAGTGGTCAGGCTTCTTATACTGAGTCTGGCTCTGTGATTCAGAAGGGAAGGGGGGACAACAGGAGAGTGACAGTGATAGGAGATTCAATGGGGAGAGGAACAGACAGCAGATTCTGTGGTTGTGAACAAGACTTCTAGATGGTATGTTGCCTCCCGGGTGCCAGGGTCAGGGATGTCTCAGATTGAATTGGAAATATTCCTAATGGGAAGGGTGAGCAGCCAGAAGTCGTGGTACACATCGGTACCAATGACATAGCTAGGAAAAGAGATGCGCACCTGAAAAGTGAATATAGGGAGTTAAGTTGGAAGTTAAAAGGCAGAACGAGCAGAGCAGGATTGCTTCCGGTGCCACGGGATAGTGAGACTAGGAACAGAGAGCGAGTGCTGGTGAATACGTGGCTACAGAGCTGATGTAGGAAGGAGAGATTCGGGTTTGGAACATAGAACATTACAATGCAGTACAGGCCCTCGATGTTGCACCGACCTGTGGAACTGATCTGACACCCATCTACTCAAAACTATTCCATTCTTGTCCATATGCCTATCCAATGACCATTTAAAAGCCTTCAACGTTGGCGAGTCTACAACTGTTGCACCATGTGGATCATTGGGGTACCTTCTGGGGAAAGTGGGACTGTACAAGGAGATGGGTTGCACCTGAACTGGAGGGGCACCAATACCCTGGGCAGGAGGTTTGCTAGAGCTATATGGGAGGGTTTAAACTAGATTGGCAGGAGGGTCTGAACCTGAGCTATGGGTCAGATGCTGGAGTAGGTAGTGAACAGCCAGATACAGCATGCAGAGAGTGTGTGAGGAGGGATCGACAGTTGATTGGGCAAAGTTGCAGTCAGCGTAATGGGTTGAAGTGTGTCTATTTTAACACATGAAGTTTCAGGAATAAGACTGGTGAACTTGCTGGTGAACTCAGAGCATGGATCAGTACTTGGAACTGTGAGATTATGGCCATTGTGGGGACTTGGATATCACAGGGGCAGGAATGGCTGTTGGATTTTCCAGGGTTTAGACGTTTCAAAAGGGATGGGGGTGGTAAAAGAGATGGAGGAGTGGCATTGCTAGACAGGGATAGTATCACAGCTGCAGAAAGGGAGGTTGTCAAGGAAGGTTTGTCGACTGAGTCAGTATGGGGGCAAGTCAGAAACAGGAAAGGAGCAGTCACTTTCTTGGGAGTTTTCTACAGCACCCCCCCCCCACCCCCACCAATAGCAACATAGCCAGAGAGGGGCAGATTGGGAGGCAGGTTTTGGAAAGGTGCAGAAACAACAGGGTTGTTGTCATGGGGGACTTTAACTTCCCTAATATTAGTTCAAATAGTTTGGATGGAGCAGTTTTTGTTAGGTGTGTCTAGGGAGGGTTCCTGACTCAATATGTCGATAGGCCAACTAGAGGGGAGGCCATATTGGATTTGGTGCTTGGCCATGAACCAGACCAGGTGTCAGATCTCTCGGTGGGAGAGCATTTCAGTGACAGTGACCACAACTGCCTCACCTTTACCACACCCATGGAGAAGGATAGGAGCAGGTGGTATGGGAAAGTATTTAATTGGGGGAAGGGGAATTACAATGCTATTCAGCAGGAACTGGGATGCCTAAATTCGGAACAGAGGTTCTCAGGGAAATGTACGTCAGAAATGTGGAGGTTGTTTAGGGAGCACTTGCTGATACTGCTGGACAGGTTTGTCCCCCTGAGGCAAGGAAGGGATGGTAGGTTGAAAGCATCTTGGGTGACAAGGGCTGTGGAACATCTAGTCAAGAGGAAGAAGGAAGCTTACTTAAGGTTGAGGCAGTAAGGATCAGACAGGTCTTTAAAGGGTTATAAGGTAGCCAGGAAGGAACTGAAGAATGGACTTAGGAGAACTAGAAGGGGCATGAAAAAGCTTTTAGGGAGTAAGATTAAGGAAAACCCTTATGTGAGGAACAAGAGGATGACCATAGTGAGGGTAGGGTCAATCACAGACACTGGTGGGAATTTGGGCCTGGAATCAGAGGAAGTAGGGGAGGTCCTTAATGAGTACTTTGTTTCAGTCTTCACTACTGAGGGTGACCTTGACATTTCTGAGGACAGTGTGAAACAGACTGATATGCTAAAACAGATTGATGTTAGGAAGGAGGATATGCTGAAGATTTTGTAAAGCATAACAATAGATAAATCCCTTGGGTTCGACGGGATATACCCTAGGTTATTACAGGAAGTGAGGGAAGTGATTGCTGCGCCATTACCGATGACCTTTACGTCCTCACTGTCCACTAGAACAGTGCCAGATGATTGTAGGGTGGCAAATGTTATTCCCTTGTTCAAGAAAGTGAATAGGGATAATCCTGGAAATTACAGACCAGTCAGTTGGCTACATAGAACAGCCCATCTTCTGTAATTACACCGGCACCACTCCCCACCTCTTCCTCCACTACATTGATGACTGCATTGGCGCCACCTCGTGCTCCCGCGAGGAGGTTGAGCAATTCATCAACTTCACCAACACATTCCACTCTGACCTTAAAATTACCTGGACCATCTCTGACACCTCCCTCCCCTTCCGGGACCTCTCCATCTCCATTAATGACGACCGACTTGACACTGACATTTTTTACAAACCCACCGACTCCCACATCTACCTGGATTACACCTCTTTCCACCCTACTTGCTGCAAAAATGCCATCCCGTATTCCCAATTCCTCCGTCGTATCTGCTCCCAGGAGGACCAGTTCCACCACAGAACACACCTGATGGCCTCCTTCTTTAGAGACCGCAATTTCCCTTCCCACGTGATTAAAGGTGCCCTCCAAAGCATCTGTCCACATCCCGCACCTCCGCCCTCAGACTCCACCCCTCCAATCGTAACAAGGACAGAACGCCCCTGGTGCTGACCTTCCACCCGACCAACCTTCGCATAAACCAAATCATCCACCGACATTTCCGCCACCTCCAAACAGACCCCACCACCAGGGATATATTTCCCTCCCCACCCCTTTCCGCCTTCCGCAAAGACCGTTCCCTCCTTGACTACCTGGTCAAGTCCAGGCCCACCTACAACCCATCCTCCCATCCTGGCATCTTCCCCTGCCACCGCAGGAACTGCAAAACCTGCGCCCACACCTCCTCCCTCACCTCTACCAAGGCCCTATAGGAGCCTTCCACATCCAAAGTTTTACCTGCACATCCACTAATATCATTTAATATCCTCTACATTGGGGAGACTGGACGCCTCCTAGCAGAGCGCTTTAGGGAACATCTCTGGGACACCCGCACCAATCAACCACACCGCCCTGTGGCTCAACATTTCACCTCCCCCTCCCACTCTGCCGAGGACATGGAGGTCCTGGGCCTCCTTCACCGCCGCTCCCTCACCACCAGACGCCTGGAGGAAGAACGCCTCATCTTCCGCCTCGGAACACTTCAACCCCAGGGCATCAATGTGGACTTCAACACTTTCCTCATTTCCCCTTCCACCACCTCACCCCAGTTCCAAACTTCCAGCTCAGCACTGTCCCCATGACCTGTCCTATCTGCCTATCCTCTTTTCCACCTATCCACTCCACCCTCCGCCCTGACCTATCACCTTCATCCCCTCCCCCACTCACCTATTGTACTCTATGCTACTTTCTCCCCACCCCACCCTCCTCTAGCTTATCTCTCCACCCTTCAGGCTCTCTGCCCGTGTTCCTGATGAAGGGCTTTTGCCCGAAATGTCGATTTTACTGCTCCTCAGATGCTGCCTGAACTGCTGCGTTTTTCCAGTACCACTCTAATCTAGAGTCTTACGTCAGCTGTTGGCAAAGTATTGGAGAGGATTCTGTGAGACAGGATTTATGTGAGTGCGTGTGTAAGTGTATGAGAGAGTGAGTGTGTGTATGTGAGAACATGTGTATGTGTGAGCATGTGTGTGTGAGCATGAGTGTGCGTGTGTGTGAGAGTATGCATATGCAAAGTGTGTGTGCAAGAGTGTGTGTATGTCTGTGTGAGAATGTGTGTGTACATGCGAGAGTGAGAATGTGTGTGTCTGAATGGGTGCGTATGAGAGTGTGAATGTATAAGCATGTGATTGTGAATCTATGTAAATGTGAGAGTGTGCATGAACATCAGTGTGAGCGAGTGAGAGTTTGTGTTAGACTATCAGCTGCATGAAAGGTTGTTGGAGCTTCCTCCTGCTCCGGTGCACCGTCACCCACAGCCAACTCATTCAGCCACATTTTCACCAAGTAGGAAGGACTAACTTAGTCATTTGGAACAGGAGTGGCCAGACCTCCCCCAGAAGTGGAGTGAGGGCAGGTAACCATTTCTTCTTTCTAATTGCTCTGGTCAACCATCAAATCCTGCCCCTTCCAGGGCCTCAACATTTCTTTCAGGGGAGAATTCATGTCACCTTTTGGAGCTGATCGCTGCCGTGATGTTTTGTCAGTCCAGCACCCTCTTGCCTTAGAAAAACCACCATAAAAAAAACACAGAAACCACTGCAAACTGTACCAACACGATGAGTTACTGTTGTAGACTGATGGAGACAAAAATAAAAACATGCCTTTGATTTTGAAATGTCTTTATTGGGACCACAGAACTATTTTAAATTGTTCAAATTAAACCAATTCCGGAATATCAAATATGTGCAAAATTGTTCACCTGAACGAATGATCTCAGGATTAAAGGGTTATCAAATGAGTAGGAATGTCTTCACCCAGAGACTGATGAATCTCAGTAATTCTCTATCCTCAATCAATGGTACAAATCAATTGATCCCTAGATCCTAAAGTTAATCGAGGGATGCGGAGATGAGATTGAAAAGTGATCTTCAGAAAGATCAACCGTGATCTTATTGAGGTTCGAAGGGCTAAATGGCCTTCCCCATTACAGATGTCCAAATCCTGATTTCCTATGTCCTAACTTGCACCAATTCACCCCACATCCTTGTGTTTGTCAATCCATACTAGGTCCATGTTAGGTACTGCCTCAATCTTTAAAATATTTATCCTTGTTTTCAATTATCTGGATGACCTCAATGCTTCTTTTTTTTTAATAAATAAACAGCTCAACATTGAATCTCCTCTCGTGCGACAGGATGCATGGTTCACGCAATGGCCTTCGACAGTGGGCTTTGGTGCATTCAGCAGCAACTGGTACACTCCACAAGAGAGTTTCCTGTATCATGGAGACTGATAAATTGACTTTGGCCAATCACAGATTCAACCAATTATCCTGAGCCACATCAGAAAACATAACAATTCAGCGTTGCAACTCTCAATCGGCTGTGAAATAACAGTACCCTGCGTTCACAAGCATTGCTTCGAAAACAGATACACTATCAACGGTTTTCAGCAGGACATACAGCAAGAATTCCAAATCCCAAAGGGAATAACAAGTTACACTGCATGAGAAACTGGGTACTCATTGGTTGGCAAGTGGTTTCCCATTGGCTGAGTTTTCAAAAATGCACCAGGGAAAGGTCCCCTAACCCTTGTGTAAAAAGGCAGGTCAACCCTGGTGGCTCAGTGGTTAGCACTGCTACCTCACATCAGGGGACTGGAGTTTGCACATTCTGCCTGTGTGTTTCAGTTTCCTGCCACAGTTCAAAGATGTGCAGATTTGAGGGACTGACTATGCTAAATTGCCCATAGTGTCCAGGATGTGTAGGCTATGTGGATTAGCCATGGGAAATGTAGGGTTACAGGGATGGGAAGGGTCTGAGTGGGATAGTCTTCAAAAGGGTTGGTGTGCATTCATTGGTGCAAAAAAAAGACATAGCTGTTCCCACACCATAGGGATTCTGTGATTGGTTGAGACATGTCATAGGGGAATATGCTAGGGAAGAATGTCCACCAAGCTTTTGTTGAATTGGAAAGACACTTCCTGGACAAATTCCTTTTACCTGCAGAGGACTGCGCCCTGACTATGTATGTGTGTGGCCTCCAGCAAAACGTTAAATGAGCCATATTACAATATCCACTCACTCATAAATGAGTTGTTAAAGTAGCCCTTGGTAGAGTCAGGATTGTTCACAGAAACCACATAACGTTGTACTCAGACTGCCGTGTCCAGTCAGCGCTTGGCCTCTTGTGAGCAGCTGAAGGGAACCTGCTGTTTGACTTTCTATTCTCAGAGAGGGAAACTGTTTCAAGGCAGATTTACTAACTGTTTGAGTTGAGGAGATATAAGAACTAGGATGGGAGTAGGCCATCTGTCCCCTCCAGCCTACACTTTTCCCCCCATTCAATATAAAAACAAACAAACAAACAAACAAACATTCATTCAGTGAAGAAGCCTCAGCTGCTTCCCTGGGCAGGGAATTCCACAGATTCACAACCCTCTGGGTGAAGAGGTTCCTCCCCAGCTCAGTCTGAAACCCACTCCCCCTTATTTTGAGGCAATGCCCCTGGTTCTAGTTTCATACACCAGTGGAAACATCCTGCATATTTATGTTTCTACAAGATTACCCTCATTCTTCTAAATCCCAACAACTATAATCTCACTCTCTCCTGATAAGCCAACCCCCTCAACTCCAGGATCAACCTGCTGAACCTCCTCTGCACCCCCTCCAGTGCCAGTACATCCTTTCTCAAGCAAGGAGACCAAAACTGCACACAGTACTCTAGGTGTGGCCTCACCAGCGCCCTGTACAGCTGGAGTCGAGTGTGGTCAGTAGCAGGTCAGGCAGCATCTGAGGAGCAGGAAGCTGATGAAAGGCTTTTGCCTGGAATGTCGATTTTCCTGCTTCTCGGATGCTGCCTGACCTGCTGCGCTTTTCCAGTACCACACTCCAACTCTAATGTCCAGCATCTGGAGTCCTCGCTTTCGCCTATACAGCTGCAGCAAAACCTCCCTATGTTTAAACTCCATCCCTCTAGCAATGAAGGATAATGTTCCATTTGCCTTCTTAATTATCTGCTGCACCTGCAAGCCAACCTTGTGTAATTAATGCACAAGGACACCCAGGTCCCTCTGCCCAGCAGCATGCTGCAGTCTTGCATCATTTAAATAAAAATCAGCCATTTTGCTGTTATTCCAACCAAGAGGGTGACCTCACATTTACCCACATTGTACGTCATCTGCCAGACCCCTGCCCACTCACTGAACCAATCTATCCCTCTGCAGACTTCATGTCTTCTACACACTGCTCTACCACTCACTTTAGTGTCATCTGTGAACTTTGACACACTACATGGGTCCCCATATTGAAGAGTTTAGGCAGCATTCAGGAGAGAGGGGCGAGTTCTCACACAGATTAAAAATATGTATGATTCTACCTGACAGTAGAGGACAGAGAGTCCATTCACCCATTGAACCTGTGCTATTCCTCCAGCAAGTCCCACTCCCAGTTTCTTCCCCATGGCTCTCAGAATTTCCCACCTGCAAGAGTTTATCCTTTTAGAAGGTTTTGGGATAAATTCAAATGGGGGTAAAGGCTAGCCTTGCTTATTGGCTCCATAACTAATGGCAGCCCTATATCATGTCTTCCAGGGATAGACCAGCCAATCAAGTGCCAGTCAGATGTCTAACTGGACAGAGATGGGCACTCTCAGCATAAAGACAGAAGGCAGAATACCCACCTGCTGAAAACTATCATCCAATCTGAAAGCCAGCTGCCAAACACCATCATCCAATCAGAGATCTACCTGAACACTACCCACCAAACGCTATCAGCCAGAGATCTATCCACCCACCTAAAACTGTTGGCCAGAGATCTACCTGATGAAAAATCATCCAGAGATCCACCTGCTAAACACTGTCAGCAAGTCAGAAAGCTACCCATTGAACACTGAACCAATCAATCATCGATCTAGCTGCCATAAACCGGCAGCCAGAGGCCCAGCTGCTGAAAACTGTTATCCAATCAGAACAGGATTCTCACTAAACAGGTACAACAATGGCTAAGAGGCTTTCTGCTGACCCTCTAGGGTCGGCAGAAAGATTCCAGCTGATCCCAGATGTGGTTTGGTCTGACCCGCAATAGAGACATGGGGTTGGAGCACCCTCCTGATTTTCCATTGGCTGAACTCATCTCACTTCTCATTGCCTTGGATCATGGTGGGAAGGAGAATGGGACACCATTCCCGATCTCTGGAAAGCTGCAGCAGGAACTCCTTGACACTGTGGCAGGATGTCAGCTGCTAGTTTTCTGGAGGCCTGATGTTTCTCACAAAAAAACAGCACTCACTGATTTCTCCATGAGAAGGGACAAGCTGCAGGAATGAACAAGAGACAAATTGACTTTTTCTTTAAAAGGCATTTCGGCTTCTGAAAGGTTTGAGCTGACCTCAGACTGGCCTTGTGATTCTAGAGTATCTGCCCTCCAGTCAGAGACAGGATGGTCACCCTCTGCTCTCCTGAGGGGATTGAGGTGATCCTGGGTTGAGGTTCCAGCCTCTTGAAGTTTAACTGTACACTAAATTCTTCACTGTCAGTCCAGCCCTGGTACCCAAGCATACACTTAACGTATGAGCAGAGGGCTGATGCTCAAGCTGAGATTTTTACCTATGTCCACCCCAGTCCAACACCACCTTCTCCACATCAAGCTGAGACAGGTCTTTATCCTTCCAGGGTTAGAGGTTTGGAAGGTCCTGTTGAAGGACTGAAGAGCTGAAATGTAGATTAGTGTACACTGCTGCTCCCCATAGGTTGGTTGGAAGGAGTGAATGATTCAAGGTGGCAGATAGCCAACCAGGAGCAGAGGGCAGAGGGCACGGCCTCACAGTGAAGGGACAACCCTTTAGCACCGAGATGGGGAAGCAACCTCTTCAGCCAGAGGGTGGTGAATCTCTGGGACCCATTGCTACAGAGCTGTGGACACCTTACCCATTGAGGGTATTTAAGGCAGTCTTGATTAGTGAGGGGCTTAAAGACTCCAGGGAAAAGGCAGCAGAATGGGGTTCAGAAACATATCAGCCATGATTGAATGGCAGAGCAGACTGGATGGGCTGAATGGTTATCTGCTCTTATGTCTTATGGTCTTTATCCTGGAAGGCACGGAGCTTCCGGAACGCTATTGTAGAGAAGTGGTCCATCTCACACTGGGAGGAACTACAGAGATCAGACCGGACAGTCCGGAGAAACAGGCTGGGAAAGGAGGAACATGACTGCAAATACATGCTCTTAATAGTTTGAAGGAATTGGCTGCTCACCTCATTCCACAGCGGTCAGGTTGGTGATAATCTGCGCGGGTCCCTGTTGCTAATTGCTGTCCAGACGAAAGGCTGCAATGAGAGAGGAGGGAAATCACACGAGATGAACTGTTTTGGGAGTGACAAGACTGTGCGAGTGCTGAAGCTTGGGATTTATCCACCTTCAGCTCCATTATTTTCTCCAGTACAATTTTCTTCAATTCCTCATTCTCCCCCCCCCCCCCCCCCCCAGAGCCACTTTGATCTTCAGTCCTGGAGCACTGCTGGGGTCTCTTCAGGGGAAACCAACACAAAGTAATCATTTGGTTTCTCCGGCACTTCTCGATTCACCCATCATACATTCGTGTGACTCTGCCTGTAGTGGACCCATACTCATTTTAGCCAAATGTTTCCTTTTTACATACCTCTAGAAGCTTTGACAGCCTTTTGCTTTTTTGTTTGCAAGATTGCATCCATATTCTATTCTCCCTTTCCTTTCCAATATCTTGCTCCTAGGTGTTGTATTCTTTAAATCTCCCAATCTTCAGAATCACTGCTATTTCTCTCAATTTTGTCAGTTTAGAATAGAATGGAATCCGTATAATGTGGAGTTTGAGTTTGCTTCAATGGTTGAGAAACTTCAGTGACGAGGATAGGACTGGAGAGCATTCCCATGGGGAAAACGAAACAGAGGAGTTTTCAAAATGCAGGAGGAGTTTGGGCAGAGCAGACAAAGAGAATCAATTCTGAGGAAGGGTCAGTGGACCAAAAATGTTGACTGATTTCTCTCGACAGATGCTGCCAGACCTGCTGAGCTTTTGCAGCAATTTGTGTTTTTGTCAGGGAGAAACTGTGTTCTCTCGTTACCGGACTGAGAACCGCAGGGCACAGGTTTCAAGTGTTTTGCAAACGAAACGAATGCAAGGCAAGATAAACTACGTCCGCAGAGCGTGTGGTTAGGTGCACAGTCTGGGAATGTGGTGGCGGAAGTTTCAATTAAGGTATTCCAGAGGGGCTTTGTACAGTTGGTTAAGTAGACATAATGGGTGTGTTGCTGGAAAAGCACAGCAGCATCCGATCTGCTGTGCTTTTCCAGCACCACACTCTTGACTCTGATCTCCAGCATCTGCAGACCTCGCTGTCTCCCAAGTCAAAATAATGTCCAAGGTTTTGGGGGAAAAAGGCAGGAGATTAGTGCTGAGCCAAAATTCTTGATGTGGAGGTGCTTGTGTTGGACTGGGGTGGACAAAGTCAGAAGTCACAGGACACCAGGTCACAGTCCAACAGGTTTCTCTGAAACCACAAGCTTTCGGAGCACTGCCCCTTCATTGGGTTAATTCCATTCCACTGCTCTGAGGTAATCCCACTCCCTTGCTCCATCCCCATGTTTAAAGTGTACCTTGCCTTTAAAAAGGGTGCACCTTTAAGGACTCCATGTGCAGTGTGTATACAATGCTGGCCTGCAGCTTTGGGTTTTCATGCTGCATGCACAAAGTTCAATGGTTTGACTGCACGGACTGATTCATAACTTACCATATGTTTTACTGTTTTAAATAAACCAAGCCACAGAGTTGATCCAACCCTAATGAACAATCAAAAGATTATAACAAACTCAACATCCTGCATGTCTCGAAATAAACAGCTGTCAAGTATTTATCCCCTTTCCATTTGAAAGTTGAAACGGTTTGTTTCTAGCTCCCTTTCAGGGCGTGTGCTGGAGAGATCAACAAACAACTGTCCAAAGTTCATTTTCATATTTCACAAAATCAAAACTGTTTACAATGGTCAGATCTCCTTTCCGCAGTGTTTTCTTTGGTTTATAAAACACATGTTGGGAAAATACCCATCTCTCGGTCATGTATATACACAATTATGTTTGTAAGTGAATTTTCTCCATTAATCCTTTCCAGAAGGATCTGCAGATTACATCCATAATTGAGCAAAACTCCGGAGTGCAATTATGTTTCTTGGCCACAACGAGTATAAAACAGGATTGAGATTGTACATTCAAAACATCTGATCTTAGCCAAGCATAATTGAGTTGATTCATTTCTATGTAATCATAAAAAAAAAGTTTATAAGCAGGCATATATCACGAAGGGGTGTTTGACCATACACCAACCAAGTGGAGGTTAATCCCAAATTCAGCAGAAAGAAAGAGACATCAAAACAGTAAGGGGAAATCATTGGATTGCAGCATTAATCCTTGGTGGTAGGTGGGAGGGGGAAGGACCTTAAAGTTAAAAAGCATTAAAAGGAAACTCAGCCAAGATTCTGGTGAATTTCTTGGTGACCAGTGGCAATCTGGAAGTTCTGCTGGGACCGCTGTTGCTTGTAATGTAGATAAAATTATTTGGATGAAAAATGTAGGTGTTCTAATTCATAAGCTTGCAGACAACAGGAAAATTGGTGGAATTGTGGTTAGTGAGGAGGGAAATGGCAGATGGAGTTTTAGCTGGGAAAAAAGTGAGGTGATGCATTGTGGGAGGTCAAGTGCAAGAGGAAGGTATACAGTAAATGGCAGGACCCTAAGGAGCATTGATATTCAGAGGGATCTTGGGGTGCAAGTCCATAGCTCCCTGAAAGTGGCCACCCAAGTGGATAAATTAGTAAAGAATACATATAGTGTGAGGCAGAGTCGGAGAGTTGGCAAGTCATGCTGCAGCTGTATAAAAAACTTTGCTCAGGCCACTGAGAAAGGTGAGGACTGCAGATGCTGGAGATCAGAGTGTGGTGCTGGAAAAGCACAGCAGGTCAGGCAACATTTCGGGCATAAGCCCTTCATCAGGAAATTTAGTCAGGTCCCATTTGGGGTATGGTGCACAGCTCTGGTCTCCACACTATAGGGGGAGGGAATGTGAAGGCTTTGGGGAGGGTGCAGAAGAGTATTCCAGGCAACATCCTGGGAAACGAGTGTATTAGCTATTAGGGGAAATTGGTCAAACTTGGATTGTTTTCCTTAGAGTCTCTAAGAATGAGGGCAGAGGGTGACCCAATAAAAAAAGTATACAAAATTGAGTGGCATTGATAGGATAGATAATCAGACTGCCTTTCCCAGGTAGAAATATCAAGTGCTAGGGAGCATAGGTTTAAGGGGAGGGGGAATATTTAAAGGAGATGAGTGAGGCAGGATTTTTTTTTTATTAAAAAAAGGGGTAGGTGTGTAGAAGGCACTGCCAGGTGGTAGAGGCTGAGTTTTTTTAATTCATCTGTGGGAGGTGGGCATCACTGGCTGGGCCCAGTATGTATTGCCCATCCCTAATTGTTCCCTTGAGAAAGTGGGGGTGAGCTGCCTTCCTGAATCACTGCAGTCCATGTGCTATGGGTTAACCCATAATGCCCTTAGGGAGGGAATTCCAGTATTCTCACCCAGTGATCAGTCAAACGCTCACTAGCACCTTCAAGGCAATTAGGAATGAGTAACAGACATTGGCTTTGCAATAGTTATCCACATCCCACAAACAAATTGATAAAATACTCGTCAAGGGCTAGTTGTGAAGTGGTCTTGGAGGACACAGAACCCTGGATTGTTAGGCCTCAATTGGAAGCAAATAAACTGTGCACCAGCTTACTGGTTGTCTGAATCTAAGACCATAAGCAGAATTAGACCATTCAGCCCATCCATTCTGCTCCACCATTCGATCACAGCAGTAATGTTTCTCAACCCCATTCTCCCTGTAACCCTTTGGTTCCCGATTGTTAAGGGGATCAATCTATCTCGGTCTTAAATACACTCGATGACTTGGCCCCCACAACCCTCTGCAGCAATGAGTTCCTCAGACTCCCCACCCTCTGGCTGAAGAAATTCCTCCTTATTGTCAGCTCTAAAAGATTGTCCCTTCACTCGTAGGCTGTGCCTGTTTCATAGATTTCCTACAGTGTGGAAACAGGCCCTTTGGCCCAACAAGTCCACACTGACCCTCCAAAGCGAAACCCACCCAGACCCATTCTGCTACCCTATTATCCTATATTTACCACTGACTAATGCACCTAACTTGTGCATCCCTGAACACTATGGGACAATTTAGCATGGCCAATTCAATTAACCCACACAAGAGGGTGGCATGGTGGCTCAGTGGTTAGCACTGCTGCCTCACAGCACCAGGGACCCAGGTTCGATTCCAGCCTCAGGCGACTGTGTGGAGTTTGCACATTCTCCCAATGTCTGGGTGAGTTTCCCCCTCGGGTGCCCAAGTTGGCTCCCATAGTCCAAAGATGTGCCAGTCAGGTGAATTGGCCATGCTAAATTGCTCATAGAATTAGGTGCATTAGTCAGGGTGGGTTACTCTTCAGAGGGTTGGTATGGACGTGTTAGGCTGGAAGGCCTGTTTCCACACTGTAGGGATTCTAATCAATCTGTGGATTGTGGGAGGAAACCAGAGCATCCAGAGGAAACATGCCGACATGGGGGAGAATGTGCAAACTCCACATACACAGTCGCCAGAGGCTGGAATCGAACTTGGGTCCCTAGCGCTGTGAGGTAGCAGTGTGAAACGTTGAGCTACCCCGAATTCTGATCACCAAGATTCTATTGCACAGATAACGTACAGAGAAAATAAAATCATTAGCCAGCTAGCGAGACTGGGATAAAACCAGGCAGTATTCAGGAGGTACTGACACATTCCCACTGAACACACACTGACTTCATTACTCACTCAAAGTCTTCAGGAGGGAATATCAAAAGACAATTTCTTGTCTGTAAAAGTAAGAGCAGGCTGATTTATAATTGCTCCTCTATTCAGAGGGCAAGTTTGGTGAAGAAAATTCAGCTTGGGGGCAAATAAAAATCAAAGCCAAGGCAAAAAGCTTTACTTGTCACACTGTCACCATATCCTCTCTCCTCTCCGCCCTCAAGCAGGACTGACTATTCTTTCCACTCAGGCAGTTAGACACACTATTGTTGAAGGGCTTTTGCCCGAAACGTCAATTTTCCTGCTCCTCGAATGCTGCCGGACCTGCTGTGCTTTTCCAGCACCACTCTAATCTAAAAAAACTCTGGTCTCCAACATCTTCAGTCCTCACTTTCACCATTGTTCTGCCATTCTCAGTCCATCAGTTAATCTGAACTAACACCCTTTCTCAACCACCACCAGTATGGGATTAATCCAGCCCCCTGCCACACTTCACTTCAGCTCTGATGAAGAGCCATCTAGACTCCAAGTGTTAGTTTGCTCTCTCTCTCTCCGCAGATACTGACTGACCCGCTGTGATCTCCAGCATTTACTGCTCTCAGTACAGATTCTAGCAGCTGCAGCTATTTGTTCCCAAAAAGGGAGAAAAAAAAAACATCTTCACACAAGAAGTTGGAAACATGGAATACTCAGAAAACAAACATTTGTTGCACCCAGCAAGGGGCATAGATATTTGCAAGTCGTGGGGGGAAAAAAAAAAAAGAATTTGAGCCGGGATAAGTGATTTAATAAAGAGTACAAATTAATTGGTGCTCAATAGCCCTTACTCCTTTGACTCATCCATAGAACCCCTACAGTGTGGGGATAGGCATTCGTCCCAACTAAAAGGGGAGAAAGGGTGTACTGCAGATGCTGGAGATCAGAGCTGAAAACGTGTTGCTGGAAAAGCGCAGCAGGTCAGGCAGCATCCAAGGAGGAGAGTCAATGTTTCAGTACTATTCCTGATGAAGAGCTTATGTTCAAACCCTCAAGTCTCCTGCCCTTCGGATGCTGCCTGACTGGTTGTGCTTTTCCAGCACCACACATTTTGACTCATTCAGCCCACACCGACCCTCTGAGGAGCATCCTACCCAGAGGCATGCCCCCACACTATCCCTGCAACCTAGCATTTCCTATGGCCAATCCACCCTAAGCTGCAAATCTTTGGGCTGTTGGAGGAAACCGGAGCACCCGGAGGAAACCCACGCAGACACAGGGACAATGTGCAAACTCCACACAGACAGTCACCCGAAGGTGTGAGGCAGCAGTGCTAACCACTGAGCCACCGTTCCTGAGGCTACGAATTTTAATTGCGTTTTTTTTAATCTCAACTCTTCCCATTTGTGATGCTGACATTTCCTACTGTTGGAATGCACGCAGCTCACACCCTCAGAGGGCTTTCCCCCAACTCCATTGTCACCTTGTTAAAGACGACGACCTTTATATTAACTTTGCAGGAGCTCTGTACCAAAAAAAACCAAACTGCAGCCGCGTCAAATCTATCAAAAATATTTCACCACCCGACTTCAGCTTTACAGTATGTGCAGGAAGAATGTTGGATGACAGGAGGGGTTCACTGATGCAGAAGGCAATTATCTTCCCCTATCACCTTCTGCCAATTGTTAAAGGGTTTGATTTTGACTCCCAGAGCATGTTAGCATTCTGTTTGCAGGGAGGTTAGATAGTTAACAACATTCAGGGCAGCTCTTCAGGGAATCAAAGGCTAAAAGGTGGAATCGAGTGCTCAGGGAGACAATCTCCCATGATCTCATTGGATCTGCCTGCACAGCACATTCCTGCCTCTTCCTCCTATTTGTTCACGCACTGAGCTTCTCTGGCAAGACCACCATTTATTGACAGTGCTGAACCCGATGACGACTTGGCGATGATGGCCCCATATTAGTGACCTGCACAAAATGGGGGACAGCCACTGTGGCTCACCACCCCAAACCTCTGTAAATGGCAACACCACTCAATCTCTCCCCACCCGACCTACTCAAGATGGCGACCCCACCCAGTCTCTCCCCACTACATCTTCTCAAGATGACCCGACTTGTGCTGTGTCTCCCTGTCGCCCCCGGCATTCAAGATGTCCCGGGTTTTGGCGAGCCCAGCACCAAAAAAACAAGCCCTACTCCTCATGGGGTGGTATGGTGGCTCATTGGTTAGCACTGCTGCCTCATAGCACTAGGGCCCAGGTTTGATTCCAGCGTCAGGTTACTGTCTGTGTGGAGTTTGCATGTTCCCCTGTGTCTGTGTGGGTTTCCTCTGGGTCTTCCAGTTTCCATCCCTGAATCCAAAAGATGTGCAGGTTAGGGTGGATTGACCATGGGAAATGCAGGGTTCTAGGGATAGGGTAGGGGATGGGTGTAGGGGAGATGCTCTTTGGATGGTCTGCGTGCACCTGATGGACTGAATGGCCTTCTTCCACACTGTAGGGACTCTAATCTAACCTGTTGCTGCTGCTGTCTCACCTTTGCAAATACAACTGGGAAGGTGTTCCCATTGAATTCAGAGCACAGCTCAGTCAGCAGGGTTTAGAGTCACATGTAGGGTCAAAGTGGAGAGACTTCCCTCCCTAAAGTGAACCAGGTGGGTCTTAAGTCAGCATTCAGTATTTTTGTGGCCAATTGTTGCTAACCCAGAGTTTATTTTGTTTCACATGTGGATTTAATTAAATGAATTTAAATGTCCTCAACTACTAAGGTGGGTTTTGAACTTAGGATCATTAGTCCAGTTATACAATTATCATGCCACCGTGCAGAGCTTGGGTTCTTAAGATTTGTACTGGAGGTGTTAGTAATGGTTACATCTAAAGTATGAAATGCAATTCACAGGATGTGGGGCATAGATCTACATGAAAGAGTAACTCCAATTTACATTAGAACCAACTTTTACATATGCACCAAAGAAAGCATTCCATCCAGGTTCATCATAGTGTGCTTTGGCAACTGCTCTGCCCAGGACCATAAGAAACTACAGAGTGAACACGGCCAGCCATACAGTCAGATGTACAACGTGGAAACAGACCCTTCAGTCCAACCCGTCCATGCCGGCCAGATATCCTAACCTAATCTACCCATCACACAAACCAACCTCCCATGGAGTCTCACAAACTGACTCCATCTACACTTCCCAGTGCCTCTTGGGAAGGCAGCCAACACTAAAGACCCGCCTCCCACCCCTGTAATGCTCTCTCCCATCTGGCAGAAGATGCAGAAGTTTAAACACACACCAACAGATTCAAGAACAGCCTTTTCCCCGCTGTATTAGACTGCTGAGTGGAGTTCTCAAATTTCAAATCTGATGTTCATCTTACTTTTGTGCACCTCCTGTGTAACCCTGTATGCCTCACTGTCTAAACATCCAGTGATCTGTATGTCCTTGCATGGTTTGATCTGCCTGGACTATAGAACTGGCTCAAAGGTAGAAGACAGAGGGTGGTGTGGAGGGTTGTTTTTCCAACTGGAGGCCTGTGACCAGTGGAGGCCACAAGGATCAGTGCTGGATTCACTACTTTTTGTCATTTATATAAATGATTTGGATGTGAACATAGGAGGTATGGTTAGTAAGTTTGCAGATGACACCAAAATTGGAGGTGTAATGGACAGCGAAGAAGGTTACCTCAGATTACAATTGGATCATGATCAGATGGGCCAATGGGCTGAGTGGCAGATGGAGTTTAATTCAGATAAATGTGAGGTGCTGCATTTTGGGAAAGCAAATCTTAGCAGGACTTATACACTTAATGGTAAGGTCCTAGGCAGTTGTTGAACAAAGATCTTGGAGTGCAGGTTCATAGCTCCTTGAAAGTAGAGTCTTGGGTAGATAGGATAGTGAAGGTGTTTGGTATGCTTTCCTTTATTGGTCAGAGTATTGAGTACAGGAGTTGGGAGGTCGATGTTGCGGCTGTACAGGACATTGGTTAGGCCACTGTTGGAATATTGCGTGCAATTCTGGTCTTCTTCCTATCGGAAAGATGTTGTGAAACTTGAAAGGGTTCAGAAAAGATTTAAGGATGTTGCCAGGGTTGGAGGATCTGAGCTACAGAGAGAGGCTGAACAGGCCGGGGCTGTTTTTCCTGTAGCGTTGGAGGCTGAGGGGTGACCTTATAGAGGTTTATAAAATCATGAGGGACATGGATAGGATAAATAGACAAATTCTTTTCCCTGGGGTGGGGGAGTCCAGACCTAGAGGGCATAGGTTTAGGGTGAGAGGGGAAAGATATAAAAGAGACCTAAGGGGCAACCTTTTCACAGAGGGTGGTACATGTATGGAATGAGCTGCCAGAGGATGTGGTGCAGGCTGGTACAATTACAGCATTTAAAAGTCATTTGGATGGGTATATGAATAGGAAGGGTTTGGAGGGATATGGGCCAGGTGCTGGTAGGTGGGACTAGATTGGGTTGGGATATCAGGTCAGCATGGACGGGTTGGACCGAAGGGACTGTTTCTGTGCTGTACATCTCTATGACTGCTCACTAAACAAAACCTCACTGTACTCAGATCCACATAACAACAATAGATCAAAATCAAAGAAAGTTCACACTTACTCAATATTCACATGCCAGACCTGCTGTCAGCAACAACAGCATCTCCTTTCCAGAATGTTCTTTCCCTCCATTGTCTACAGGAAGCTCATCATCCATAAATCCATTCAGAGATAATGTGGGCAAAAAGGAGTTCCATTTCCACAGTGCCTTTCACCATGTCCCACAGTCCTTTCCAGCTGGTGAGGTATCTTTGGAATGTCATTCACTGTGGTGACGTCAATAATCTTTTGTTGTGAAACTGCATAAGGGTCTTCAAACTGTTTAGAAATTCTGTCGCAGGTTTCTCTTCAAAACGTTCACAGTGTTGGCAGCTTTTGGAAACGTTCTGAGAGATGACAGTCCAACTCAGATTATGCTGAATATTCATTCAGACATGTCAGAGGTTACATCAAGTGCTTAGGGTTATCAGACACCAACCCCAATGAATGTAAATACTCCATCCCCATCCTACCACCAAACACCATCCGACCTTCCCCCTCGACCACTTACCTTAACCAATCTGAGTTCCTCATTCTAGTACACCGGTGTTTTTCCATGGGACATGGGGTATTACTGGGCAAGGTCAGCATTTATTGCCCATCCCTAACTACCCTGGAACAGTGTGTGTGTCTGAATCAGGCAAGGACGTCAAATTTCCCTCTCCAAAGGACGTAACTAAACTTGAAATATTTCAGAAAAGATTTACAAGGATGTTGTCAGGATTAGAGGATCTGAGCTACAGGGAGAGGCTGAACAGGTTGGGGCTGTTTTCCCTGGAGCGTCGGAGGCTGAGGGGTGACCTCAAAATTGTGAGGGGCTTAGATAGGATGAACAGACAAGGTATTTTCCTTGGGGTGGAAGAAAAAAAAAGTCCAGAACTCGAGGGCAAAGGTTTAGGGTAAGAGGGGAAGATATGAAAAAAGAACCTGAAGGGCAACTTTTTCCATGCAGTTGGGTAGTTTGTGTATGGAATGAGCTGCCAGAGGAAGTGGTGGAGCTGAAAATGTGTTGCTGGAAAACACAGCAGGAGCCCTTCAGGAATTCCTGAAGAGGGGCTCATGCCCAAAATGTCGATTCTCCTGCTCCTTGGATGCTGCCTGACCTGCTGCGCTTTTCCAGCAACACATTTTCAGCTCTGATCTCCAGCATCTGCAGTCCTCACTTTCTCCTAGAGGAAGTGGTGGAGGCTGGTACAATTACAACATTTAAAATGCATCTGGGTGGGTATATGAATAGGAAGAGTTTAGACTAGAGGGATATGGGCCGGGTGTTGACAAACGGAACTAGATTAGTTTAGGATATCTTGTTAGCATGGACGAGTTGGACCGAAGGGTCTGTTTCACTTCTTTCATGTGTAAATCACAAAACCTTTTTTTAAAAAGTTGCATTCTCAGGTTAGCAGTAACAATTGGTGTCAGCTGGACAGTATGTGAAACTATCATGGTATTCAAACAGACGAGAGACACAGATAATCAAGGTATTTTTCAATGTATAATTTCACTTACATCACACTGTAAACTTTTGCTATAAATTCTGTGCCTTACAATTGTGTCCTCCACAACCACCTGATGAAGGAGCGGTGCTCTGAAAGCTAGCGCTTCCAATTAAACCTATTGGACTATAACCTGGTGTTGTGAGATTTTTAAACTTTGTACACCCCAGTCTGAAACCGGCATCTCCAAATCATAATCTAATCTAAGCCTTTGATAGCAACACTAGATTGCTAGTGGGGGTTATGACACATTAACTCTACTCATTTTTACCATGGTCCACAGCCATCACTTATAAACACAGTCATCTGCAGGGTTCAGCATCTGAATGATTGTGTAGCAAGGAAGGACTTCACGGTCAGACTTACCAGATGAGAAAGATGGAAATCAAAAGCTCGTTTTAACCTGACTATGATGTCAGAGACGTTCTGCTTCAAAGTTCCGTCATATTCAAAATCCAAGACGTTTAGTTCCTCTCTGAAACACTCCATTGCCTCTCTCTGGCAAGTCTGCAGCGAAATGAACATCACACCATTTCTATGTGGCTGCATGAATAAAGTCTTAGATCAGCTGACAGACAACATGAAGGGCAGCAGCAGTACACAGCTGGTGATATTGTGAGCAGAGGTCCTTCCTGCTTTTTTTTTAAAAAAAAACCATGGAATGTGAGCATGATATTAATTTTGCCCATCTCCAATTCAAAAGGCAGTTAAGAGTCAGCCACTTTGCTGAAGGTCTGGAATCACATGTAGGCCAGACAGGGCAAGGATGGGTAGCTTTCTCTTCCTAAAGGATCGAGTCATAGAATCATGCAGTGCGGTAACAGGCCATTCAGCCAATCAAGTCCACACTGACCCTCTGAAGAGCATCCCACTCACCCTAGCCCTCTAACCCCGCATTTCCCATAGCTCATCCACCAACCTACACATCCTCGAACACTATGGGACAATTTCCCAGGGCCATTCTACCCAAACCAGCACATCTTTGGACTGTGGGAGGAAACCCACGCAGATGTGGGGAGAACGTGCAAACTCCACACACACAGTTGCCTGAGGCTGGAATCGAACCTGGGTCCCTGGCGCTATGAAGCAGCAGTGCTCACCACTGAGCCACCATACTGCCCTCAGAGTCATCCAGCACAGAAACAGACCTTTTGGTCCAACCAGTTCATGCTGGCCATAATCCGGAACTAAACTAGTCCCACTTTCCTGCACGTGGCCCATATCCCTCCAAACCTTTCCTACTCACGCTCTAACCTAAATCAGCACTAGCCAATGCCCTGCTTTTCATTGTGCAAGTCCTGCTCTGATTTGTTAAATCAACTTTTAATCCCAGATTCTCTCATTGAACTGAGATGGTGTATTTTGTCTCTACGCTCTCAGGGCATTAGTTTGGGAAGCTGGAATATTACTAGCACAGCAACATTCCCACCACATCCCTGTGGCAGAGAGGAAGCTCTCAGCTTTGCAGAGGATTTAGGAAAATTCCACATTTTGTTAAAACAAGGAGGCGGAGACGTGAAACAACAGAAAATGACGGAAATGAACAAGTTGATCTGACTCTTTGGTCTAGACATGTTGCTGCACATTTTTCAAATATTAACAATGGTTTTTAAAAAAAAAAACAGAGAACATGATGAATATCAGATTGACTAGATAGAACATGACAAAATAATGGGAGGGAAAGGTACATATTAGGAGAAAAATTCAAGAGGTACAAATGTATAGAAAAATGTGTAGCCCTTCAGTGGTACAGATCTTGAGTATTATTGAGAATAAGACATGTTGAAGCTTTTCATCTTTCACCTATCAGGACCATTCACAAGAATAGCAATTCAAAGGGGAAAAGCAAGATTTACATGGTATGAAAGGAGAGTGCTGATTGGTTGGCAACTGGATCCTGGTCACCCAGGGTATTACCATAGAGATTGCACCAGTCAATGAAGACTGACATCATTCTCAGCAAAATCCAGGGGTCTTTCGACTGGCTGTCGTTGGTGCTCCAACCCACAGCAGGTGGACTGCAGCGGTTCAAGATGGCAGCTCACCCTCACCTTCTCCAGGGTCAACTAGGGACAGGGCAATACACACTGAGCCCAGCCAGAGACACCCACATTCCCTGAATGAGTTTTAAAAACTGTGCTGAGTAAATCAGGAAGATAGGATAAATTCAACAAGCTGTCTCCCCCTCAGAACCTGTTGGAAAGTGTCTCTTGGGCTCTGTAGTTACAGCGCTGTGCCCTGTTTCACCCAGAACAGGTTCAAGGGGTCAAACTGCCTCCTCCTATTACTATTTATGATCCGTGCTCTGCACTTCGTGAAAAAACTCTGAATTTTGTCCAACCATCCTCATGCCTTCTGTGTTGCATTTGGGAGGAATTGGTCTAGAATGGGATAGGAAGCAGAGGGGGTTTGCAGAAGACAGTGGTTCAGATTCGGATGTGTAGATATGAAGGCAGCTTTTGTAACGTTCATAGGACTTTGGTTCGACCACCCTTGGCATTCAGTTCTGATCGCCCACACTACAGGAAGTGTGTGGAGACTCAAGAGGGTGCAGTAGAGGTTTACCAGGATTAGAGGGTCTGAGCTACAAGATGGGCTAGACAAACTCGGATTGATTTCTCTGGAGTGGCAGAGGCTGAGGGGAGACTGGACAGAAGTCTATATATAAATATTATGAGATGCAAAGAGAGAGGGTTGATGGTCAGAAACATTTTGCCCAGAGTTGAAATTAGATTAGATTAGATTAGATTACAGTGTGGAAACAGGCCCTTCGGCCCAACAAGTCCACACCGACCCGCCGAAGCGAAACCCACCCATACCCCTACATTTACCCCTTACCTAACACTACGGGCAATTTAGTATGGCCAATTCACCTAACCTGCACATCTTTGGACTGTGGGAGGAAACCGGAGCACCCGGAGGAAACCCACGCAGACACGGGGAGAACGTGCAAACTCCACACAGTCAGTCGCCTGAGTCGGGAATTGAACCCGGGTCTCTGGCGCTGCGAGGCAGCAGTGCTAACCACTGTGCCACCGTGCCGCCTACAGAAATGTCTAATACTAGGGCGTGTGCATTTAAAGGTGAGAGGGGGCAAGTTCAAAGACGATGTGAGGGGCAAGTGTTTTACACAGAGTGGTAGGAGTGTGGAACACGCTGCCTAGGGTGGTGGTGGAGGCAGGTATGATAGGGGCATTTCAGGGGCTTTAGGATAAGCACATGGATATGCAAGGAATGAAGGGATATGGACCAAGGGCAGGCAGAAGGGGTTAGTTTAACATGGTGTCACACTCAGCACAACATGGTGGGCCGAAGGGCCTGTTCACATACTGTTCTGTATTCTAAGGTGACCTCCACTTCACCTTCATAACATAGTGAAGTTAACAAACACAACATGCAAGATAAGGAGGAGGAATGAGATAAATAAAAGCTGATCAAATACTTACTTTGACATAGTAGGAATCAGGACAATACAGTTTCATGTCACCTTCATTCTCCTAGAGGGTAGAATGTTGAATGTTTGTTTTTATTTAGCAGCTAATATTGATGTTATTATCCAACCTTTTAAAATCTTATTATAAGAAAGAAATTCTTTAATTCCTGTATGAGATGTCCGTCCCATCATCGCCACAGCAAAGAGTCAGGAACAGCCTTTCATTCTTTCCATTGAGCTGGATGTGAATGCAGATGCTGTGTAAGGAAGGTCAATCACACAGAAAAAGACCCATCAGCCCATCGAGACTGCCCCAGTCAAAAACAATCACATCACTGTTGTAATCCCAGAATGAGCTCATCTCAATTCCCCGTCAGGAATTCTGAAACTGTTCCTGTATATCGTTCCTGTTCATTTTGAACAAAAGGCTAGCTCATTGGAGCATTTGGAATCCAAAGGTTTCTGATCTATCAAACTTCTGCCTCAGCTCGACGTATAACATTTAAATGGTGTTGGTCCGACATTATTGGGTGTAGGGGCCGGAGGGGGGGTGACAGAGATAGGGAGGGGGGGGTGACAGAGATAGGGAGGGGGTATAGGAGCCAGAGGGGGTGACAGAGATAGGGAGGGAGGGAGAGGGTGTTGGAGTTGGGGGAGGTTACAGAGATAGGGAAGGGTGAGGTGATGCAAGGCTTTGACCTGAGGAATGGAAATGCCATAAACAGGGAATTGGTGAATCAGGAGCCAATGTGGCTGGGGGGGCTGGGAGAATGATGGGTAAGTGGGAGCTGGAGCATGGTCAGAAACGAGGCTTCAGATATTCAAATGAGTTTATGGAGTCAGTTATAGGCCAGACTGGGTGATAATGGCAGATTCCCTCCCCTGAGGGACACGAGTGATCTAACTGGGTTTTTAGATCAATGATACCATTACCATCCCTCACAGCCTGGTTTATAATTCCAGGCACTTAAACAACTACATTTCAATTTCCAGCAGATGCCAGGGTGGGCTTTGAACCCTCAGTTTACTCATCCAATTGTATTACCGCCCTGTCCCCTTAAGTATTGGGAAGCCAAGACTGCTCATGGTGCTCTGGATGCGATCCCACCAGCACCTTGTACAGTTTCAGTAAGACTTCCCCGCTCTTCTACTCCAACCCCCTTCAAATCAGGGCCAGTTGATGTCAACTTTGCAATTTCCAGGGGGAATGATTGTGTCAATGATGAATGAAATCACAGTGTTGTCTCAAAATGCAGGCCATTAGCAATTGCACCAGTCCTTACCATTGCCTGCTGCAAAGCTGAAAGATCCACATCAAACTCCATGAAAAAGAGATTGCTACCACTCCCAATGGTCACCCCCATCATGACACACAATGCAAGGCAGCAGTAAAACACACTCATGTCAGGGCTCCCTTCAGAGATATTGGTCAGTGAGCGCGGATGACACAAACGTTGACTCCGAATGTTCCTCACTGCGTGTCTGTCTGATATGGTCAATGGTCAACATCTGAAAGACAGAGCACAGGAAACCTAAAGTCCCATCTCTTAATTTTAACATTCCATACTGAGACTTGGCTGGGCATTTATTTCATCAATAAGCAGATGTCACTGACAAGGTCAGCATTTATTACCCATCCCGCAAGTGCGGAAACAGGCCATTCAGCCCATCAAGGCTGCTCAGACTTTCCACAGATCATCCCACACCAACCCCTGCATTCACCATGGCTAACGCACCTAGCCTGCACATCATGGGGCAATTTAGCATAGTCAATCCACCCTGACCTGCACATCTTTGGACTGTAGGAGGAAACCCACGCAGATACAGGGAGAATGTGCAAACTCCACACAGAGTCACCCAAAGTTGGAATCAAACCCAGATCCCTGGTCAGTGAGGCAGCAGTGTTAACCACTGTGCTGTTGTCCTGGAACTGGGAGGTGTGATTAATAGGATGAATTTAAAGGGATATGGGCTGAATATTGGGTGAGGGGAGATTGGGATCTCTGGATGGCACAGACGAGTTGGATGAAGGGTCTAATTCTGTGCTGTATGAAACAATTAACCAACCTGAAATCAAAATGTTAATCTCCATCATGGTAACCAAGTTGCTGGAATGTTTACTAATGTCTATTTCAGGGGGCAGTTGAGAGTTAACCACATCGCTGTGGGTCTGAGACACATGTAGGCCAGACTGGGTAAGGATGGCAGATTTCCTTCCCTAAAAGGACATTAGTAAACATTCCAACAATTTGGTGGTTACCATTATGGAGATGAACTCTTCAATTTCAGATTGGTTAATTGTACTCCTGCTTCACCAGCTGCAGTGATGGGATTTGACCCAGTATCACCACTGTCCAGTGACGGCCCTATAACTAGATTTTCACAAACATACCCAGTGGTTACATTCTTATTAAAACTACTTCCTATGCAAGGGAAGAGTAGTTTGTGTATCAGCAGTATCTTCAGACACCATTGTAGCCCTTATGCTGGTACAAGTTTAGACAGTGATGAACAACAGTCTAAGGGGCTTCCCACTGTATGGAGAGACTGATGGCCTCATGCTAATGACACTGGACTGTTAATCCAGAGATCCAGGAAATGTCCCATGGAATATGGAATCCCACCACAGCAAAGGCTAGATTTTGAAATCAACAGAAATAAGGAATTAAAGGTCTAATGATGACCATGAATCGATTGTTGAAAAACCCCATCTGGGTCACTAATCTCCTTCAGGGAAGGAAACTGCCATCCTTACCTGGTCTGGCTTACATATGACTCCAGACCCATAGCAATGTGGTCAACTCTTAACTGCCCCCTGGACAATTAGGGATGGGGTAATAAATCCTGGGCCTAACCAGAGACACACTCATCTCATGAATGAATAAAAAAACCTGCAGTAACCCCCCTAATTTGCTTGACATGCCTGGTAAGAGCTAACTCTATCAGGTGCCCAAGTTGAAATCAGCCAGCATCACACAGACCATTCTAGACTCAAGGCTTGACAATTTCAAGGCCTCCATCTTGCATCCTTCATTGACCTCAGCTCATCGGAAGCTCTGCTCTTTTTAACCGAACTAGTAGCTAAACTACACTCGCCCATCACCCCACTGCACACACTGATTGGAGTCGCTTCCTGGTTTGAGAATTCCTCAAATTGACAAGTTTCATCCCTCATCTCTAACCTCCTCCAGGTCCATAAGTATCCAATTCTGACCTCAAGAGCATTTCCAGATCCACCACTGGCAGCCATGCCTTCAGCTGCCTGGATCCCAAGTTCTGGAATTCCCTCCAGAAACCCCTCTGACCATCTCTCCTTGAATATCCTCCTTAATTTCGAACTTCTAAAAACTGAGCTAATATCATCTTTCCAAATACCTCCCGATAGCACTTGATGTCAAATGAAATTTCCATTACACATGACCTTGTAACATCGCCTTACCATGAAGGTGCTGTTTTAACAGAATTTGTTTTTCCAAGTAAATTTAAGTGATTCCTCCTGGTGTTGGAAGTTTGTCAAAGTTAAATAAACATTTTGACTAAAAACAATTGTGATAGATAATTTCCACTGCACAGAAATTTAGGAGTGGTTCCCATGAAGTGAAGCCAATTGTCAAAACATTGACGAGAGAAGCAAAAGTTACTCCTTTTTGGGCATAAGTTGAATTTTGTTTTGGATGCAGAATGTCAGACTGAGATCAGAATCCCAAATAGCTTGAAAAGGAAAGAGTTGAACTATTAGTGGGCGGCACCATAGCAGAGTGGTTAGCAGCGCCAGAGACCCAGGTTCAATTCCCACCTCAGGCAAATGTGTGTGGAGTTTGCACATTCTCCCAGTGTCTGCGTGGGTTTCCTCCGGGTGCTCCAGTTTCCTCCCACAGTCCAAAGATGTGCGGGTTAGATGAATTAGCCATGCTAAATTACCCATAGGGATGTGTAGGTTAGGTGCATTAGTCAGGGATAAATATAGGGTAGGGGAATGGGTCTGGGTGGGTTAATGTTTGGAGGGTTGGTGTGGACTTGATGGGCCGAAGGGCCTGTTTCCACACTGTAGGGATTCTAATCTAATTGGAGCATCTGAAAATAGAAATGGGACGAACACACAACTCTTACATGGGCGGAGTTAAAAATCACAACACCAGGTTATAGTCCAACATTCCTGAAGGGCTCATGCCCGAAACGTCGATTCTCCTGCTCCTTGGATGTTGCCTGACCTGCTGTGCTTTTCCAGCACCACACTTTTCAACTCTGCTCTCCAGCATCTGCAGTCCTCACTTTCTCCTACCAGGTTATAGTCCAAGAGGTTTATTAGTCCACACAACCACCTGACGAAGGAGCAGCGCTCCGAAAGCTAGTGCTTCCGGTTAAACCTGTTGGACTATAACCTGGTGTTATGTGATTTTTAAATTTGTACACCCCAGTCCAACACCGGCATCAAATCATTATGTGGGCTAGTACACCAGAGTTGGGCCGATTGGCCTTTGTCAGCATTGTGAATTCCACTAAAACAAACATCCATCCTGTCAAACTAGTCCCTTTTGTCAATTTCTGTACAAGTGACCTCAGCGTGGAGCCCCGACCCAATTAACAATGAGCTTGTGGATGGAGTACTGCAGAACAGCACCAATCTCCCAAAAAGGTTAACAACAGACACGTGCATTTAAATAGTGCCTTCACAACCTCAGGACATCCCAGTGATGTACATCTAAAATGCCGTCCCTGATGCTATGCGGGAAACTCAGCGGCCAACTTGTGCACAGCAGGATCCCACAAGCAGCAATGTGGTAGCCAGTGGGGAATCTGTTTGATTATTCATTTTCTGAGGAGTTAATGCCCACCAGTGTACCAAGGAAACATTTCTCTCTCCTTCTTTAAACAGGCACTGTGTGATCAGGCAGCATGGTGGCTCAGTGGTTAGCACTGGTGCCTCACAGCACCAGGGACCTGGGTTTGATTCCAGCCTCAGGTAACTGTCTGTGCACATTCTCCTAGTGTCTGTGTGGGTTTCCTCCCACAGTCCAAAGGTATGCAGGTTAGGATGGATTGGCCATGGGAAATGCAGAGTTAAAGGGACACGGTGGGGATGTCCTTCAGAGAGTTGGTGTGAACTTGATAGACTGAATGGCTGACTTCCACACTGTACGGAGCCTATGATTCTATGGTTTCGGTTGAGCTGAGTGGTGGAATATGCCACAGTGTAAACACCCAGTGTACAATCTGGCAATTCAGTCTCAGGGCTGAGAAATCCAACTCAAATTCTGAATCAAACGTGACAGCATTAGCCCCTGGGAAAAGGCTGACACTGCCTTTGGTTTATCAATTTGCCAACTCACACTCGCCCAACAGCTCCCTGGTTACCACTTCACTTCAAAGCAAAACCCCACAATAGTCCCACTCGGTCATCAGGGACAGCGAGGCGGCCGGTGGGGAGTTTAACCTGAGGGTCAGTGTGCCCTGGGAAGAGTTTGAAAGGGGAGTTCTTCAGCAGAACCTCAGCTGGTGTGGGATTCGAATCCGCGCTGCTGGCATCGCGAAGCGACCCCCAGGAGGGTGTGGCTGGGTTAAGCTCCTTGCATAGTACATCAAATGTTACACTGCAAAGAGACTGCTGGAATCTACTGTTAGTTTATTTAAAGTCAGCAGATCCCCATTTCAAAAGCTCTGTTGTGGATCACCCCCTCCCCATGATTAATGAAGAGCTCTGACACTTGAAGTACTGTTCTGGTAAAAATCCAGAAGCAGCAAAGGCTGCCTCACGTGGTGCAGAGACAGTGCTCCTACCTCAGAGCCTGGGAGACCAGGTTCAAGTCCCACCTGGTCCAGGAGGTGGGTGGTAATATCCCTGAGCCGATTGCTAAAGGAAAATCCCTCAGTGCGAGTAACCAAGTCCCAGGTTGAGTGTTACCTTGTACGGTCTCCTCTCAAGCTCAGGAGTGCTTCCTGCATTTGCTGAACGGGTCTTCTTTCTTGATGCCTCTGGGTGGTGTCGATAGCCAGGACAGCTCCTGGGATGTTGGGGGTCCCCTGTATTCTTTGGGCAAAAGCGTTCCGTTGCGTCCACAGGAATGCAGACTGGCTTTGCAGCATGTCAAGGATTTTTATTAACACCAAAGGCAGGTGGAATAGAGCCAATGTAACTAGCTTCCTTTTCCAAGAAATCTGGCTGACGTCATAAAACTTCCTTCTGAAAGTTTGGCACTGCTGTAGATCTGATGTGAAGACATCTTGAAGCAATCTTTGGTTTTTGTCCAAGGTTAAAAAGGGGAGGATTACATGATCAGATCTGGTAACAGAGTGTTTTTAACGGTGTGAGACAGGACTGTTTCTCATTCATCTCCTGTCTATAGTTGTCTGACCTCTTTAGATCCTACCAGACTCTTTGACCAATAGGTTAGAAGTGATTTCATGCAGATATCCCACAATACCGAAATGGTCAATTCACTAGGGAAACAGCTTGGCCTCAACTTTATTAAGAAACAAATGACAGAAATACTTTAACACTAACAGTACTGTTCCTAACCCTGGATGCTGCCTGACCTGCTGTGCTGTTCCAGCAATAAAGTTTCAACTTTGATCTCCAGCATCTGCAGACCTCACTTTCTCCTCGAAGATTTGTTCCTAATCCTGCCCCATTCCCATCATACTTCAAGGTCTCGGTAATTTTAGGTAAAGTGAGGATTGCAGATGCTGGAGGTTAGAGTCGAGAGTGTGGTGCTGGAAAAGCACAGCCGGTCAGGCAGCATCTGAGGAGCAGGAGAATTGACATTTCGGGCAAAAGCCCTTCATCAGGAATGAGGTCAGGAGCCTTGGGGGTGGAGAGACTCTTGTAACTTTAGTCAGGTTGGCAAAGTCACTGTTCTCCTGATAGTCTCTGGCTTTGCCACATCAATCATTGATCTGTACAGCACAGAAACAGACCCTTCGGTCCAACTTGTCCGTGCTGACCAGATATCCTAAATTAATTTTTCTTTATTCATCCATTGGAGAAGGACATTACTGGCTAGGCCAACATTTATCGCCCATCCCTAACTGCCCAGAGGGCAATTAAGAGTCAACCACATTGTGGGTCTGGAGTCACATGTAGGCCAGAACAGGTGTGACAACGCTGCCCCTTTAACAAAGTTATGTTGTCCTTGGTTTTTTGAGGGAGTAAGTGAGGACTGCAGATGCTGGAGATCAGAGCTGAAAATGTGTTGCTGGAAAAGCGCAGCAGGTCAGGCAGCATCCAAGGAGCAGGAGAATCGATGTTTCAGGCATGAGCCCTTCTTCAGGAATCCTGAAGAAGGGCTCATGCCTGAAACATCGATTCTCCTGCTCCTTGGATGCTGCCTGACCTGCTGCACTTTTCCAGCAACACATTTTCAGCTTTTTTCAAGGGAGGTCATAAAGGCAGGTGGTGCTGATTTGTCTGGAAATGGTTTCTTGAACAATGGGAGGGGAGCGGCCAGTTTTCCCAGCTCAGGTGGCTTTTTTTTCCTAGTTTGGTCTGTTTTAGCAAGTAGTCAAATAAAAACCTCTGGTGACCTAGAGAAGCAGCTATAGTAAAAAAAGCTTCTACGCTTCAACAGAGGTCTTGCCTGGACTTTCTCTCTGAACCTGTCCTGCATGGAAGAACTTGTGTTTGAATTTGCTTTTTGCCAAGGGGTATGTTTATGGGATGGTGTCAGGATTGGAACAGTTCCTTCGTTAAGTTGAGAGAGAGAGAGAGAGAGAGAGAGAGAGAGTCGGTTGGGTTATCAAATAAGTTAAGTTATTCTAAATTCTGTTTTCTTTTCTTTATGTTTCATCCATAGTGTTTAAATAAATTTGGTTTTGTTTAATGCTGAGTGGTTTGACTAGCTGAATCACTGCTGGAATATCCACTGTACAACTGCCTAAAATAAAATTTAAAATGTTAGGGTCTGGGCGACCTATCTGAAATGTTTTGAGGGTCTGGCCAAGGTCCATAACATCAAATAAGGATTTGGAGGAGCCAGCATTGATCTGGGATGAACAAAATTAAAAAAATCACAGAACACCAGGTTATAGTCAACTAGGCAAAAGGGAGGACTGCAGGTGCTAGACATCAGAGTCAAGATTAGAGTGGTGCTGGAAAAGCACAGCAGGTCAGGCAGCATCCCAGCAGGAAAAATCAACATTTTGGGTCCGAAACGTTGATTTTCCTGCTCCTCAGATGCTGCCTGACCTGCTGTGCTTTTCCAGCACCACACTAATCTTGACCAGGTTATAGTCCAACAGGTTTATTTGGAAGCACTAGCTTTCAGACTGCTGCTCCTGCACAACCACCTGATGAAGGAGTGGCACTCCGAAAGCTAGTGCTTCCAAATAAACCTGTTGGACTATAACCTGCTGTTGTGATTTTTAACTTTGTCCACCAAGTAAGGACGACAGTTTCTCTAAAGGACATCAGTGACGCAGGTGGGATTTTCCTGACAAGGAACATTGAACTCATGGTCTTCATGAGACTCATCTGTCCAGATATTCCTTGAATTCAAATTCCACCATCTGCCAAGGTAGGATTCAGACTTGGGTCCCAGAACATTACCTGGGTCGCTGCGGTATTAGTCCTTATACATCTCAAAAGTCTTCTCTCATTCTTCTAAACTCTGATGCAAACATAAGAATGCAGAACAGGAGTAGGCGATGCAGCCTATTGTACCTGGTCTAGGTGCAAGTCCAAGTATAGACCCAGCCTACTCAACCTCTCCTAAAGAGGACTATCTCTGTACCAGGGGTCCACTGAGTGAACCTTCTCTGCAGTGCCACCAATGACAGTCTGTCTTTCTTTAAATAGGAGGTCCCCCAAAACTTTTTCCCCCAGGTACAACAGAGTGTTACAAGGGGACATAAATTTAAGGTGAAGGGTGGAAGGTATAGGGGAGATGTCAGGGGTGGGTTCTTTACCCAGAGAGTGGTGGGGGCATGGAATGCGCTGCCTGTGAGAGTGGTAGAGTCAGAATCTTTGGTGACCTTTAAGCGGCAATTGGATAGGTACATGGATGGGTGCTTAAGCTAGGACAAATGTTCGGCACAACATCGTGGGCCGAAGGGCCTGTTCTGTGCTGTATTGTTCTATGTTCTAAAACTAATCGCTGTATTCTCCGTGGTCTGACTCGTACAGTTTTAGCAATAGCTCCCTGCCATTGTACACCATTCTGTTTGAAATAAAATCAAGCATTCCATTTGCCTTCCCTATAACCCACTGAACTTGGATGCTAACTCTGTGCTTCATGGACGAGGAATCCCAAATTCATCTGTTCTTTGGTCTTTTTCTTTGCAGTCTTTCCTCATTTAAATAATATTCAGCTTCCTCTGTTCTTCCGGCCAAAGTCATAACCTCAGGATCATGGGGATTTCAGTCCCAATCTGTTCCAACTCATGGGGAGGAGCAATCAAGCTCAGAGCTGCACAGTTCTGAAAACACACCATTTTAGTCTCATCTCGTGACTTTAGTTGCTGGAGTTTAGATTAATTTGGGGGTGAGGTGAGGGGGGGGGGGGGGGTGAAATGGTGAGTCTCATAGCAACCTGTAAAATTGTAGTCATGATTCAGAGATGCCGGTGTTGGTCTGAGGTATACAAAGTTAAAAATCACAACACCAGGTTATAGTCCAACAGGTTTCATTGGAAGCACACTAGCTTTCAGAGTGACGTTCCTTCATCACCTGATGAAGGAGTGTCTCTCTGAAAGCTAGTGCTTCCAATTAAACCTGTTGGACTATAACCTGGTGTTGTGTGATTTTTAACTTTGTAAAATTTTAACAGGACTAGACAAAGTAAATACAGTAAGGATGTTCCTGATCACAGGAGAGGGCAGAACCAGGGGTGACAGTCGAAGGATATGGGGTAGGCCGCTAGGGACTGAGCTGAGGAGAAATGTCTTCACCCAGAGAGTGGGACAGCCTGTGGAATTCTCTGGCACCAAAAGTGGTTGGGGCTGAAGTATTGAATGTTTTACAAGAAGGGGTTAGACAGAGTATAGAATCCCCAAGTGTGTGCACAGACCCTCCAAAAAGAATCCTACCCAGACTCACCCTCCTACATTCCCCATGGCCAATCATCCTAACCTACACATCTCTGGACTGTGGGGGCGGCGGGTGGGGGGGGGGGAAGACCAGAGCACGCAAAAGAAACCCACACAGACATGGGGAGAATGTGCAAGCTCAACACAGACAGTGCTTTGAGGTATTTTCTCAATCATTGCACTCAGAAATATGATTACACACCCCAGAGCAGGTGGGACTTGAACCTGGGTCACCTGGTTCAGGGGCACTACCACAAGAACCCCCAAAAGGTGCAGCTGCCAGGATTTACCCCTAAGTCAGCATCACTAATTGAGAGATAATTATTGCTCATGGGATCTTACTGTGCCCAGCCTTATTGTTTCCTGACATGTGAGTGCCATCCCTAATTTCCCTTGAACTGGTGAGCTTTCTTGGCCTTTTCAGCTGTTGGTTAAGAATCAACTCATTGCAGGGGCAACTGGAGTCAAGTGTCAACCAGACTAGGTAAGGAGAGCAGATTTTCCATCCCTTCAGTGTAGAAGTGTATTTTTAAGATATCATTACAGAGTCACCAAACTACCAGTTAATGGTGAGATTCAAACCCATGTTCCAACAAATAACTACACTGTGGTTCTCAGGTTGCCTGCCCAATGCTATTACAACCACACCAACACTTTATGGCAGGGGGCTTTTTCAAAGAGCACTTCATGAGCTTTAGTAAGGCTCTGTACTGTCATAAATCACACAACTGACAAATAAACTCTTTGCCAGGAAGTGAAAAATAAACAGAGTTGATGAAGTGTTTGGAAAGTTGAATTTCAACTTATTCCCAATGGGTACATATTAAATTCTCCTGAAGAACTCGAGAAAGAAAACTACAATTGCTTACCTTAGACTCCATTGTTGCTGCTGCTAACACATTCAGTCAGGATCTAATCTCACCCTTCCTGATGGCATTATCAATTTCCTGCACTCATTTCTGAAACACCTCCCTTTATTGAAAGCTATCAGTTGTTTATGGGTGTGTCAATGTTACCTTAATTGCACTGATTTGATTCAACATTACTGCCATTTGGCCCACATGCACCCCCTGCTGGTGTTCCTGCTCCACACGTGGCTCCTGACACATGTCCCATCCCACCCTGCATCCTTCAATCCCATTCTCCCTTGTGTGTTTATCCAGTAAAGGTAGAGTTGATGGTAGGTGTCTTTTCCCTAGGGTGGGGGATTTTCAAGACTGTGAGGCACATTTTTAAAGAGAGAGGAGAAAGATTTTTAAAAAAAGGACATGAGGGGCAAATCCTTTGCACATAGGGTGGTTCGTGTTTGGAATGACCTTCCTGAGGAAGTGGTGGATGCAGGTACAGTTACAATGTTTAAAAGATATTTGGATAAATACATGAATAGGAAAGGTTTGGAGGGATATGGGCCAGGAGCAGGCAGGTGGGACTAGTTTAATTTGGGATTATGTTTGGCATGGACTGGGTGGGCCAAAGGGTCTATTTCTGTGCTGTATGACTCTGTGATGATGAATCCACTTTTTACCTGAACAGCTCTCCGTTGGGACAACATTCCCCACTACCAGGGAGGGGAGGAAATCCCTCCTGAATTTCGTACCAGGAACATTGGGGCTTGAGAGGGTTGTGGAAGCATATTCAGTAGGAACTTATTACAAATATTTGAGTGGGGTTCATTTGGATAGCTTTACCAAAGGGTCAGCATCAACTCAACGGGCCAAATGGCCTTATTCTATGCTGTATCGTTTTATATATAAGTATGCATTACATTTATTGATGCCTATCGCTTATATATCACCACAACTTTGGATTCTCCCACAATTTTCCTTTAATATCCTGCCTTGTATGTAAAGCACAGGGCACAACGTCTGAATCCCTGGCAGAAGATAGGGTACAATCTCAGAATAAGGGGTTACCCATTTAAGACATAGATGAGGATTTCTTCTCTTACAGGATCGTGAGTCTGTGGAATTCCTTACCGCAGAGGGCTGTTGAGGTTGGTCATTAAGTGCATTCAAGGTTGACAGTGTCGGATGTTTAATCAGTAAAGGGAATTAAGTGTTACAGGGAAAAGACAAGAAAATGGAGTTGAGGATTACCAGATCAGCCACAATCGTATTGAATAGCAGAACAGACTTGATGGGCTGAATGGCCTACGTGTGTTCCTGGGTCTTATTCTAGGGTCTACTCCTGGACTGGTTCAGTCTATTGCTTATTTCAGGTGCAGCTGCACGGTGGCACGGTGGTTAGCACTGCTGCCTCATAGCACCAGAAACCTGGGTTCAAATCCTGCCTCAGGCAACTATCTGTGTGGAGTTTGCACATTCTCCCCGTGTCTGCGTGGGTTTCCTCCGGGTGCTCCGGTTTCCTCCCACAGACTAAAGATGTGCAGGTTAGGTGAATTGGCTGTGCTAAATTGTCGGTAGTGTTAGGTGAAGGGGTAAATGCAGGGGAATGGGTCTGAGTGGGTTGCTCTTTGGAGGGTCGGTGTGGACTTGTTGGGCCGAAGGGCCTGTTTCCACACACTAAGCAATCTAATCTAATCAATGGGGGTTTGAGCCACTCATTGATTAGGAGTGTCATAATCATTCTAATCAACTTCTACTCCAAATATTTGATCTTTGTTGAAAACTCTGAGCAGGAATCTCTCTCACTGTGGTAGATCCTGCTGAAAGTGCTGAGTCATGGCTTAGAGGGAGAGCACATGAAGACCCATGGTCAAATTCACCAGGAACTACTCCTGAAATTCCAAGATCCTTTAACTTAGAAGCAATCAGGTAAGGCAAATCTGTAACCATTCAAAATGTCTGTCGGATCTATAACTTCTTTTAAGAATGTTTGGAAAGGGCATTTTCTCAAACCCCAAAAACAGGACTGTCCTGACAGACCCAGCTTCCAGTCTTGGCTCTAGTTTTAAACATCTTGACCAGTTCCAAAGAAAATTCATATTAGCTCAAACTTCACAGAGGCCAGTATCCCATCACCCACTCACTCATTATTAACATGGGCACAGCCCACTGGCTGTGACCAGCCAACTGGAAGTCAGGACACCCTGACTCTTCTGTTTAATATCTGTCAGCCAGGGGTCCCTGACCGGGTGAGGCTAACAGCCCCAATTAGGGAGTCTCAGTCAATAAGATCCACTTGGTTCCAATCACCACACACTGCCATCTCTGTTTCTCTTTCCACAGACCCTGCCAGTCCTGCTGATTTTTTCCAGCACTCTTTCTTTGCTTATTATAGTTCTGTCCCTCTTTCTGTATACATCTGAACACTTCAACCCCAGGGCATCAATGTGGACTTCAACAGTTTCCTCATTTCCCCTTCCCCCACCTCACCCCAGTCACAGCACTGTCCCCATGACTTGTCCTACCTGCCTATCTTCTTTTCCACCTATCCACTCCACCCTCCTCCCTGACCTATCACCTGCATCCCCTCCTCCACTCACCTATTGTACTCTATGCTACTTTCTCCCCACCCCCACCCTCCTCTAGCTTATCTCTCCACGCTTCAGGCTCTCTGCCTGTATTCCTGATGAAGGGTTTTTGCCCGAAAAGTCGATTTTCCTGCTCCTCGGATGCTGCCTGAACTGCTGTGCTCTTCCAGCACCACTACTCCAGGATCTGTTGAAGGTGTTAGCCCCCTGTGTTCTCCGTCTATGCCATGATGTTGAGATTGATTCTAATCTAAAAGGTGAGATAAGAGTTTTACATGAATTCATGCAGTTTTTGTGTAAAGTACAAGGTAACTCTGCAAGTACAAATTCATCCCACAAAATATATGTGTGGATATGGGTCTTTGTGTCTGTGTCTGTCTGTCTGGGTTGGGGGTTGAGTGTGAGAAAGTGTATGTGTGTGTGTGTAGTGAATGTAGAGTGTCTTAAGTCTGTGAGGAGGTGGGAGTGTGTGTGTGTGTGTCTTGGGTGGGGGGTTGAGTGTCTGTGAGAGAGTGTGTATATGTGTGTGTGCATGAGTGTAGAGTGGTCTAAGTCTCTGAGAGGATGCGTGTGGGCGTGTGTGTGTGTATAGGAGTGTCTGTCTGTCTGTGTGTGTGTGTGTGTGTGTATATAGTGCAATGATGGTCACCTGTAGCGTGACATGAACCCAAGGTCCCAGTTGAGGCCCTCCCTATGGGTATGGGAAAGATTTTGTGATTTACACATGAAAGAAGTGAAACTATCATGGTATTCAAACAGATGAGAGACTCAACAGACCATCAAGGTATTTTTCATATATAATTTCAGTTACATCACACTGTAAATTTGTGTTATAAATTCTGTGCCTTACAATTGTGTCCTCCACAATCACCTGATGAGGGAGCGGTGCTCTGAAAGCTCATGCTTCTGATTAAACCTGTTGGACTATAACCTGGTGTTGTGTGATTTTTAACTTTGTCCACCCCAGTCTGACACCGGCATCTCCAAATCATGTTGATAAAGGGTGAGTGGGTGATGGGACATTGGCCGATGTGCAGTTATTTCACTGTTCGAGCTAATATGAATTTTCTTTGGAACAGGACAAGATTAATCGAAGCTCGATCCAAGACAGGAAGTTGGGTCTGCCAGGACAGTTCTGTTTGGAGGAGCAGAGGTGAATTAGACACTATCGTGGCTAAATCTCCCATTGATTAGTTAAACGTTGACACAGGAAGAGGTTGTAAAGGAGGAGGTGAGGTCAGTCACAGTCCTGAAAACAAACGCTCAGTGTTGAGTACTGGGGCCATGATCCAGGAGGGAGAATGGAGGAGAAATCTGATGAAAGGGAGAGATTGGTTACACCAGCAATACCTCAACCACTTCTTATTAGATTAGTCTTTTTCAGATTAGATTCCCTCCAGTGTGGAAACAGGCCCTTCGGCCCAACAAGTCTACACTGACCCTCCGAAGAGTAACCCACTCAGACCCAATTCCCCTGACCTATATTTACCCCTGACAGATGCATCTAACACTACGAGTAATTTAGCACGGCCAATTCACCTAACCTGGACATCTTTGGACTGTGGGAGGAAACCGGAGCATCTGGAGGAAACCCATGCGCACATGGGGAGAACGTGCAAACTCCACACACAGACAGTCCAAGGATCGAACCTGGGTCCCTGGCGCTGTGAGGCAGCAGTGCTAACCACTCAGTCACCGTGCCACCCCAATTATTGGCACAATGTGGTGTAGATCCAAGGCAACAGAGTGCAGCAGTTTCAGAGGAATCCCGGGTTAGACAGGATGGGGGTGCGAAGCAGGGAAGGCACCCCAGTTCATGTCAGCAATTCCTGATGAAGAATCCGAGGGCAGGTAAGAGGCCAGGGGAGGGCTCCTTGTGGTTATTGAGGGCAGTTGGAGGGGTCGATAGAGCAGGGGAGAAGGTGCCATGTGAGGTGGTGAGGACAGAGGTGGAGGGAACGGAGGACGACATCAGCGTCATGATGTGCCTGAAATCTATCGAGGCTGGGGGCTGAGGGGTGTGCGGATGAGTAAAGGAATAAACAAAACCCTTTGCTGAGCACAGGTCATTGAGCAGCAGAGAGAGGAAGATGAGCAGGTGGAGGGAAATGGAGATACAGGTGAACTTGAACTCCGGAACAACTGAAAGGAAGAGAAAAGGTTTCTTGTTACAGCATCAAGTGGGAGGGAGAATGAAATGGAACTGAAGACCAGGGCGGGAAGAGCACGTTAAACTCTCTCGAGGAGAAGCTTGAGGGTAAGGGTCAGTTTTTCCGATTGGCAGAGGAAGAGGTGAACACATTCCGAGGCACTACGTGAGCTGTCTCGAAAAGGCCCAAAAGCTGAAAAGCTAATTCAGCGGCTCGCACTGTCTAAAGAACGGAGTATTTTCCCAGAAGTAGGCAAACTATGAGTGGGGGTGTCAGTGGTTGGTTCGTTATAAAGGAACTCTGAAAAGCAATGTCAAGGGTGGTTCAAATAACTCCCCAGACACCGGTATCCCATCACCAAGTCCCCCTTTACTTACATTTGGAGAGTCCCTAATCCTGACCCAGCGCCATCAGAGCCAGTTCTCCATTTGAACAGAACCCCTGACCCTCCTGTTTATATATTTTTAAAAGTTTTATTAATCAGTACAGTAAACAATAAACAGAAAGCAGCAGTTCACAAAAAAAGTGCACTTTATACCGGGGAAGGGGCAGCAAGTTAAACCTCAAACCCCACTGTTCAACCAGTTTTCAGAGAGACCAGGACAACCCTCAGATCCCCAATTTGGTAAAGTGGCGACCAGAACAGCATGCAGTATTCCAAATGTGGCTGAACCAAAGTCTTATACAACTGTAACATGACCTGCCAACTCTTGCACTCAGTACCCAGTCCGATGAAGGGAAGCATGCCGTATGCCTTCTTGACCACTCACTGACCTGCGTTGCCACCTTCAGGGAACAATGGATCTGAACACCCAGATCTCTCTGTACATCAATTTTCCCCAGGACTTTTCCATTTACTGTATAGTTCGCTCTGGAATTGCATCATCCAAAATGCATCACCTTGCACTTGTCTGGATTGAACTCCATCTGCCATTTCTCTACCCAACTCGCCAACCTATCCATATTCTACTGCATTCTCTGACAGTCCCCTTCACTGTCTGCTCCTCCACCAATCTTAGTGTCATCTGCAAACATGTCAATCGGACAACCTCTCCCTTCCTCCAGATCATTTCTGTATATCACAAACAGCAGTGATTCCAGCACGGTCACAGCTCTCCATTTTGAGAAACTCCCTTCCACTACCACTCTCTGTCTCCTGTTGCCCAGCCAGTTCTCTATCCATCTGGCTAGAACAACCTGGACCCCCGTGTGACTTCACCTTCTCCATCAGCCTACCATGGGGAACCTCATCAAACGCCTTACTGAAGTCCATGTATATGGCATCTACATCCCTTCCCTCATCAATCAACTTTGTCACCTCTTCAAAGAATTCTATAAAGTTGGTAAGACATGACCTTCTCTGCACAAAACCATGCTGCCTATCACTGATAAGCCCATTTTCTTCCAAATGGGTATATATCCAGTTCCTCAGAATCTTCTCCAGCAGCTTCCCTACCACTGATGTCAGGCTCACAGGTCTGTAATTACCTGGATTATCCCTGCTACCCTTCTTAAACAAGGGGATAACATTAGCAAGTCTCCAATCCTCTGGGACCTCACCCGTGTTCAAGGATGCTGTAAAGATATCTGTTAAAGCCCCAGCTATTTCCTCTCCCACTTCCCTCAGTAACCTGGGATGGATCCCATCCGGACCTGGGGACTTGTCCACCTTAATGCCTTTTAGAATACCCAACACTTCCTCCCTCCTTATGCCAACTTGACCTCGAGTAATCCAAGATCTATCCCTAACCTCAACATCTGCCATGTCGCTCTCCCTGGTGAATACTGATGCAAAGTACTCATTAAGAATCTCACCCATTTTCTCTGACTCCCTGCATAACTTTCCTCCTTTGTCCTTGAGTGGGCCAACTCTTTCCCGAGTTACCCTCTCGCTCCTTATATATGAAGAAAAGGCTTTGGGATGTTCCTTAACCCTGCTCACTAAGGATATCTCATGACCCCTTTTCGCCCTCTTAATTCCTCATTTCAGATTGGTCCTCCATTCCTAATATTCTTCCAAAGCTTCATTTGACTTCAGTCGCTTAGACTTTATGTATGCTTCCTTTTTCCTCTTAGTTAGTTTCTCAATATCACCTGTCATCCATGGTTCCCTAATCTTGCCATTTTCACAGGAACGTATCTCTCCTGAACTCTAATCAACCTCTCTGTAAAAGCCTCCCACATATAAAATGTGGAATTCCCTTCATACAGCTGCTCCCAATCCACATTCCCCAGCTCCTGCTGAATTTTGCTATAGTTGGCCTTCCCCCAGTTTAGTGCTCTTCCTTTAGGACCACTCTGAAACTTCACCCACCTGGCCGGGCTCATTCTCCAACACCAGGCCCAGTATGGCCCCTTCCCGGGTTGGACTATTTACTTACTGCTCTAGAAAACCCCCCTGGATGCCCCTTACAAATTCTGCTCCATCTAAACCTCTAACATTAAGTGAATCCCAGTCAATGTTGAGAAAATTAAAATCTCCTATCACCACCAACCTGTTGTTCCTACATCTTTCCAAAATCTGTTTACATATTTGTACCTCTATCTCACGCTCGCTGTTGGGAGGCCTGTAGTACAGCCCCAACATTGTTACCACACCCTTCCTATTTCTGAGCTCTGTCCATATTGCCTCACTCCTAGAGTCCTCCATAGTGCCCTCCTTCAGCACAGCTGTGATATCCTCTCTGACCAGTAATGCAACTCCTCCACCCCCGTTACCTCCCTCTCTCTCCTGCCTGAAGCATCTACATCCTGGGATATTTAGTTGCTAACCATGCCCTTCCCTGAACCAAGTCTCAGTAACAGGAATACCATCATACTCCCAGATAGTAATCCAAGCTGTAAGTTCATCTGCCTTACCTACTATACTTCTCACATGAAAACAAATGCACCTCAGACCACCAGTCCCTCTGCATTCATCATCTGCTCCCTGCCTACTCTTCCCCTTAGTCATGCTGACTTCATTAGCTAGTTCCTTACAGGCTTTAGTTACTGCCTCCTTCCTTCCTGTCTACTCATTTGGTTCTCATCCCCTACAGCATTAATTTAAACTGTCCCCAACAGTATTAGCAAAAGGCCCCCCCAGGACATTGGTTCCAGTCCTGCCCAGGTGTCGATCGTCCAATTTGTAATCCTCCCACCTCCCCCAGCCACGCATTCATCCTGAATATTCGTTCATTCCTACTCTGACTAGCACGTGGCACTGGTAGCCATCCTTAGATTACTATTTCTGAGGTCCTACTTTTTAAGTTGGCTCCTAACTCCCTAAATTCTGCTTGTAGGACCTCCTCCCATTTTTTTACCTATATCGTTGGTGCCTGTATGCACCATGACAGCTGGCTGTTCACCTTCCCCCTTCAGAATGTTCGCAGGCGATCTGAGGCATCCCTGACCCGTGCACCTGGGAAGCAACATACCTTTCGGGAGTCTTGTTTTTGACCACAGAATCGCCTATCTCCTCCCCTTACCACAGAATCCCCCATGACTATAGCCATTCCACTCTTTTATCCCACCCTTCTGAACAGCAGAGCCAACCTGACAGTTGGCTTCACTTAAAAGTCTTACTTACACTCAGAAAAAACCAAAGGGCTTGAGCTGATAACATTGAAAAGTTCACAAAACAGTTTGTGAAGCAGATGCCAAGTCTCATGAGGACTTTTCCGAGAAATTTGGAATGTAACATGATGTACTGCCTCAACACTGACCCTCCGACACTATTCCATCTGACAGTCATCACCCTTCTATCAGTAGTCAGGAAAATGCTAGAATCTTTCATCAAGGATGTGATATAGACTCAGAGTGATACAGCACAGAAAGAGACTCTCCGTTTGAACCAGTCCATGTTCAACAATATCCCAAACTAAACTAGACCCACCTGCCTGTTCCAGGCCCATATCCTGCCAAACCTTTCCTATTCATATGTCCTTATCCAAATGTCTTTTAAACATTGTAATTGGACCCACATCCATCACTTCCTCAGGAAGTTCATTCCACATTGCCCCTCATATCCTTTTTAAGTCTCTATCAGATTAAAATTGTGACCCCACATGACTGGTCTCTCCACCAATCAAATCCCTTCTGGAACCTCTCCAAGCCCAGGCAGACTTCCTGAAGGCCTTCTGCTCAGACCCAATCTGTGATTTATGAAAGTTTAGCTTCGATTCCTTGCATTTATACTTTATTACTCTTTAAAAACACACTGGTGCAATTTGATTTTACAATCGTCTTCATCCCTTCTACTTCCACTTTCAAACAGAGCCCTACAGCACAGAGACAGGCCCTTTGGCACAAACCGGTCCATGCCGATCAAAACCCCTATCCACATTGACCCCATATCCCTGCACTTGGCCCATTTCCTATTATACCCTCCCTATCCATGTATTTGTTCAAATGCCTTTTAAATGTTGTTAATGTACCCACCCAAACATTTCCGCTGGCAGCTCATTCCATATGCGTACCACCCTCATGTGTGAAAACGTTGCCCCTCAAGTTCCCTTTTATTCTTTCCCCTCTAACCTACAACTGATGCCCTGTAGTCCTCGATTTCTCAACTCTGGGGGAAAAAAAGTGCATTCACCCTATCCATGCCTCTTATGATCTTATACACCTCTATAAGGCCCCCCCTCAGTCTCTAAAGAAAAAGGTCCTATCTCTCTCTTGTCCAATCTCTCACTATAACTCAGACCTTTGAGTCCTGACAATGTCCTTGTAAATTTCTTCTGCACTCTTTCCAGTTTAATAACACCCTTCCCATAACAAGGTGACCAAAACTGAACACAATATTCCAAGTGCAGCCTCAGCAACGTCCTCTATAACTACAAGATAACTTCCCAACTTCTTTACTCAATGCCCTGACTGATGAAGGCCAGTGCACCAAAAACCTTCATCACTGCCCTGTCTACCTGGGACTCCACTCTCAGAGAACCGTGCACCTGAACTCCAAAGTTCCTCTGTTCCACTACACTCCTTAAGGCCCTACCACCCTACCATTCACCATGAAACCCCTGTCTTGATTTGACTTTCCAAAATGCAAGACCTCACACTTATCTGTATTAAACTCATTTGCCATTTCTCGGCCCACTTCCCCAACTGATCAAGGTCTTGTATCTGTGTGCTTCTCTCTCACTTCACCCGTTGAAGGAGCAGTGTTCCGAAAGCTTGTGATTTCAAATAAACCTGTTGGACTATAACTTGGTGTCGTGTGCCTTCTGTCTGCAAAACTCTGTTCTGCTTTTCAGACTGGGAAGCCACTTCTAGACATTTTATGGACACAGTTAAAAATAGAATATTGAACATAGAACAGCACAGCACAGTACAGGCCCTTCGGCCCTCGATGTTGTGCTGGCCTTTTAGCCTACTCTAAGATCAGACTAATCTACATACCCTTCATTTTACTATCATTTATGTGCCTATCCAAGGGTCGCTTAAATGTCCCTACTGTCTCTGACTCTACTCCCACTGCTGACAGTGCATTCCACGCACCCACCACTCTCTGCGTAAATAACCTACCTCTCTCATCTCCCCGAAACCATCCTCCAACCAGCTTAAAATTATACCCCCCTCATGATAGACATTTCTGCCCTGGGAAAAAGTCTCTGGCTATCCACTCTACCTACCCTTGTCAACATCTTGTACACCTTTATCAAGTCACCTCTCAACCTTCTTCGCTCCAATGAGAAAAGCCCTATTACCCTCAACCTTTCTTCGTCAGACATGTCCTTCAGTCCAGGCAGCACCTTGGTAAATCTCCTCTGCACCCTCTCTAAAGATTCCACATCCTTCCTCTAATGAGGCAACCAGAACTGAACACAATATTCCAAATGTGGTCTAACCAGGGGTCTCTCCAATACATGGCTTGGAGAGGGTGGACGCTAGGAAATTGTTTCCATTAGGCGAGGAGACTAGAACCCGTGGACACAGCCTTAGAATTAGAGGGTGTAAATTCAGAACAGAAATGTGGAGACATTTCTTCAGCCAGAGAGTGGTGGGCCTGTGGAATTCATTGCCACAGAGTGCAGTGGAGGCTGGGACGCTAAATGTCTTCAAGGCAGAAATTGATAAATTCTTGATGTCACAAGGAATTAAGGGCTACGGGGAGAATGCGGGTAAGTGGAGTTGAAATGCCCATCAGCCATGATTGAATAGCAGAGTGGACTCGATGGGCCGAATGGCCTTACTTCCGCTCCGATGTCTTATGGTCTTATAACATAATCTTGCAGCTCTGAAACTCAATCCCCCTGCTAATGAAAGTCAACACACCGTACACCTTCTGAACAGCCCTATCAATTTGGATGGCAACTTTGAGGGATCTATGGATGTGGACCCCAAGATCCCTCTGTTCCTCCACACTACCAAGAATCCTGCCTTTAACCCTGTATTCCGCATTCAAATTCGACCTTCCAAAGTGAACGACTTCACACTTTTCCAGGTTGAACTCCATCTGCCACTTCTCAGCCGAGCTCTGTATCCTGTCAATGTCCCACTGCAACCTGCAACAGCCCTCCACACTATCCACAACTCCACCAACCTTCGTGTCATCGGCAAACTCACTTACCCACCCTTTCACATCCTCATCCAAGTCATTTATAAAAATCACAAAGAGCAGAGGTCCCAGAACCGATCCCTGGGGACACCACTGGTCACTGAGCTCCAGGCTGAATACTTTCCATCTACGACCACCCTGTCTTCTCTGGGCCAGCCAATTCTATATCCAGACAGACAGATTTCCCTGTATCCCGTGCCTCCTTACTTTCTGAATGAGCCTACCATGGGGAACCTTATCAAACCCCCTGCTAAAAACCATATACACCATATCCACTGCTCGAACTTCATCAATGTGTTTTGTCACATCCTCAAAGAACTCACTAAGGTTTGTGATGCATAACATGCTCCTCACAAAGCCATGCTGACTATCTGTAATCAGACTATGCCTTTTCAAGTAATCATAAATCCTGTCTCTCAGAATCCTCTCCAATACTTTGCCCACCACAGAGTAAGACTGACCGGTCTGTAATTCCCAGGATTATCCCTATTCCCTTTCTTGAATAAGGGAATAACATTTGCCACCCTCCAATCATCTGGCACTACTCCAGTGGACAGTGAGGGTGTAACGATCATTGCCAAAAGTGATGCAAAAGTGACTGTAAAAATGAACTGTGGGCATAACCAGTGTCAATTTGTGAGTGGAAAGTCATGTTTGACAAACTGGTTCAGTTTATTTTAAGGATGTTGCTAATAAGATTGATAATGTAGAGACAATGGATGTGGCATATTGGACTTCCAGAAGGCTTTGGATAAGGTTCTCCACTGGAGAGTTTTTAGACAAATGAAAACACAGGTTGTTTCAATATGGATTTGCTGACAGAGAGAAAACAGAGTGGGAACAAAATGAAGCATTCTCACAGGAGCAGACTGTAACCAGGAGGATGTTTAAAAAAATTAGTTACAAATGCAGGCGTTGTTGGCTAGGCCCAGCATTTATTATCCCATCCCTAATTACCCAGGGGGCAGTTAAGAGTCAACCCCATTGCTGTGGGCCTGGAGTCACGTGTAGGCCAGACCAGGTAAGGATGGCAGTTTCCTTCCCTGAAGGACATTAATGAACCAGATGAGTTTTTCCAACAATTGGTAATGGATTCATGGTCATAATAAAATCTTTATTGAATTCAAATGTCACCATCTGCCATGGTAGCATTCGAACCCAGGTCCTCCAGAATATTAGCTGGGTCTCTGGATTAACAGCACAGTGATAATGTCACTAGGCCATCACTTGCACCTCAGCTAATCATAACCTACATGAATACTTTGGACATGGGGAACCAAATGTCGTATTTCTCGACTTGAAAATGGTACAGAGGTAACTGAGAACATATTGTTGTTGAGGATGATATAATGAAGATTTGGACAAGAACATGTTAGATAGAACATAGTGTGGAAAACTGTGAGGTTATCCAGTTTTGTAGGAGGAACAGGGTATTTCTAAATAGTAAGAGGTGGGAAAATAGAACGTAGAACATCGAACATTACAGAGCAGTACAGGCCCTTCGGCCCTCGATGTTGCACAGGCCAGTGGAGCCAATCTGAAGCCTATCTATCTTACACTATTCTATTTTCATCCATATGTTTATCCAATGACCATTTAAATGCCCTTAACATTGGCGAGTCTACAACTGTTTCAGGCAGGACATTCCACACCCCTATTACTCTCTGAGTAAAGAAACTACCTCTGACATCTGTCCTATATCTATCACCCCATAATTTAAAGCTATGTCCCCTCATGCAAGCCATCAACATCACCGAGGAAAAATGTAGATATCCAAAGGGATTTGGTGTCCATGTCAAAAGGCAGACTTGCAGGGGCAGTCAGCCATTAAGAGGGTGAATGGAGTTTGTGAGAGGGTTTGAGTGCAGTAGTGTTGGAAATGTGTCTCTATTCAGTAGGAGCTTGGTTAGACCACATCTGGAGCACAGTGTGCAGTTTTGGTAAAGTTCCTCAGACTTGTTCCTGGGAGGGTGGGACTGTTCGATGATGACAGATTGAACAAACTGAGCCAGTATTCTCACAAGTTTCAAAGAATGAGAGGAGATCTCATTGAAAATTACAAAATGCTTAAAGGGATAAGCAGTGGGTGAGCAATTTTTGAGATTTATAGTTCAGGTTGATGATGAGTCTGTAAGTTAGCTCGCTGAGCTGGAAGGTTTGTTTTCAGACATTTCGTCACCATACTAGGTAACATCATCAGGAAGAATCCCTGGTGAAGGGCTGGTGGTATGACCCTCCTCTCTACTTATACGTCTTGGTTTCTTAAGGGAAAGTAGATGGGATCTAAATCGATATGTTTATTGATGAAGTTCTGGTTAGAATGCCATGCCTCGAAGAATTCTCATTCGTGTCTTTGTTTCGCCTGTCCTAGGATGTATGTGTTGTCCCAGTCAAAGTGGTGTCCTTCTTTGTCTGTATGTAAAGAAACTAGTGATAGTGGGTCATGTCTTTTAGTAGCCAGTTGGTGTTTATGTATCCTGGTGGCAAGTTTCCTGATAGTTTGTCCGATGCAATGTTATCTTGTAAATGACGTTTGTTTTGCTGGTAGTGGGTGATTCTAGAACTGGGGACAGAATTTAGGAATAAACAAGGGATACCTTTTTCTTTTCATTTATTCACAGGATGAGGGTGTAACTGGCTAGGCTGGCATCCCAGAGGGCATTTAGGAATCAAGCACATTTTAAGACCAAAGTGAGGAGAAATGTGTTCACTCTGAAGACTGTGAACATTTTTGAATTCTCTTCAGCAGAGAGCTGTGGAATCTCAGGTTTGGAGACTGTTTAAGGTAGAGGTTAGATTTCTGGTTATCAATGGCATGAAGGCTAATGAGGATGATGTGGGTTAAAGGCATTGAACTGCTCGATCAGACACAGTTGCATTAAATGGTGGAGCAGACTTGATGGGCTGAACAGCCTGCTCCTGTTCCTAATTTACCACTTTACTTCTTCCTATTGTCAACAAGACCTGTTTTTTAACATTATACTCCAATTGCAAGACCTTGGCCCACTCATTTAACCTATCTATGTCATAAAGCCAGAGAGTAATAGAGTCATCCAGCACAGAAGTAGACCCTTCGGCCCAGCTGGTCCATGCCAACCATAATCCCAAACTAAACTAGTCCCACCTGCCTGCTCCTGGCCCATATCCCTCCAAACATTTCCTATTCATGAACTTAGCTGAAAATGTGTTGCTGGAAAAGCGCAGCAGGTCAGGCAGCATCCAAGGAGCAGGAGAATCGACGTTTTGGGCATGAGCCCTTCTTCAGGAATGAGGAAAGCCAATGAGGACTTTCCTTAAACGTTGATTCTCCTGCTCCTTGGATGCTGCCTGACCTGCTGCGCTTTTCCAGCAACACATTTTCAGCTCTGATCTCCAGCATCTGCAGTCCTCACTTTCTCCTAATCATGAACTTACCCAAATGTCGTTTAAACATTGTAACTGTCCCCACATCCACCACTTCCTCTGAAACTTTATTCCACACACGAACCACTCTGTGTAAAAATGTTGCCCTTCATATCCTTTTTAAATCTTTTTCCTCTCACCTTAAAACTATGTCCCCTTGTTTTGAACTCCCCCACCCCTGAGAAAAGACCTTGTCTATTTACCCTATCCATGCCCCTCATGGTTTTATAAACCTCAATAAGGTCACCCCTCAGCCTCTTACGCTCCAGGGAAAACAACCCCAGCCAATTTTCATCACTAAAACCCTCCATTCCTGGCAACATCCTGGTAAATCTTTTCTGAACCTTTTCCTATTTAATAATACCACTCCTGTAACAGGGTGACCAGAATTGTAGACAGTACTCCAAACAGGACTCACCAATGCCCTTTACAACCTCAACATGACGTCCCAACTCCTATACTCAAAGGTCTGAGCAATGAAGGCAAGTGAGCTAAACGCCTTCTGATCCATCCTGTCGACCTGTGATACAAACATCAAAGGATTATATACCTGGACCCGTACGTCTCTCTGTTCTACAACACCCCCCAAGGATGGGGAGGAGACTGTTGGAGAGAACATTTGTTGGTATGGGGGTGGGAGTGAAGGCTTGCTGACTCCGTTACATCGATTCCTGGAGGTTCCATGACCCCGTCCTGAGCTCATCGGAAAAGCAGCATGAGGAGCCATTAGCTGAAGGGATGCTGCGGGAGGGTTGACGCAATGGCCTTTCTCTGACCCTCTCCAAATTCAAGTGGCAAAGAGAAGGGCTCAGGGAAAGCTAGAAATCGAACCCTCGTTTCCAGTGTCTAGGAGCTACTCGAGCCCAGGGTTTGTAAAGGTTGACCTTCAGCGCTGGAGGGTCCCAGCCAATGAAGCTGCCTCAGGGGTTTCTCCCTGTCAGCTGCTATAACAAATGGAGTGAGTCAGATCAAGGCAGAGACACAGCCCTTCCTTTGGCAAACAAATCACAAACATCCAACTTGGCCAAGGCACGTTGCACAAAATAACAGAAACACGATACAACATTTACCAGTAACCCGGGGCAACAAGGACCGTTGACAACAGGATGGAAACAGAAATTGCTGGAGAGTCACAGCTGGGGTCTGGCAGCAACCGTGCAGAGAGAAAGCAGAGGTCACGCTTCACATCCAGTGCGAAGGTCAGACACCGCACCCCCTTCACCTGATGAAGGGGCAGCGCTCCGAAAGCTCGTGATTTCAAACCAGCCTGTTGGACTATAACCTGATGGCATGTGCTTCTGACCCTGACTACCCCAGTCCGACACCAGCATCTCCCCATCCTGGCCACCTTCAGAGTCATAGATCATGGAATCACCACAGTGTGGAAACAGGCCCTTCAGCCCAACGAGTCCATACCAACCCTTGCGAAGAGTAACCCCCACCCAGACCCATTCCCCCTACCATAAATTTACCCCTGACTAATACACCTAACCCGCACGTCCCTGGACACTGCAGGATAATTTCCCATGGCCAATCCACCCGAACCTGCACATCTTTGGATTGTGGGATGAAATCGGAGCATTCTGAGGAAACCCACGCAGACACTGGGAGAATGTACAAACTCCACACAGACAGCCACCCAAGGCTGGAATCAAGCCCGGGTCCCTGACGCTGTGAGGCAGTTGCACTGATCACTGAGCTACCATTGATCGTAACTGGGAAAAGATGGTATTGATGCTGAAGATGGGGAGAGAGGGCTGGGGGGTAAAGTAGTGAGCACATAGGCAGAGACAGAGCCCAAAGAGAAAGAGAGAGACAGAGAGAGAGAGGGAGAGACAGACAGATTGGCAGACAAATGGATGGATGATGGCAAGTCATGGAGAAGGAAACAATTCTCACGGGGACCATGGATGGGGGAGAAAGGGTTTTCCAAGCGGTCTGTGTGGTGACAGAGCCTGGGCTGTGGGGGTTAGTCAAGGACTTGAAAGGAGGTGTTCAGGCCTTGGAATAATTGCAGACCCTACAGCTGCCTGGACTTCATCAGAAAATGAGATGCTGTTCTTCTAGCTTCACCCCAAGACTGCAGCAAGCCATACAGATGTCAGCCAGGGAACTGGGTGGGGTGTTGAAGCACTGTTGGAGTCTTTTTTGTCAACAGGACATAAGTGTTTTGTGAAGCAGTCACGCAATGTGTTTGATCCCCAGCATAGAGAGGAGAACACATTGTGAGCAGAGAATACAGTGCACTAGATTGATTAGAGTGCATAGGGAGTGAGTGACATGGGGAAAACTGCTGGGATTTCAAACAGACCCAAAAGCTGGACAGTGAGCACATCAGCTGCAAATGTATTTGTTTAATTATTGTGGATCTGCTCCAGCAAATTGGAACCAGACTTCAGGACAAATCTCCGATTCAAGTGGAAATGACCTGATTGGTTATAAATCCAAGAACATCAACAGCAGACAAAAACAATGAAGCAAATTAGCTGCAGCTGATATCACAACAATTCGGACAAGAACAGTCTGATCTGCCCTACAAAACCCAGGGGGAGTCACTAATGAAGTTCCTGAAGGAGCTTGTTAAGTATGAGTTCCCTTGGTAACGACCAAAGGCCTGTCAGGCTGGAACTCATCACCCGAGCTCTTTGCAAGACCATAAAACATAACAGCAGGAATTAGGCCATTTGGCCCATCAGGTCTGTTCCACCCATTCACCCAAGGCTGATAAGTTTCTCAACCCCACTCTCCTGCTTTCTCCCCGTAACCCTTGACCCCTTTGACAATCAAGAGCCTTTCTACTTCCACCTTAAATATACTTCATGACCTGGCCTCCACAGGCAGTGAATTCCGGAGATTCACTGCTGTCTGGCGAAAGCAGTTTCTCCTTATTTCCATTCTAAAGGGTCTTTCCTTTACTCCAAGGCTGTGCCCTCAGGCTCTAGGAAAGCAGGCCCACTGCCCATTATGGGCTTTGCCTGTGTATGCCCAATAGGCGACACGGTTGTTTTACTGCTGGTAGTTAGTAGTTTAAAACAAAATAAAAATGGAAAGTAAAACAGAAAAGCTCATGGTGATTTTGGTGGTGGCAAATTAGATTAGTTGTGTGAGAGATTCTGGGTATAGTGAAAAATCAAATAGATCCAGAGAATCTAGGATTGAGATGGAACCAATCTAATATGTGTCACCTGCACAACGCAGAGGGGAAGGTATTTCATAACTTCAGGCTCTGGGCAAGGTTTGCCAATTTGCTTCATTTTCGAGGGCTGTTTGTCGTTGTGGAGACTGTAGTTTTGTCCCTGTGCGTGATCTCACCTTCTCAGCTCAAACTGTGTGGAAGCAACAGCAGCTCAGTCACGTTCACCAGAGCCAACCGCGTACTCAGTGGGGTTTTCAGGCAGTGCGTCGAGTTCAGGAAGAGTCGAGAGTGTGGCGTTGGAAAAGCACAGCAGGTCAGGCAGCATCCGAGGAGCAGGAGAGTCAACATTTCGGGCAAGAGCCCTTCATCAGGGAGAGTTAACTGAATTTTTAAGAAGGTTGTCTTTTTTCAACTTGCAATTGTCATCGATTAAGCTTAGTGTGGACCGCAATTCTTTGTTTCCCTCATACGGGATGTGTTTTATGAGTAATAAACTTGTCAAAGCATCTGTGAAGTGTATTTCACAGGCTAGACCATCTTGCCCTTGATATCACTCCATAACCCTCTCATTTATCAAGAATCATTCTGCTTCTGCGTTAGGAATATTCAAGTTCTCTGCTTCCATTGCCTGTTCTGGGACAGAATTCCAAAGTCCCACAGCCCTCAGGGAGAACTGTTTTCTTGCTGTTAATGGGGATTCTCCCACAAGGGGAAACAGCTTCCCCACATTCCCCTGGTCAAGACCCGAGAGGATTGTTCATGTTTCAATCAAGTCACCCCTCGTTTTATCTGAAGTCTCGTAGATACAAGCCCAACCAGTTGAACGCTCCCTCAGAAGGCAATCCATCTTTTCTGTGAGATGTTTCCAGTGTAATTACATCCTTCCTTGAATAGGGAGACCAGCACAGTGCACAATAATCAGGTTCCTGTTTCCCCTTTATTCATTCATGAGGTGAAAGTGTGTCTGCCTGGGCTAGCATTTATTACCCATCCCTAATTGCCCTGAGAGCAGTTAAGGGTCAACCACTAAACCCTTCCTATTCATGTCCCCATCCAGATGCCTTTTAAATGTTGCAATTGTACCAGCCTCCACCACTTCCTCTGGCAGCTCATTCCACACACGCACCACCCTCTGTATGAAAAAGTTGCCCCTTAGGTCTCTTTTATATCTCTCCTGTCTCACCCGAAACCTATGCCCTCTAGTTCTGGACTCCCCGACCCCAGGGAAAAGACTTTGTCTATTTATCCTATCTACGCCCCTCATGATTTTACAAACCTCTATAAGGTCACCCCTCAGCCTCCGACGCTCCAGGGAAAACAGCCCCAGCCTGTTAAAACTCTCCCTATAGCTCAAATCCTCCAACCCTGGCAACATCCTTGTAAATCTTTTCTGAACTCTTTCAAGTTTCAGAACATCCTTCCGACAGCAGGGAGACCAGAATTGCACACAATATTCCAAAAGTGGCCTAATCAATGTCCCGTACAGCCGCAGCATGACCTCCCAATTCCTTCACTCAATGCTCTGACTAATAAAGGAAAGCATACCAAATAATTTAATAGCAATTTAGGTTTGTTCAATACATTGCATCAGTTGTATGATACTTTGATCTCTTACTATAAATTCTGTGTCCTATAATGTTGCCGTACTAGCTACCTGATGAAGGAGCAGCACTCCGAACGCTTGTGCTTCCAAATAACCTGCTGGATGATAACCTGGTGATGTGCAATGTTTAACTCAGGGATAGTGGTTTAAGCTAAAAGGAGGGAAGTTTAAAAGAGATGTGCGAGTCAAGTATTTTACACAGAGGGTGGTGACAGCCTGGAACACATTGCCAGAGAAGGTGGTGGAAGCAGATATAATAGCAGCATGAAGAAGTATTCTTATAGATACATGGATAACTGGGGTGGCATCGTGGCTCAGTGGTTAGCACTGCTGCCTCACAGCACCAGGGTCCCAGGTTCAATTCCAGCCTCGGGTGACTGATTGTCTGGAATTTGCACGTTCTCCCCGTGTCTGTGTGGGTTTCCTCCGGGAACTCTGGTTTCCTCCCACAGTCCAAAGATGTGCAGGTCAGGGTGGATTAGCCACGCTAAATTGCCCATAGTGTTAGGTGCATTGGTCAGTGGGAAATGGGTTTGGATGGGTTACCCTTCGGAGGGTCGGTGTGGACATGTTGGGCAGAAGGGCCTGTTTCCACACTGCAGGGAATCTAATTGAATAGACAGGGAACAGAGGGATTTAGAACACATGGGGTGACACAAAGCTTGTCCATTTTTCTAAAACCTGTTATTTTTCTCAAGGATACTGTGTCCTTGATTGTTTTCAGAGGGGTCATAAAACTCTCCCGGCTCTAAGGTAGTCAGTTTGGTGCAGAGATGAGAAAGGATTTTGAGAGGCCTTTTGTTTATATGTAAATAGATGAAACTTCAGGCCAAAGTAGTCATGCTTTAGAAGTGACCTGTAGAATGATAGGGTGTGGTCAGCTGTCTAGCTGAGTAGTTCAGTCCAGAACTGGTTAGAAGTTCAACAGTGGACTGTGTGAACAGGCTGCAAAAACTCTCTCTCCTTCTGCCCTTCTAACTTCAACCTGAAGCATTTGTTCCGTTTTTACTGTGTTTTTAAGGGGGTTTGCTTATTGGGACTGTTGTGTATATCAAGGTTTGAGAAGATTTGTAGCTCAGGTTGAGGTTCTGGATGTAGGTTTGCTCGCTGAGCTGGAAGGTTCATTTTCAGATGTTTCGGCACCCATAACATCTTCAGTGAGCCTCCAGATGAAGCACTGCTGATGATTCCTGCTTTCTATTTGGGTTGGTGATGTCATTTCCTGTTCTTTTTCTCAGGGGGTGGTAAATGGGATCCAGGTCAATGTGTTTGTTGATAGAGTTCCGGTTGGAATGCCTTGTTGTGTATATTTGGAATAGCATAGTTAATTCCAGTTTGGATGGACTGAGATCTGTAAGGATTCATTATTCTGTTCTTTGTGTTTCATTGAATAATTTTGTGAATGAATTTTTGTCTGTTTTAAAACCTGATAGTCAACCTTGCTAACTTACTCCGGGTAATTTTCCCTGTACACTTACCAAAACAAATTGCAAAGTTGTGGTCTGGGCTGCCTGCTTAAGAACATTTTGAGTGGTCTGGCCTAGTCCATAACAGGGGCAAACAGTTTTCAATAGAGAAAGACATTATGTGTCAGTGCAGACTTGACCGAGCGAAAGGCCTGTACCTGTGTTATAAAGTTCTTCATTCTTCTTTCAGGAATATATTACAGAGTTGAGGAAAAGAGTGGAGAAGTGAGACTAACTGGACAGCTCCTCAGAAAAGCTAGTAAAACCAGATGGGATGAATAGACTCACAGACAATGCTATTTTATGATTCCATGATGGTGCATAAGTGAGTTGGCCACAGTGACACAGATGCAATACAAGTTCCCAGCTGGGCGAATAAAACCACAACAATTACACAGAACCGAATTTATCTTTCTCCAAGGTGAAGTGAGGACCATCATCAGGAGACACATTTGTTTTCCGTATGTGAGTGCTAGAAGCCAGCTTCAGTTGCAAAGTTCAAGGCCTGAAGCATTTACTGTTTGAAGATGGTCTTCAGTGTCAGGGCAGGACGGTGTGAGAGTGACAGAGGAGAGGGACAGGGACAGGAGAGTGTGAGAGTGAGAGAGGAGAGGGACAGGGACAGGAGAGTGTGAGAGTGAGAGAGGAGAGAGACAGGGACAGGAGTGTATGAGAGTGAGAGAGGAGAGAGTTCGGGAAAGAAGCGTGTGAGAGTGAGAGAGAGGAGAGGGACAGGGACAGGAGAGTGTGAGAGTGAGAGAGGAGAGAGATCAGGACTGAAGGGTGTGAGAGTGAGAGGGGAGAGACAGGGACAGGAGGGTGTGAGAGTGAGAGAGGAGAGAGATCAGGACTGAAGGGTGTGAGAGGAGAGAGACAGGGACAGGAGGGTGTGAGAGAGAGAGGAGGGAGACAGGGACAGGAGGGTGTGAGAGTGAGAGAGGAGAGAGACAGGGACAGGAGAGTATGAGAGTGAGAGAGGAGAGAGACAGGGACAGGAGGGTGTGAGAGAGAGAGGAGGGAGACAGGGACAGGAAGGTGTGAGAATGAGAGAGGAGAGAGACAGGGACAGGAGGGTGTGAGTGAGAGAGGAGGGAGACAGGGACAGGAGGGTGTGAGAGTGAGAGAGGAGAGAGACAGGGATAGGAGGGTGTGAGTGAGAGAGGAGAGAGACAGGGATAGGAGGGTGTGAGTGAGAGAGGAGAGAGACAGGGACAGGAGGGAGTGAGAGAGAGAGGAGAGAGAGATCGGGACAGGAGGGTATGAGAGTGAGAGAGGAGAGAGATCAGGACTGAAGGGTGTGAGAGTGAGAGGAGAGAGACAGGGACAGGAGGGTGTGAGAGGGAGAGAGGAGACAGGGACAAGAGGGTGTGAGAGTGAGAGAGGAGAGAGACAGGGACAGGAGCGTGTGAGAGTGAGAGGAGGGAGACAGGGACAGGAGGGTGTGTGAGAGAGGAGGGAGGGGGCAGGAGGGTGTGACAGTAAGAGAGGAGAGATCAGAGACAGGAGAGTGTGAGAGTGAGAGAGGAGAGTGACAGGGACAGGAGGGTGTGAGAGTGAGAGAGGAGAGACACAGGGACAGGAGGGTGTGAGAGTGAGAGAGGAGAGTGACAGGGACAGGAGGGTGTGAGAGTGAGAGAGGAGAGAGACAGGGACAGGAGGGAGTGAGAGGGAGAGGAGGGAGACAGGGACAGGAGGGTGTGAGAGAGAGAGGAGAGGGACAGAGACAGGAGGGTGTGAGAGTGAGAAAGGAGAGACACAGGGACAGGAGGGTGTGAGAGTGAGAGAGGAGAGGGACAGAGACAGGAGGGTGTGAGAGTGAGAGAGGAGAGGGACAGAGACAGGAGGGTGTGAGAGTGAGTGAGGAGAGAGACAGGGACAGGAGGGTGTGAGAGTGAGAGGAGGGAGACAGGGACAGGAGGGTGTGAGAGTGAGTGAGGAGAGAGACAGGGACAGGAGGGTGTGAGAGTGAGAGACGAGAGAGACAGGGACAGGAGGGTGTGAGAGTGAGAGAGGAGAGAGACAGGGACAGGAGGGTGTGAGTGAGAGAGGAGAGACACAGGGACAGGAGGGTGTGAGAGTGAGAGGAGGGAGACAGGGACAGGAGGGTGTGAGAGGGAGAGAGGAGAGAGAGGGGCAGGAGGGTTTGAAAGTGAGAGGGGAGAGAGACTGGGACAGGAGGGTGTGAGAGTGAGAGAGGAGGGAGAGAGGCAGGAGGGTGTGACAGTAAGAGAGGAGAGATCAGAGACAGGAGGGTGTGAGAGTGAGAGGGGAGAGAGACAGGGACAGGAGGGTGTGAGAGTGAGAGAGGAGAGGGACAGGGACAGGAGGGTGTGAGAGTGAGTGAGGAGAGAGACAGGGACAGGAGGGTGTGAGAGAGAGAGGAGAGAGAGATCGGGACAGGAGGGTGAGAGAGGAGAGAGACAGGGACAGGAGGGTGTGTGAGAGAGAGGAGAGGGACAGAGACAGGAGGGTGTGAGAGTGAGAAAGGAGAGACACAGGGACAGGAGGGTGTGAGAGTGAGAGAGGAGAGGGACAGAGACAGGAGGGTGTGAGAGTGAGAGAGGAGAGGGACAGAGACAGGAGGGTGTGAGAGTGAGTGAGGAGAGAGACAGGGACAGGAGGGTGTGAGAGTGAGAGGAGGGAGACAGGGACAGGAGGGTGTGAGAGTGAGTGAGGAGAGAGACAGGGACAGGAGCGTGTGAGAGTGAGAGGGGAGAGAGACAGGGACAGGAGGGTGTGAGAGTGAGAGGGGAGAGAGACAGGGGCCGGAGCACACAGTTCCGTTGCGTATTATCGAAAGGGTTTGTGGTTCCCCTTCAGCTTGTCTAGATACAGCTGTCACACCCTCATAGAACATAGAACATAGAACATCACAGCACAGTATAGGCCCTTCAGCCCTCAATATTGTGTCGACCTGTGGAACCAATCTGAAGCCCATCTAACCTACACTATTCCATCCTTGACCATATGTCTATACAAAGATCATTTAAATGCCCGTAATGTTGGCGAGGCGACTACTATTGCAGGCAGTGTGTTCCTCATCCCAATTACTTTCTGAGTAATGAGCACTGCACAGGAGACTGAATTACTGACCATGTCACCTTGGTGTGAGAAGGACATTCGAGCTGTGGGTGTGCAAGAGGGAATGCAGTAATCATAGACTCAGAGAAATATACAGCACAGAAATAAATCCTTCGGTCCAACCCATCCATGCTGACCAGATATCCCAACCCAATCTAGTCCCATTTGCCAGCACTTGGCTCATATCCCTCTAAACCCTTCCTTTTCATATATCCATCCAGATACCTTTTAAATGCTGTAATTGTACCAGCCTCCACCACTTCCTCTGGCAGCTCATTCCATACACGTACCATCCTCTGTGTGAAATTGTTGCCCCTTAGGTCTCTTTCATATCTTTCCCTTTTAACCTTAACCTATACCCTCTAGTTCTGGATTCCCTCACCCCAGGGAAAAGGCTTTGTTTATTTATCCTATCCATGCCCCTCAAGATTTTATAAACCTCTATAAGGTCACCCCTCAGCCTCTGACGTTCCAGGGAAAACAGCCCCAGCCTATTCAGCTTCTCCCTGTAGCTCAAATCCTCCAAACCTGGCAACATCCTCACAAATCTTTTCTGAACCTTTTCAAGTTTCACCACATCCCTTCCGATAGGAAGGAGACCAGAATTGCACACAATATTCCAAAAGTGGTCTAACAAATGTCCTGTACAACCACGACATGACCTCCCAACTCCTATACTCACTGCTCTGACCAATAAAGGAAAGCATACCTAATGCCTTCTTCACTATCCTATCTACCTGTGACTCCACTTTCAAGGAGCTCTGAACCTGCACTCCAAGGTCTCTGTTCAGAACACTCCCCAGGACCTTAGCATTCAGTATGTACGTCCTACTCTGATTATAGGGGCGACAGGGTTGTATTTATGGAGGGATTGATATTATGTCCTCCAGCCAAGAGCTTGTGGGCAGATGGTGGTGTTCCTGCTGTTGCCAAGGCTTTGGGCAGTTCCTCAGGCCTGGAGAGGAGCACGTAGTCGGAGCAGGAGGATCCAGTCACTGTGCTCAGTGTCGGGACACTGTCAGGACAGAGAAGGAGGGCTTTACAAAGTCACTGTCAGGTGCCAAGTGCCAAATTAAGACACAAACCTCGAGATTATTACCTGGGCCATGTACAAATTAGCACCGGGATATCACCGAGAGGGGTGACTGTGTGGCTCTGAGAATGGTTTGGGAGAAACCGCTTCCAGTTTATGGAGCCCTGGCACCAGCCCTAGGGTAAGTGAGCTAAATACCTCGACCTGCGCTGGGCTGGGGCTGGGGTTATTGTGTATTGAGCGAAGGAGAGAGAATTTTGAACCTAGATAGAGGCAGTAAGGGTTTCAAGACAGGAGAAACTCAATGGGTCTGGTCGCATCCGTCGAGAGAGAGACACACACTGAGTTAATGTTTCGGATGCAGATTGGAGGACGGTGAATGTAACTCCAAGGCAGGTTCTATCAGAAATGAGTGCATTCAGCTCACTCCCACAGACACTGGCACTGAAAGTTAACGTTTCAGTGACTCTTCCTCAGAACCCAAGGAAACGTTTCTGAGGAGGTTCCATCCTATCCCAGGAAACTCTGAATCTCAGGGTGACAGTGAAGTTGCTGGCCTGGGCGTTAACACCAGTTCATTTCAATGACCTCGTGCAATCTCACTCAGACTCCACCTGAAAACAGGAGGAACTCTGTAGCAGACTGACCTCTTGGCTTTTACAAAAGCTTAGTTCTTCACAAACCAAACCCCTGTGTTTGACAGAGAGATAACAAGACAGGAACGGGGTAGAGCCACAGATTCCTACCCTGTTCCCACATGGATTTGGGTCATGAATGATATACAGAGTAGCTTTATCCATCTGCATTATACTTCCATTCAACAAAAACAACCCTCTGTACAGCTGGGCCGATCAGCTCTTGGGGAATAACTTTTGAGGTGAGTTTGCATCTGAGTGGGGGAGGAGTGGGAGGGAACGGGACTTTACAGACCGGTGGGAGTGAGTGGATATGTAGGAACTAGTGCCAAAAATGTCAGGCATGTAGCGTTCCTGCTGCAGATAATCCAGGAATGAGGAGGAAGGAATTCCCTGAAATATCCAAGGCATTTGGCCATCCTGCCAACAAAACAAATCTAATTGCCTTACCCGCCTTGATTGGATTGTGCACATTGACAAATTTCTAAAGTTGGGTTGGCCCATTCTCAATCCTGGCTGGGTTACCATGCCTATCTCATTTGGAAACATGATACATCTGACAATCGAAAGCACTTCCCCAGATAACGAGTTAAAGTGCTCTTGCCATTATTTAGTTCAGTCAATTCAGCTTAACTCAAGTTTTTCCTTTTAAAGTCATGTTAGGAAGATCATTTCCTATGATGTAAGTGTACCATTTGCAGCTGCACTCAGAGTATTGCTGGTGAATATTTGCAAAGCAAAGAGTCTGGTTTAGTTTTGCATTTTAAGATATCCATCTTCCAAGTTAAAATGAGGGTTTGTTGAGTCTGAGATGTTCACAGGCTGGTTGTGTGAATGATGCACATAATCAGGCTGATTGTCCAGTAAGGTGCAGAAGGAGCACTGTGCTGTCAGGAGTTCCATCTTTTAGCTGAGATTTAAAAGTTTTCATCACCACGAGATCACACCCACCGTTCCTGCTTCCTATGCTCTTTGATTCTCTCAGCGTCCATACTCTGTTGTCCTCTGAAACAAACACAGAAATTACTGATGTAACTCAGCAGGTCTGGCAGCCTCAGTGGAAAGAAAGCAAAGTCAACCTTTCTTCACTGGACTCGAAGCATTGACTCTGTTCCTCTCTCTCTCCCCCTCTCTCCACGATGCTGCCAGACCTGCCAGGTTACATCAGTAATGTCTGTATTTGTTCCAGTTTACTGTTTAACTTATTGACCACTGAACCCCTGACCATTGACATCTCGCTGGATCAGACGCCCTCCAACAATTCACTAACTTCAAGATGAAGATATTTCTCCTCATCTCGGTTAAAGCTGACCGTCCCTTATTTTGAGACTGCTGCACTTAGTTCCAGGTTGAAAAGCCAATTAAGGAGACCGTAACTGCACACAATCTACCAGGTGCAGTCTCCTCGAAACCCAACACAATTTTGTTTCATTTAATCATGGCTGTGCCATTGGCATTTATTGCTCATCCCTAGTTGCCCCCCTTGAGAAGGTGGGGGTGAGCTGTCTTCTTGAGCCGCTGCAGTCCGTGCTGTGGGTTGACCCACAATGCCCTTAGGGAGGGAATTCCAGGATTCTGACCCAGCAACACTGAAGGAACGGTGATATATTTCCAAGTCAGGATGGTGAGGGGCTTGGAGGGAAACTTGCACGGGGTGGTGTTCCCATGTATCTGCTGCCCTTGTCCTTCTAGATGGAACTGGTTATGGGTTTGGAAGGTGCTGTCTGAGGACCTTTGGTGAGTTTCTGCAGGGCATCTTGTAGATGGTACACACTGCTGCTACTGAGTGTCGGTGGGGGAGGGAGTGGGTGTTTGTGGATGTGGGGCCAATCAAGTGGGGGCTGCTTTGCCCTGGATGATGTTGAGCTTCTTGAGTGTTTGTTGGAGCTGCCCCCATCCAGGGCAAGGGGGGAGTATTCCCTCACCCTCCTGACTTGTGCCTTGGAGATGGCGGTCAGGATTCAGGAGGAGTCAAGAAGTGAGTTACTCACTGCAGTGTTTCCAGCCTCTGACCTGGTCTTATGTACCAGGATGTTGGTAATGGAGCTTTCAGTGATGGTAATGCCATTGACTGTCAGGAGTGATGGTTGGATCTTCTCTTGTGGGAGATGGTCATTGCCTGGTCCTTGGTGTAGTTTGTGTAGTTTGTGGACCCGACCCCCATTATCCCTCATCGTAACACTGCAGTCTTTCATTGTGGACTTACCCAAAGAAGGAATTTCTCTCTAACTGCTGGACCCTCATGGTAAAAACCAACATGGCGTTCATTACTCTTCTGTATTCTGCTTGCTTCCTGATTCCCCACTGTTTGAAAAGATTCTCATTTTAGAATTAAAATCTTTGTCATGAATTTGAGTTGCCATGCCTCGAAGCTGGGCGACTGGTTAGGCCAGTGTCATGTTGCACAAAACCTGACTCTCTGGTGCAGCCATGAATACATCCCCACTGGAACACTTGACACACCAACCTTCGCATAAACCAAATCAGCCGCCGACATTTCCGCCACCTCCAAACAGACCCCACCACCAGGGATATATTTCCCTCCCCACCCCTCTCCACCTTCCGCAAAGACCGTTCCCTCCGTGACTACCTGGTCAGGTCCACGCCCCCCTACGACCCACCCTCCCATCCTGGCACTTTCCCCTGCCACCGCAGGAACTGTAAAACCTGTGCCCACACCTCCTCCCTCACCTCCATCCAAGGCCCTAAAGGAGCCTTCCACATCCATCAAAGTTTTACCTGCACATCCACCAATATCATTTATTGTATCCGTTGCTCCCGATGCGGTCTCCTCTACATTGGGGAGACTGGGTGCCTCCTAGCAGAGCGCTTTAGGGAACATATCCGGGACACCCGCACCAATCAACCACACCACCCCGTGGCCCAACATTTCAACTCCCCCTCCCACTCTGCCGAGGACATGGAGGTGCTGGGCCTCCTCCACCGCCGCTCCCTCACCACCAGACGCCTGGAGGAAGAACGCCTCATCTTCCGCCTCGGAACACTTCAACCCCAGGGCATCAATGTGGATTTCAACAGCTTCCTCATTTCCCCTTCCCCCACCTCATCCTAGTTTCTAACCTCCAGCAACATGATCCCCTTGACTTGTCCGGACTTGTCCGACCTGCCCAGCTCCTTTTCCACCTATCCACTCCACCCTCTCCTCCCTGACCTATCACCTTCATCTCCTTCCCCACTGACCTATTGTACTCTATGCCACTCTCTCCCCACCCCCACCCTCCTCTAGCTTATCTCTCCACGCTTCAGGCTCTCTGCCTTTATTCCTGATGAAGGGCTTTTGCCCGAAACGTCGATTTTGCCTGTCCTCGGATGCTGCCTGAATTGCTGTGCTCTTCCAGCACCACTGATCCAGAATCTGGTTTCCAGCATCTGCAGTCATTGTTTTTACCTCGTTGATTTTAACCCTACTGCGAATCCTCTTGCAAGGATGCCTGCCTTGAAGAAGTTTTCCTCCTCTCTCTACATGTAATCAGTTCCTGGCCAGCTGCGTTCCAGCTCTTCAGACAATCTGACAATACCCCTTTCTGTAAGCTGTGTTGGATGATGTATACCTGCAGAATGTTGGATTGCTATCACAGGGAGATATGTATGTGATGGGTGTTATTCTGTAGATGCAGTTACACTGACACTGAGAGACACAACACGTACATGTTCAAATCTGATCTTGATACTTTCACCAGCAGAACCATTAGCACGTAGCTGCTAAATTCACTCCGAGAGGTAAGGGAAAAGAATAACCTCATTTGTCTAAAAATAACCTTATAATCTCTCCCAGCCTATCTGCTCTTTGGTCTCCAACCCTACTTTCTGTCACCCAGTGACCCTGAAAGGACAGGATAGGGGAGGTATCTGGAAAGTTTGAATTATACAGAAAGGCTGGTTGGGCTGGGACTTCTTTTCCTAGGCTGTTGGAGGCTGAGGGGTGATCTTACAGAGGTTTATAAAATCATGAGGGCTCTAGATAAGGTGACTGGCAAAGATCTTTTCCACAGGGTGGGGGACTGTAAAATTAGGGGCTTATTTTTAAGGTGGCAGGACAGAGTTTAAAAAGGACCTGAGAGGCAATGTTTTCACACAGAGGGTGGTTGATGTGTGGAGTGAACTTCCAGAGGAAGTGGTGGATGTAGGTACATTTAAAAGAGTTTTGGATAGGTGCATGAATAGGAATGATTTAACAGGGTGGCACAGTGGCTCAATGGTTAGTTGCATGCATTGCGACAGTAGGAAATGTCAGCATCACAACTGGGAAAGGTTGGGATAAAAAACACAAGTAAAATCCATAGCCTCGGGAGCGGTGGTTCCATGGTTAGCACTGCTGCCTCACAGCGCCAGGGACCCAGGTTCGATTCCACCCTCGGGTGAATGTCTGGGTGGTGTTTATACATTCTCCCTGTGTCTGCGTGGGTTTCCAAAGATGTACAGGTTAGAGTGGGTTGACCGGGCTAAAGTGTCCAGGATGTGCAGGCTTAGTCTCGGGGAATGCAGGCTGGGGCTGGGTGGACTCAATGGGCTGAAAGGCCTGTTTCCACACTGTAGGAATTCCATGATCCCTTGATAAAGGTCAAACGCAGGCACGTGGGACTGGTTTAGTTTGGGGAACGGACTAGTTGGAACGGAATAGTTTCAATGCTATTTTCACTGACTGGGGAGTCCAGAGCTCTGGAGAACAGTCTGAGTATGAGGGCCAGGCCATTCAGGAGAAATATTAGGAAGCATTTCCACACACAAGGGCTGGGAGAGGTTTGAAACTCACTTCCACAACCAGCCGTGGATGCTGAATCCATTGTTAGTTTTAAACCTGAGCAAGATAGATCTTGTTCAGCAAAGGTACTAAGGGATATGGGCCAACGGGAGGATTATGGCGTAAAGGACACAGATCAGCCCTCATCTCATTGAAGGACGGAACAGGCCCAAGGGACTGAATGGCCTACTTCAGGCACCACTCTGACTCTATTGTAACTCCAACCCCTGAGATACATTCAGCAAGTCCTGCCAGTCTTGCTCATCCTTCCCAAGTTACATGAACTCACACTCAGAGTCTCAATACTTTGTGGAGAAATGATCATTTTATTTGTCCACGAGACATCATGCAAAATAAGAGAGAAAGGGAGTAAGCTTTAATGATACAATCGAAGAGGAAGTGGTTTCTCCTTCAGAAATCCCACAGAAGCCTCACTCAGTGCCGTCTGTCTCAGACTCAGTAAACCTTTGAAAGGATTCTCTTGTGGGTGTCACTGATGAGGTCAGATTCTGTCGCCCATCCCTAACTGCCCTTGAACAGAGTGGTTTAGGGGTGGCACAGTGGCTCAATGGTTAGCACTGCTGACTCGTGGCGCCAGAGACCTGGGTTCAATTCCATTCCCGGGAATGTCTGTGTGGACATTCTCCCCGTGTCTGTGCGGGTTTCCTCCAGGTGCTCCAGTTTCCTCCCACAATCCGAAGATGTGCGGGTTAGGATGGATTGGCCATGGGAAATTGCCCATAGCGTCCAGGGATGTGCAGGCAAGGTGGGTTAGCCGTGGAAAAATACAGGATTATAGGGATTGGATGGAGGTCTGGGTGGGATGCTCTTCGGAGGGTTGGTGCAGACTTGATGGGCCGAATGGCCTCTTTCCACACTGTAATTTGCCAGGTCATTTCAAGGGGTAGTTAGGAGTGAGCACTGTTGCTGCGAGGCAAAAGTGAGGACTGCAGATGCTGGAAAACAGAGTTTAGATCAGAGTGTTGCTGGAGAAGCACAGCAGGTCAGGCAGCATCCGAGGAGCAGGAAAATCGATGTTTCGGGCAAAAGCCCTTCATTCGTCGATTTTCCTGCTCCTCGGATGCTGCCTGACCTGCTGTGCTTCTCCAGCACCATTGTTGCTGTGAGTCTGGAGTCACATGTAGATAAGACCAGCGGATTTTCTCCCAGGTTCCTATAGCAACGTAAAGGTCACTCTCTCCATCGCTGTGGGGCAACACTGATTCCTGAGTAAACTTCAATCACCTTTCCGGAACTCCAACCCATCACCCCGGACTGGCCCCTGGGTCATTAATGTCCTTCAGGTAAGGAAACTGCTATCTTTACCTGGTCTGGCCTACACGTGACTCCAGACCCACAGCAATGGGGTCAACTCTTAATTGCCCACTTGGCATCAGGGATGGGGTAACAAATGCTCGGCCTAACCAGAGACACCCACATTCCTGTGAATGAGTGAAATAAAAGAGTGGCAACAGGTCACTGCTCCCTGCGGGGAACAGCCGCACAGAAAGATCCCACAGTGGCAACAAGAGGGGGGAGCAGTCAATGTGCAGTGGTGGGGTTCAGATTGTTCTCCCATCCCGCTCCCATTCCCTACCCTCCACACCACCAACCACCCTTGACCCTCGACCCTCGACCCCCCCCCAGGGATAGTGTGGGTATTACACCGCGTTCTGATTGGCCTTCAGCCCAGACTGAGCTCTCCGCTTTGTGTGACTCGATTGGTTGATGTTGTTGCTCTGCTCAGCGTCATAGTAACCCCTCTTCATCGTCCGCGTTAAATAATCAAACAGACCCTGTAGGTGAGGGGGCAAAGACGCTGCAGTTAGTCAGTGATCACCGTCTGCTCTGTTCCCCCTCACAACCTCCAGGCACCCTTCCCCCTCCCCCTCCCTCTGACTCCCTCTCCCCCTCCATCCCCTTCCCTCCTTCTCCCTCCCTCTCCCCTTCCCTCACCCTCCTCCCCAACATTCACCCCTGTATCTCCCTCCGTTTCCCTCTCCACCGCCTCTGCTTATCTCGCACTCTCCCTCCACCTCCCTCACCCTCCCCTTTCCCTTCCTCTCCTTTACTGACTGTCCCCCTCCATCCCCTTCCCTCACCTTACCCGTCCCTCCTCTTCCCTCACTCCTCCCTCTTCATCCTCATCCCTCACCCTCCCCTCCTTCCCTCACCCTGCCTCCCCTTCCCTCACACTCCCCCTCCATTACCCTCCCCCCTCCCTCTCTCAACCTCCCCCACCCCAACCTCCCCTTCCCTCTCCCTCCACCCTCTTCCCTCCCCCTCCCCTACAGTCCGTTCCCTCACCACTCCCTATCCCTCATCCTCACCCTCTCCAGCCATCCCATTCTCTCACGCGTCCCCATCCCTCCCCTTCCCTCACAGTCCCCCCTCCTCTTCTGTCACTCATACCCCTCCATCCCCTTCCCTACCCCTTCCCTTCCCTCACCGGGAGTGGGAGGGTCTGGAGGGTGGGGGCGGGGAGTGGGAGGGTCTGGTGGGTGGCGGTGGGGAGTGGGAGGGTCTGGAGGGTGAGTGGTGAGAGTGGGAGTGGGAGGGTCTGGAGGTGGGAAGGTGGAGGTGGGGATGGGAGTGTCTGGAGGGTGAGGGGTGGGAGTGGGAGGGTCTGGAGGGTGGGGATTGGGAGGGTCTGGAGGGTGGGGAGTGGGAGGGTGGGGGTGTGGGGCGGGGAGTGGGAGGGTGGGGGTGGGGAGTGGGAGGGTCTGGAGGGTGGGATGTGGGGAGTGGGAGGGTCTGGAGGGTGGGGAGTGGGAGGGTAGGGGTGTGGGGCGGGGAGTGGGAGGGTGGGAGGGTCTGGAGGGTGAGTGGTGAGAGTGGGAGGGTGGGGGTATGGGGTGGGGAGTGGGAGGGTCAGGAGGGTGGGGTTTGGGTTGCTAGATTACATCCACACTGTAGAAAGGGAAGGTACTCAGCTGTTGCTGTGTTAGGCTTGGGGTCATCCCTGTTCAGGGTGTTTGGCATCAGCTGGAATTGTCCCAGATGGAGCTGACTTTGGAAACATGACACTGAGAGAGAAACTGTGGAAATGCTGGGAGGACTCTGTGCTTCTGTGATAATGTTTCGGGTGGTTTCCTGTGGATGCTGCTGTGAGAGTGTCAGGGTTTCTCACATTCTCAGCTCACTGCAGCTTTCTATTCAAGTACCTGAGAATCATTCCCAGGAACAAACCGGGATCGAGTCCGTCCAAACAGGAATTCCAAAATGTTTGGCCATTTCCTGTGTGTTTACTACCTGGGAGCGACGGAATCCTGGGTGACACTCTCCTTGCCAAACCGGTGTATATTACCCCAGGGTGGGGCAGGTCTGAAACCCCCATTAAAATTTGTATATCGTAAGATAGGAGCGAAATCAGGCCATTCAGCCCATCGAGTCTGCTCTGCCATTCAATCATGGCTGGAATGTTTCTCAACCCCATTCTCCTGCCTTCTTCCCATAACCTTTGACCCCCTTACTATTCAGGAACCTATCCATTTCTGTCTTAAATACATACCCTCAATGACATGGTCTCTGCAGCCCTCTGCAGCAATGCGTTCCACAGAGTCCCCACCCTCTGGCTGAAGAGATTCCTCCTCATCTCCGTTCTAAAGATTATCCCTTCACCCTGAGGCTGTGCCCTGAGGTCCTAGTCTCTCCCCACTCCTGGAAACATCTTCTCCAGGTCCACTCTATCCAGGCCTCTCAGTATTCTGTAAGTTTTAATCAGATCCACCACACCCTCTCCCACACTCCATCCTTCTAAACTCCATTGTGTATAGACCCACAGTCCTCAATCACTCCTCAGATGACAAGCCCTTCATCTCTGGGATCATTCTTGTAAACCTCCCTAGGTGGCACAGTGGCACAGTGGTTAGCACTGCTGCCTCATAGCACCAGAAACCCGGGTTCAATTCCCACCTCACGCAACTGCCTGTGTGGTGGAGTTTGCACATTCTCCCCGTGTCTGCGTGGGTTTACTTCGGGTGCTCTGGTTTCCTCTCACAGTCCAAAAAAAATCTGCAGGTTAGGTGAATTGGCCATGCTAAATTGCCTGTAGAGTTAGGTGAAGGGGTAAATGTAGGGGAATGGGTCTGGGTGGGTTGTTCTTCGGAGGGTCGGTGTAGACTTGTTGGGCCGAAGGGCCTGTTTCCACACTGTAAGTAATCTAATCTAATGAGGTAGGCCACTTTCTTCAGCACATCCTTCCTTAGATACGGGGTCAAAAACTGCTCAGCAGTACATCTCTGCTCCTGTATACTAACCCTCTCGAAGTGAATGCTAACATTGCATTTGCATTCCTAACTTGCAACTGAACCTGCACGTTAACCTGAAGAGAATCCTGAACTCGGACTCCCCATTTAGAAAGTACTCTACCCTTCTATTCTTCCTACCAAAGTGCAAGACCTCACACTTTCCCACATTGTATTCCATCTGAAGCATCTTTGCCCACTCTCCCAACCTGACCAAGTTCTCCTACGACCTCCCCACTCCCTCAACACTCCCTGTCCCTCCACCTATCTTTGTGTCACCTGCAAGCTTAGCAACAATGTCCTCAGTTCCTTCATTAATGTGTAACGTGAATAGTGAGGATCCAACACTGACCCCTGCCGAACTCCACTAGTCACCGGCTGCCATTCTGAAAAAGACCCACTTATCCCCACTCTCTGCCCTCTGCCAGTCAGCCAATCCTCTATCCATGCCAGTCCCTTGCCCCTAACACCATGTGCTCTTAGCTTATTCAGCAGCCTCCTGTATGATACCTTTTCGAAGGCCTTCCAGAAAGTAAATTAATTGTCTTCTTTCTTATTCATTTGTGGGATGTGGGTGTCGCTGGCTAGGCCAACATTTATTGCCCGTCCCTAGTTGCCCTCCTTAAGAAGGTGGGGGTGAGCTGCCTTTTTGAGCCGCTGCAGTCCGTGTGCTGTGGGTTGACCCACAATGCCCTTATGGAGGGAATTCCAGGATTCTGTCCCAGCGATACTGAAGGAACGGCGATATATTTCCAAGTCGGGATGGTGAGGGGCTTGGAGGGGAACTTGCAGGGGGTGGTGTTCCCACGTATCTGCTGCCCCTTGTCCTTCTAGATGGAAGTGGTCGTGGGTTTGGAAGGTGCTGCCTGAGGATCTTTGGTGAGTTTCTGCAGGGCATCTTGTAGATGGTACACACTGCTGCTACTGAGTGTCGGTGGGGGAGGGAGTGGGTGTTTGTGGATGTGGGGCCAATCAAGTGGGGGCTGCTTTGTCCTGGATGGTGTTGAGCTTCTTGAGTGTTGTTGGAGCTGCCCCCATCCAGGGCAAGTGGGGAGTATTCCCTCACACTCCTGACTTGTGTCTTGGAGATGGTGGACAGGCTTTGGGGGGGTCAGGAGGGGAGTTACTCGCTGCAGGATTCCCAGCCTCTGACCTGCTCTTGTAGCCACTGTGTTTATGTGGTGAGTCCAGTTGAGTTTCTGGTCAATGGTAATTCCCAGGATGTTGGTAGTGGGGGGACTCAGTGATGGTAACACCATTGAATGTCAAGGGGTGGTGGTTAGAGTGTCGCCTATTGGTGATGGTCATTGTCTGGCATTTAGGTGGTGTGAATGTTACTTGCCCCTTGTCAGCCCAAGCCTGGATATTGTCCAGATCTTGCTGCATTTGAACACGGACTGTTTCAGTATCTGAGGAGTCGCGAATGGTGCTGAACATTGTCCAATCATCAGCAAATATCCCCATTTCTGACCTTATGATGGAGGGAAGGTCATTGATGAAGCAGCTGAAGGTGGTTGGGCCGAGGACACTCCCCTGAGGGACTCCTGCAGAGATCTCCTGGAGCTGAGATGACTGACCTTCAACATCCACAACCACCTTCCTATGTGTCAGGTATGATTCCAGCTAGCAGAGAGTTTGTCCCCAATACCCAATGATTCCAGTTTTGCTGGGGCTCCTTGATGTCACACCCGGTCGAATGTAGCCTTGATGTCACGGGCTGTCCCTGTCCCCTCCCCTCTGGAACTCAGCTCTTTTATCAATGTCTGACCCAAGGCTGGAATGAGGTCAGGGGCTGAGTGACCCTGGGGGATCCCAAACTGGGTGTCACTGAGCAGGTGCTGCTTGATAGCTGTTACTGACACTGTCCATCACTTTACTGATGATGGAGATGGGGCGGTAATGGTCAGGTTGGATTTGTCCTGCTTTTTATGTACAGGACATACCTGGGCAACGTTCCACAATGTCGGGTAGATGCCGATATTGTAACTGTACTGGAACAGCTTGGCTCGGGGAGCAGCAAGTTCTGGATCACAAGTCTTCTGTACTATTACAGGGATGTTGTCAGGACCCAGAGCCTTTGCAGTATCCAGTGTCTCTTGGTATCACGTGGTGTGAATTGAATTTGCTGGAGACTGGTATCTGTGAGGCTGGGGACCACTGCAGGAGACGGAGATGGATCATCCACTCAGCACTCCTGACTAAAGATTGCTGTGAAAGCTTCAGCCTTATCTTTTGCCCTGATTTGCTGGGCTCCTCCTTCATTGAGGATGGGGGATATTTGTGGAGACTCCTCCTCCAGTGAGTTGTTTAATTGTCCCCCACCATTCACCAGGACTGCAGAGCTTAGATCTAATCCATTGGTCTTGGGATCACTGAGCCCTATAATTTGCTACTTATGCTGTTTGGCAAAGCAAGCAGTCCTGTTTGGTAGCTTCATCAGACTGACACCTCACCATCAGGCATGCCTGGTGCTGTTCCTGGCATGCCGTCTGTTGATCCAGGGCTGTTCCCCTGGCAATTGTGACTGTTTGATTTGGTTTCTTGTATCAAAGCATTCTGTTCAAAGCAATTCACTGGAAAAATGAGAATTTGCCACCCTTCCAACTGTGTGGTCAGGCTGCAATCAACACAGCAAACAGACTAATACCATCCTCCAGTTTCAAGAAAATTTGCAAACTCTGGATTAACAGGACATTAAGCTGAAACGGTTTCCTTGGCAAATCCCCTTTGTTTCTTCCTGGGAAGAGTCAAAAGTCAAGGATTGTTTCTGCATGAAACTCCTTACAAAAATAGCAAGCAGCATTAAAAGCTTTTTGCTCATTTCTGACTGAATTGTTCTATCACATCTGAACAAAAACCGACACTGTGTCGATGTTTTTTATCTTGCGTTGATCAGGAGCAATGCAAGAACACCGAATTTCGAAGGGAACAAAATAATTTCTACTATTTGAGAGAAGGATGGTGATTGTTTGAGGAGAGTGTATCCTTGATCTATTACGCACCCAACATTTTCTGTTTAATTGACAGTTCACACTGCAGAGACTGAAACAGAGAAACCAAGCTGACATTTATCTTTTAATCAGCCTCATTATTAAAAAGGTGCTCTGGTTGTGATTATATTACTGGCCGTGGGAGCTGGCTGTGTGCATATTGGCTTTGACATCTCCAATGTTGTAATATTAATTACACTTCAAAAACACCTCAATGATTTGGAGATGTGTGCACAGCACTTTCTTGTGCAGGGAGGAGCTGCAATTTAGAAGGCGCTGCCTTCAAACGATGACAGCGATGGTTTTAATTGTACCGTCAGAAAGAAAATCAGATAAACATTTGAAAACGTTGTCTTGTTGAGGCAAAAGCAGGGAAGTGGGACCAATCAGGCACAGCAGTCTGTTTAGCACCGCAAATAACAAACACTGGCGATCATGCTGAGTCAGGTAGCACCCATATGGAGACAGCAAGCTAACCTTTCCAATCAGGATGACTGAGGAATGACCTAGACTTGAAACGTTAGCTTGCTGTCTCTCTCTCTCCACGGATGCTGCCTGACCCGCTGTGATCTTCAGCATTTGTTGTTTTCTGTTCAGATTCCTGTGTCTCAGCTATTTGTTCCCATGTTCTAAATAGACTTTGTTCCATTAAATTTAATGATCCCACTCTGCAAAAATCCTCGATTTTCCCAATCTCTCCCTACCCCTCTCTTCCTCACCGATATTTTAAAGCACCAGACAAGTGCCCGGATAAAGATGACAGAGGCACGGTGGCTCAGTGGTTAGCACTGCTGCCTCATAGCGCCAGGGACCCAGGTTCGATTCCAGCCTTGGGTGACTGTGTGGAGTTTGCACATTCTCCCCGTGTCTGCGTAGGTTTCCTCTGGGTGCTCCGGTTTCCTCTCACAGTCTAAAGATGCACAGGTTATGGTGGATTGGCCATGGGAAATTGCCTATAGCATCCAGGGATGTGTAGGTTATGGTGGATTGGCCATGGGAAATTGCCTATAGCATCCAGGGATCTGTAGGTTATGGTGGATTGGCCATGGGAAATTGCCCATAGCATCCAGGGATGTGTAGGTTATGGTGGATTGGCCATGGGAAATTGCCTATAGCATCCAGGGATCTGTAGGTTATGGTGGATTGGCCATGGGAAATTGCCCATAGCATCCAGGGATGTGTAGGTTATGGTGGATTGGCCATGGGAAATTGCCTATAGCATCCAGGGATCTGTAGGTTATGGTGGATTGGCCATGGGAAATTGCCCATAGCATCCAGGGATGTGTAGGTTATGGTGGATTGGCCATGGGAAATTGCCTATAGCATCCAGGGATCTGTAGGTTATGGTGGATTGGCCATGGGAAATTGCCCATAGCATCCAGGGATGTGTAGGTTATGGTGGATTGGCCATGGGAAATTGCCTATAGCATCCAGGGATCTGTAGGTTATGGTGGATTGGCCATGGGAAATTGCCCATAGCATCCAGGGATCTGTAGGTTATGGTGGATTGGCCATGGGAAATTGCCTGTAGTGTCCAGGGATGTGTAGGTTATGGTGGATTGGCCATGGGAAATTGCCCATAGCATCCAGGGAACTGTAGGTTATGGTGGATTGGCCATGGGAAATTGCCTGTAGTGTCCAGAGATGTGTAGGTTATGGTGGATTGTCCACAGGAAGTGCAGGGATAGGGTAGGAGGATGAGTCTGGGCAGGTGCTCTTCAGTGGGCCGGTGCCGACGTGTTGGGCCAAATAGCCCATTTCTTCACTGTAGGAATTCTGTGAAATGATGGACTGGACCATGGATAGATTGGAACTGAACATCCCGCACTCAGTGCTGAACTACTCACCTCCCAGGCTTCTTCCACATCTGCTGTCCATTTCTCTTTTAGGATTGGTTTCACCACCGCAATGAACTGTACTCCTACGTACTGAAGAGAAACATGCAACACCGTCAGTATTGGGAGGACCGCAACTTTGAAGAACTGCCTGCACTTCTGCCCCATTTAATCCAGGCTGAGTGACACATCCAGAGTCCGGTGATAACAGCTTGCAATTAAAACTGAGAGACCGAGAGTTAAATAATGAAAGCATGTGCCTTTATTTAAAAAACACCATGACATGTGAGGACAAGTAACTATAACGAAGATACTGTGGGTGATATTCTTTGCAAGAGAAACTGCAGATAAACACAACAGTGCTTCAATTACTGTAGAGACAGAGCAGCCTTGTGCAGTCCCAGGGCTGTAGGGCTGACAGTGATTCCCCTGCTGGCTCACTGCAAGTTGTAAATTGAGAGAAAGATTCTGGCATTTCTGAGAAATGAGAAACAGTTGTAGTGTTGTTTGGAAAAGTTATTGCATTACGTCTGCAAGTATGAATGCATTTGCCCACAGCATGGTCCTGTTGGCTCACCCTAGCATGAGACTGCAACATGCAGGCGATCCCAAGCAGCTAACTTTTATAGTGCTGATGTAATCCCCCTCTCCTGACATCCCCATCCTCAAGGGGGTTAGACTAGCCAGGTCGAGGGGGAGCAAAGGATTGAGTAAGTGTTTGAGCAGCAGTTCAGCTGGGCCTGGACGGAAGCCCAGTAATATCACAGAGGTGGAACTTGGTGGGTGAGAGATGTGAGGTCAGGAGAGTATGTTACACACCAACAGCCCGACACAGACACAAAGCGGACACCACACTCTCACACACACACAGACACACACACACACACAGACACACACACACACACACACACAGACACACACACACACACACACACACACAGACACACAGACACACACACACACACACACACAGACACAGACACACAGACACAGACACACACACAGACACACACACAGACACACACACACACACACACAGACACACACACACACACACACACAGACACACACAGACACACACACACACACACAGACACACAGACACAGACACACAGACACAGACACACACACAGACACACACACACACACACACACACAGACACACACACAGACACACAGACACACACACACACACACAGACACAGACACACATACGCACACACACAGACACAGACACACACACAGACATACACACAGACACAGACACACATACGCACACACACAGACACACACACACAGACACACACACAGACACAGACACACACACAGACACACATACGCACACACACAGACACACACACACAGACACACACACACAGACACACACATACACAGACACACATACACAGACACACACACACACACACAGACACACATACACAGACACACACACACACACACACACACACACAGACACACAGACACAGACACACACACAGACACACACACACACACACACACACACAGACACACACACAGACACACAGACACAGACACACACACACACACACACACACAGACACAGACACACATACGCACACACACAGACACAGACACACACACAGACACACACACAGACACACACACACATACGCACACACACAGACACACACACACAGACACACACACAGACACAGACACACACACAGACACACATACGCACACACACAGACACACACACACAGACACACACACACACAGACACACACATACACAGACACACATACACAGACACACACACACACACAGACACACACAGACACACATACACACACACACAGGCACACATACACACACAGACACACAGACACACAGACACACACACATACACACACACACAAACACAGACACACAGACACACACACACACATACAGACACACAGACACAGACATATACACACACACAGACACACACACAGACACAGACACACACAGACACAGACACACACACACACACAGACACATACACACACACACAGGGACACACACAAACAGACAGACACACACACAGACACACACACAGACACACACACACACATGCACACAGAGAGAGACACACACACACAGGGACACACACAGATAGACAGAAACACACACACACACACCCACACAGGGACACACGCAGACACAGACAGACAGACACATACACACACACACACACAGGGACACATACAGACAGACACACACGCACGCAAGGAAAGTGGGATATGTGGTGTCACAAGTTGCCCAGGATCATCCTGAAATCTCCAGAAACTGGATTCAATCTTGTGCACAGTAGCGAGGAGAGTCCATGATGGAAATGTGGGAGCTGGGAAGATTGATGGTTGTTTGAGGTGAATAGAAAACAGGTTCCAGGCTTCTGTTTGATAATCTCATGCATTCCAAGCTGCTATTCAAGCAGTGCAGCAGCTGCAAATATGAAACCAGAAGCTGCCAAGGAAAGCACGCTGCATCCTGGCACCAGGAACGATCCATAATGTTGATTCAAAACAACGAAATGTGGAACCAATTTATGAATGGCAACATGTACATATATGCACCCAATTCTGATTCCTGGGTGGGGATAACGTGTTGCAGTGTGGGGATAATTTGTAGCAGTGTTGGGATAATCTGTTGCAGTGTTGGGATAACGTTTTGCAGTGTGGGGATAACTTGTTGCAGTGTTGGGATAACTTGTTACAGTGTCAGGATAACTTTTTGCAGGGTGGGGATAACTTGTTGCAGGGTGGGGATAACTTGTTGCAGTGTTGGGATAATTTGTTATAATATGGGGATAACTTGTTGTATGGTGGGGATAACTTGTTACAGTGTGGGGATAACTTTTGCAGGTTGGGGACACCTTATTACAGTGTGGGGATAACTTGTTACTGTGTCAGGATAACTTGTTGCAGGTTGGGGATAACTTGTTGCAGATTGGGGATAACTTGTTACAAGGGGGGGAAACCTGTTGCAGTCTCAGAAGAACTTGTTGCAGGGTGGGGACACCTTATTACAGTGTGGGGATAACTTGTTACTGTGTCAGGATAACTTGTTGCAGGATGGGGATAACTTGTTACAAGGGAGGGAAAACCTGTTGCAGTCTCAGAATAACTTGTTGCAGGGTGGGGATAACTTGTTACTGTGTCAGGATAACTTGTTGCAGGGTGGGGATAACTCGTTGCAGGGTGGGGATAACTTGTTGCAGGGTGGGGATAACTTGTTACATGTTGGGATAACTTTTGCAGGTTGGGGATAACTTGTTACAGTGTCAGGATAACTTTTTGCAGGGTGGGGATAACTTGTTACAGTGTTGGGATAACTTGTTGTGGTGTGGGGAAAACTTGTTGCAGGGTGGGGATAACTTGTTGCAGTGTTGGGGATAAGTAGTTGCAAGGTGGGGATAACTTTAGCAGGTTGGGGATAACTTGTTACAGTGTTGCGATAACTTGTTGCAGTGTGGGGATAACGTGTTGCAGGTTGGGGATAACTAGTTGCAGGGTGGGGATAACGTGTTACAGTGTGGGGATAACGTGTTGCAGAGTGGGGATAACGTGTTGCAGTGTGGGGATAACTTGTTGCAGTGTGGGGATAACGTGTTGCAGAGTGGGGATAACGTGTTACAGGATGGGGATAACTTGTTACAGTGTTGCGATAACTTGTTGCAGTGTGGGGATAACGTGTTGCAGGTTGGGGATAACTAGTTGCAGGGTGGGGATAACGTGTTACAGTGTGGGGATAACGTGTTGCAGAGTGGGGATAACGTGTTGCAGGTTGGGGATAACTTGTTGCAGGGTGGGGATGACTTGTTACATTCTGGGGATAACTTGCTGCAGTGTGGGGATAACTTGCTGCAGTGTTGGGATAACCTGTTGCAGGGTGGGAATAACTTGCTGCAGTGTTGGGATAACCTGTTGCAGGGTGGGAATAACTTGTGATGTTGGGATTGCGTGTTGCAGGGTGGGGATAACTTGTTACAGTGTCAGAATAACTAGTTGCAGTGTCGGGATAACTTGTTGCAGTGTCGGGATAACCTATTGCAGGGTGGGAATAATTTGTGATGTTGGGATAACTTGTTGCAGGGTGGGGATAGCGTGTTGCAGGGTGGGGATAACTTGTTACAGTGTCGGGATAACTAGTTGCAGTGTCGGGATAACTTGTTGTAGTGTCAGAATAACTTGTTGCAGTGTCGGGATAACCTGTTGCAGTGTGGGAATAATTTGTGATGTTGGGATAACTTGTTGCAGGGTGGAGATAGCGTGTTGCAGGGTGGGGATAACTTGTTACAGTGTCGGGATAACTAGTTGCAGTGTCGGGATAACTAGTTGCAGTGTCGGTATAACTAGTTGCAGTGTCGGGATAATTTGTTGCAGTGTCGGAATAACTTGCTGCAGTGTTGGGATAACTTGTTGCAGTGTGGGGATAACTTGTTGCAGGTGGGGATAACATTTTGCAGGGTGGGGATAACGTGTTACAGTGTGGGGATAACATGTTACAGGGTGGGGATAACGTGTTACAGTGTGGAGATTACTTGTTACAGTGTGGGGATAAGTTGTTGCAGGGTGGGGATAACTTGTTGTGGTGTGGGGATAAGTTGTTGCAGGGTAGGGATAACATGTTGCAGGGTGGGGATAACGTGTTACAGTGTGGGGATAACATGTTACAGGGTGGGGATAACGTGTTACAGTGTGGAGATAACTTGTTACAGTGTGGGGATAAGTTGTTGCAAGGTAGGGATAACTTGTTGCAGGGTGGGGATAACTTGTTACTGTGTAGGGATAACTTGTTGCAGGGTAGGGATAACTTGTTGTGGTGTGGGGATAAGTTTTTGCAGGGTGGGGATAACTTGTTGCAGGGTCGGGATAACTAGTTGCAGTGTCAGGATAACTAGTTGCAATGTCGGGATCACTTGTTACAGTGTGGGGATAACTTGTTGCAGGGTGGGGATAACGTGTTACAGTGTGGGGATAAGTTGTTGCAGGGTGGGGATAACTTGTTGCAGGGACGGGATAACTTGTTGCAGGGTAGGGATAAGTTTTTGCAGGGTGGGGATAACTTGTTGTGGTGTGGGGATAAGTTGTTGCAGGGTGGGGATAAGTTGTTGCAGGGTCGGGATAACTAGTTGCAGTGTCAGGATAACTAGTTGCAGTGTAGGGATCACTTGTTACATTGTGGGGATAACTTGTTGCAGGGTCAGGATAACTTGTTGCAGGGTGGGAATAACTTCTTGCAGTGTTAGTATAACTTTTTGCAGTGTGGGGATAACTTGTTGCAGTGTTAGTATAACGTTTTGCAGTGTGGGGATAACTTGTTGCAGGGTTGGGATAACTTGTTGCAGGGTGGGAATAACGTGTTTCAGGGTGGGAATAATTTGTTGCAGGATGGGATAACTTGTTCTAGGGTGGAGATAGCTTGTTGCAGTGTCGGGATAACTTGTTGCAGGGTGGAGATAACCTGTTACTGTGTTGGGATAACTTGTTACAGGATGGGGATAACTTGTTACAGTGTTGGGATAACTTGTTGCAGTGTTGGGATAACTTGTTGCAGTGTTGGGATAACATGTTGCAGGGTGGGGATAACTTGTTGCAGGGTGGAGATAACCTGTTACTGTGTTGGGATAACTTGTTACAGGATGGGGATAACTTGTTACAGTGTTGGGATAACTTGTTGCAGTGTTGGGATAACTTGTTGCAGTGTTGGGATAACATGTTGCAGGGTGGGGATAACTTGTTGCAGTGTTGGGATAACTTGTTACAGTGTTGGGATAACGTGTTGCAGGGTGGGGATAACTTGTTGCAGTGTGGGGATAATTTGTTGTAGGGTAGGGATACGTTATTGAAGTATGTGGATAACTTGTTGCAGTGTTGGGATAATTTGTTGCAGTGTTGGGATAACTTGTTACAGGGTGGGGATAACTAGTTGTAGTGTTGGGATCACTTGTTACAGTGTAGGGATAACTTGTTGCAGGGTGGGAATAACTTGTTGCAGTGTGGGAATAACTAGTTGCAGGGTGGGGATAACTTGTTACAGTGTTGGGATAACGTGTTGCAGGGAGGGGATAACTTGTTGCAGTGTGGGGATAATTTGTTGTAGGGTAGGGATAGGTTATTGAAGTATGTGGATAACTTGTTGCAGTGTTGGGATAATTTGTTGCAGTGTTGGGATAACTTGTTACAGGGTGGGGATAACTAGTTGCAGTGTGGGAATAACTAGTTGCAGGGTGGGGATAACTTGTTACATTGTGGGGATAACTTGCTGCAGTGTTGGGATAACTTGTTGCATGGTGGGAATAACTTCTTGCAGTGTTAGTATAACGTTTTGCAGTGTGGGGATAACTTGTTGCAGGGTGGGGATAACTTGTTGCATGGTGGGAATAATTTCTTGCAGTGTTAGTATAACATTTTGCAGGTGGGGATAACTTGTTGCAGGGTCGAGAAAACTAGTTGCAGTATCGGGATAACTAGTTGCAGTGTCGGGATCACTTGTCACAGTGTGGGGATAACTTGTTGCAGGATCAGGATAACTTGTTGCAGGGTGGAGAAAACTTCTTGCAGTGTTAGTATAACTTTTTGCAGTGTGGGGATAACTTGTTGCAGGGTGGAGATAACTTGTTATAAGGTGGGGAAAACCTGTTGCAGTCTCAGAATAACTTGTTGCAGGGTGGGGACACCTTGTTACAGTGTGGGGATAACTTGTTACAGTGTCAGGATAACTTGTTGCAGGGTGGGGATAACTTTAGCAGGTTGGGGATAACTTTAGCAGATTGGGGATAACTTGTTACAGTGTTGCGATAACTTGTTGCAGGGTGGGAATAACTTGTTGCAGTGTGGGAATAACTAGTTGCAGGGTGGGGATAACTTGTTACATTGTGGGGATAACTTGCTGCAGTGTTGGGATAACCTGTTGCAGGATGGGAATAACTTGTGATGTTGGGATAACTTGTTGCAGGGTGGGGATAGCGTGTTGCAGGGTGGGGTTTACTAGTTGCAGTGTTGGGATAACTAGTTGCAGTGACGGGATAACTTGCTGCAGTGTCGGAATAACTTGCTGCAGTGTTGGGATAACTTGTTGCAGGGTGGGTATAACTAGTTGCAGGGTGGGGATAACTTGTTACAGGTGGGGATAACTTGATACAGTGTGGGGATAACTTGTTGTAGGGTAGGGATAACTTGTTGCAGGGTGGGGATAAGTTGTTGCAGGGTGGGGATAAATTGTTGCAGGTTCGGGATAACTAGTTGCAGTGTCAGGATAACTAGTTGCAGTGTCGGGATCACTTGCTACAGTGTGGGGATAACTTGTTGCAGGGTCAGGATAACTTGTTGCAGGGTGGGAATAACTTCTTGCAGTGTTAGTATAACTTTTTGCAGTGTGGGGATAACTTGTTGCAGGGTGGGGATAACTTGTTACAGGATAGGAATAACGTGTTTCAGGATGGGAATAATTTGTTGCAGGGTGGGATAACTTGTTCTAGGGTGGAGATAGCTTGTTGCAGTGTCGGGATAACTTGTTTCAGGGTGGGGATAACCTGTTGCTGTGTTGGGATAACTTGTTTCTGTATTGGGATAACTTTTTCTAGGGTGGGAATAACTTGTTGCAGGGTGGAGATAATGTGTTGCACTGTTGGGATAACTTGTTGCTGGGTGGGAATAACTTGTTGCAGGGTGGGGATAACTTGTTGCAGCATCAGAATAACTTTCTGCAGTGTTCGGGTAACTTGTTGCAGACTGGGGATAACTTGCTGCAGTGTTGGGATAACTTGTTGCAGCGTGGAGATAACTTGTTGCAGCGTGGGGATAACTTGTTGCATGGTGGGGATAACTTGCTACAGTGTTGGGATAACTTGTTACAGGATGGGGATAACTTGATACAGTGTTGGGATAACTTGCTGCAGTGATGGGATAACCTGTTGCAGTGTTGGGATAACTTGTTACAGTGTGGGGATAACTTGTTGCAGTGTTGGGATAACTTGTTACAGTGTTGGGATAACGTGTTGCAGCGTGGGGATAACTTGTTGCAGCGTCAGAATAACTTGCTGCAGTGTTCGGGTAACTTGTTGCAGTGTGGGGATAACTTGTTGCAGCGTGAGGATAACTTGTTGCATGGTGGGGATAACTTGCTACAGTGTTGGGATAACTTGTTACAGGATGGGGATAACTTGATACAGTGTTGGGATAACTTGCTGCAGTGATGGGATAACCTGTTGCAGTGTTGGGATAACTTGTTACAGTGTGGGGATAACTTGTTACAGTGTTGGGATAATTTGTTGTAGGGTAGGGATACGTTGTTGCTGTATGTGGATAACTTGTTACAGTGTTGGGATAACGTGTTGCAGGGTGGGGATAACTAGTTGCAGTGCCGGGATAGCTAGTTGCAGTGTGGGGATAACTTGTTGCAAGGTCAGGATAACTTGTTGCATGGTGGGAATAACCTCTGGCAGTGTTAGTATAACTTTTTGCAGTGTGGGGATAACTTGTTGCAGGGTGGGGATAACTTGCTACAGTGTTGAGATAACTTGTTACAGGATGGGGATAACTTGATACAGTGTTGGGATAACTTGCTGCAGTGTTGGGATAACTTGTTGCAGTGTTGGGATAACTTGTTACAGAGTGGGGATAACTTGTTGCAGTGTTGGGATAACTTGTTACAGTGTTGGGATAACGTGTTGCAGGGTGGGGATAACTTGTTGCAGGGTGGGGATAACTTGTTGCAGTGTGGGGATAACTAGTTGCAGTGTGGGGATAACTAGTTGCAGTGTCGGGATAACTTGTTGCAGTGTAGGGATAACTTGTTGCAAGGTCAGGATGACTTGTTGCATGGTTGGAATAACTTCTTGCAGTGTTAGTATAACTTTTTGCAGCGTGGGGATAACTTGTTGCAGGATCAGGATAACTTGTTGCAGGGTGGAGAAAACTTGTTGCAGTGTTAGTATAACTTTTTGCAGTGTGGGGATAACTTGTTGCAGGGTGGGGATAACTTGCTACAGTGTTGGGATAACTTGTTACAGGATGGGGATAACTTGCTGCAGTGTTGGGATAACTTGTTGCAGTGTTGGGATAACTTGTTACAGTGTTGGGATAACTTGTTGCAGTGTGGGGATAACTAGTTGCAGTGCCGGGATCACTTGTTGCAGTGTCGGGATAACTTGTTACAGTGTTGGGATAACTTGTTGCACTGTGGGGATAACTTGTTACAGTGTTGGGATAACGTGTTGCAGGGTGGGGATAACTTGTTGCAAGGTGGGGAAACTTGTTGCAGTGTTGGGATAACTTGTTGCAGTGCTGGGATAACTTGTTACAGTGTTGGGATAACGTGTTGCAGTCTGGGGATAACTAGTTGCAGTGTGGGGATAACTAGTTGCAGTGTCGGGATCACTTGTTGCAGTGTCGGGATCACTTGTTGCAGTGTCGGGATAATTTGTTGCAGTGTGGGGATAACTTGTTGCAGGGTGGGGATAACTAGTTGCAGTGTCGGGATCACTTGTTACAGTGTGCGGATAACTTGTTGCAATGTCAGGATAACTTGTTGCATGGTGGGAATAACTTCTTGCAGTGTTAGTATAACGTTTTGCAGGTGGGGATAACTTGTTGCAGGGTCGAGAAAACTAGTTGCAGTGTCGGGATCACTTGTCACAGTGTGGGGATAACTTGTTGCAGGATCAGGATAACTTGTTGCAGGGTGGAGAAAACGTCTTGCAGTGTTAGTATAACTTTTTGCAGTATGGGGATAACTTGTTGCAGGGTGGGATAACTTGTTGCAGTGTTAGTATAACATTTTGTAGTGTGGGGATAACTTGTTGCGGTGTTGGGATAACTTGTTGCAGGGTCAGGATAACTTGTTTCAGGGTGGGAATAACGTGTTTCAGGGTGGGAATAACTTGTTGCAGGGTGGAGATAGCTTGTTGCAGTGTTGGGATAACTTGTTGCAGGGTGGAGATAACCTGTTGCTGTGTTGGGATAACTTGTTGCAGGGTGGTGATAATGTGTTGCACTGTCAGGCTAACTTGTTGCAGGGTGGGAATAACTTGTTGTGGTGTTGGGATAACTTGTTGCAGTGTTGGGATCACTTGTTGCAGGGTGGGGATAACTTGTTACAGTGTTAGTATAACTAGTTGCAGGGTGGGGATAACTTGTTACATTGTGGGGATAACTTGCTGCAGTGTTGGGATAACTTGTTGCATGGTGGGAATAACTTCTTGCAGTGTTAGTATAACGTTTTGCAGTGTGGGGATAACTTGTTGCAGGGTGGCGATAACTTGTTGCATGGTGGGAATAATTTCTTGCAGTGTTAGTATAACATTTTGCAGGTGGGGATAACTTGTTGCAGGGTCGAGAAAACTAGTTGCAGTATCGGGATAACTAGTTGCAGTGTCGGGATCACTTGTCACAGTGTGGGGATAACTTGTTGCAGGATCAGGATAACTTGTTGCAGGGTGGAGAAAACTTCTTGCAGTGTTAGTATAACTTTTTGCAGTGTGGGGATAACTTGTTGCAGGGTGGAGATAACTTGTTATAAGGTGGGGAAAACCTGTTGCAGTCTCAGAATAACTTGTTGCAGGGTGGGGACACCTTGTTACAGTGTGGGGATAACTTGTTACAGTGTCAGGATAACTTGTTGCAGGGTGGGGATAACTTTAGCAGGTTGGGGATAACTTTAGCAGATTGGGGATAACTTGTTACAGTATTGCGATAACTTGTTGCAGGGTGGGAATAACTTGTTGCAGTGTGGGAATAACTAGTTGCAGGGTGGGGATAACTTGTTACATTGTGGGGATAACTTGCTGCAGTGTTGGAGGATGGGAATAACTTGTGATGTTGGGATAACTTGTTGCAGGGTGGGGATAGCGTGTTGCAGGGTGGGGTTTACTAGTTGCAGTGTTGGGATAACTAGTTGCAGTGTTGGGATAACTTGTTACAGTGTGGGGATAACTTGTTGCAGCGTGAGGATAACTTGTTGCAGGGTGGGGATAACTTGCTACAGTGTTGGGATAACTTGTTACAGGATGGGGATAACTTGATACAGTGTTGGGATAACTTGCTGCAGTGATGGGATAACCTGTTGCAGTGTTGGGATAACTTGTTACAGTGTGGGGATAACTTGTTGCAGTGTTGGGATAACTTGTTACAGTGTTGGGATAACTTGTTACAGGATGGGGATAACTTGATACAGTGTTGGGATAACTTGCTGCAGTGTTGGGATAACTTGTTGCAGTGTTGGGATAACTTGTTACAGTGTGGGGATAACTTGTTGCAGTGTTGGGATAACATGTTGCAGGGTGGGGATAACTTGTTGCAGCGTGGGGATAACTTGTTGCATGGTGGGGATAACTTGCTACAGTGTTGGGATAACTTGTTACAGGATGGGGATAACTTGATACAGTGTTGGGATAACTTGCTGCAGTGATGGGATAACCTGTTGCAGTGTTGGGATAACTTGTTACAGTGTGGGGATAACTTGTTGCAGTGTTGGGATAACTTGTTACAGTGTTGGGATAACGTGTTGCAGCGTGGGGATAACTTGTTGCAGGGTGGGGATAACTTGTTGCAGCGTCAGAATAACTTGCTGCAGTGTTCGGGTAACTTGTTGCAGTGTGGGGATAACTTGTTGCAGCGTGAGGATAACTTGTTGCATGGTGGGGATAACTTGCTACAGTGTTGGGATAACTTGTTACAGGATGGGGATAACTTGATACAGTGTTGGGATAACTTGCTGCAGTGATGGGATAACCTGTTGCAGTGTTGGGATAACTTGTTACAGTGTGGGGATAACTTGTTGCAGTGTTGGGATAACTTGTTACAGTGTTGGGATAACTTGTTACAGGATGGGGATAACTTGATACAGTGTTGGGATAACTTGCTGCAGTGTTGGGATAACTTGTTGCAGTGTTGGGATAACTTGTTACAGTGTGGGGATAACTTGTTGCAGTGTTGGGATAACATGTTGCAGGGTGGGGATAACTTGTTGCAGCGTGGGGATAACTTGTTGCATGGTGGGGATAACTTGCTACAGTGTTGGGATAACTTGTTACAGGATGGGGATAACTTGATACAGTGTTGGGATAACTTGCTGCAGTGATGGGATAACCTGTTGCAGTGTTGGGATAACTTGTTACAGTGTGGGGATAACTTGTTGCAGTGTTGGGATAACTTGTTACAGTGTTGGGATAACGTGTTGCAGCGTGGGGATAACTTGTTGCAGGGTGGGGATAACTTGTTGCAGCGTCAGAATAACTTGCTGCAGTGTTCGGGTAACTTGTTGCAGTGTTGGGATAACATGTTGCAGGGTGGGGATAACGTGTTGCAGGGTGGGGATAACTTGTTGCAGTGTTGGGATAATTTGTTGTAGGGTAAGGATACGTTGTTGCAGTATGTCGATAACTTGTTACAGTGTTGGGATAATTTGTTGCAGTGTTGGGATAACGTGTTGCAGGTTGGGGATAACTTGTTGCAGTGTGGGGATAGCTAGTTGCAGTGTGGGGATCACTTGTTACAGTGTAGGGATAACTTGTTGCAAGTTCAGGATAACTTGTTGCATGGTGGGAATAACGTCTGGCAGTGTTAGTATAACTTTTTGCAGCATGGGGATAACTTGTTGCAGGATCAGGATAACTTGTTGCAGTGTTAGTATAACTTTTGGCAGTGTGGGGATAGCTTGTTGCAGGGTGGGGATAACTTGCTACAGTGTTGGGATAACTTGTTGCAGTGTGGGGATAACTTGTTACAGGATGGGGATAACTTGATACAGTGTTGGGATAACTTGCTGCAGTGTTGGGATAACTTGTTGCAGTGTTGGGATAACTTGTTACAGTGTTGGGATAACTTGTTGCAGGGTGGGGATAACTTGTTGCAGGGTGGGGATAACTTGTTGCAGTGTGGGAATAACTAGTTGCAGTGTCGGGATAACTAGTTGCAGTGTCGGGATAACTTGTTGCAGTGTAGGGATAACTTGTTGCAAGGTCAGGATGATTGTTGCATGGTGGGAATAACTTCTTGCAGTGTTAGTATAACTTTTTGCAGCGTGGGGATAACTTGTTGCAGGATCAGGATAACTTGTTGCAGGGTGGAGAAAACTTGTTGCAGTGTTAGTATAACTTTTTGCAGTGTGGGGATAACTTGTTGCAGGGTGGGGAAAACTTGCTACAGTGTTGGGATAACTTGTTACAGGATGGGGATAACTTGCTGCAGTGTTGGGATAACTTGTTACAGTGTTGGGATAACTTGTTGCAGTGTGGGGATAACTAGTTGCAGTGCCGGGATCACTTGTTGCAGTGTCGGGATAACTTGTTACAGTGTTGGGATAACTTGTTGCAGTGTGGGGATAACTTGTTACATGATGGGATAACGTGTTGCAGGGTGGGGATAACGTGTTGCAGGGTGGGGATAATTTGTTGTAGGGTAGGGATATGTTGTTGCAGTATGTGTATACCTAGTTGCAGGGTGGGGATAATTTGTTGCAGTGTTGGGATAACATGTTGCAGGGTGGGGATAATTTGTTGCAGCGTTGGGATAACTTGCTGCAGTGTGGGGATAACTTGTTGCAGGGTCGGGATAACTAGTTGCAGTGTCGGGATAACTAGTTGCAGTGTTGGGATCACTTGTTACAGTGTGGGGATAACTTGTTGCAGGGTCAGGATAACTTGTTGCATGGTGGGAATAACTTCTTGCAGTGTTAGTATAACTTTTTGCAGTGTGGTGATAACTTGTTGCAGCATTGGGATAACTTGCTACAGTGTTGGGATAACTTGTTGCAGTGCTGGGATAACTTGTTACAGTGTTGGGATAACTTGTTGCAGGGTGGGGATAACTTGTTGCAAGGTGGGGATAACTTGTTGCAGTGTGGGGATAACTTGTTGCAGTGCTGGGATAACTTGTTACAGTGTTGGGATAACGTGTTGCAGGGTGGGGATAACTTGTTGCAGGGTGGGGATAACTTGTTGCAGTCTGGGGATAACTAGTTGCAGTGTGGGGATAACTAGTTGCAGTGTCGGGATCACTTGTTGCAGTGTCGGGATAATTTGTTGCAGTGTGGGGATAACTTGTTGCAGGGTGGGGATAACTAGTTGCAGTGTCGGGATAACTAGTTGCAGTGTCGGGATCACTTGTTACACTGTGCGGATAACTTGTTGCAATGTCAGGATAACTTGTTGCATGGTGGGAATAACTTCTTACAGTGTTAGTATAACGTTTTGCAGGTGGGGATAACTTGTTGCAGGGTCGAGAAAACTAGTTGCAGTATTGGGATAACTAGTTGCAGGGTCGGGATCACTTGTCACAGTGTGGGGATAACTTGTTGCAGGATCAGGATAACTTGTTGCAGGGTGGAGAAAACTTCTTGCAGTGTTAGTATAACTTTTGCAGTATGGGGATAACTTGTTGCAGGGAGGCGATAACTTGTTGCAAGGTGGGATAACTTGTTGCAGTGTTAGTATAACATTTTGTAGTGTGGGGATAACTTGTTGCGGTGTTGGGATAACTTGTTGCAGGGTCAGGATAACTTGTTTCAGGGTGGGAATAACGTGTTTCAGGGTGGGAATAACTTGTTGCAGGGTGGAGATAGCTTGTTTCAGTGTCGGGATAACTTGTTGCAGGGTGGAGATAACCTGTTGCTGTGTTGGGATAACTTGTTGCAGGGTGGTGATAATGTGTTGCACTGTCAGGCTAACTTGTTGCAGGGTGGGAATAACTTGTTGTGGTGTTGGGATAACTTGTTGCAGTGTTGGGATCACTTGTTGCAGGGTGGGGATAACTTGTTGCAGGGTGGGGATAACTTGTTACAGTGTTAGTATAACTTGTTGCAGGGTTGGGATAACTAGTTGCAAAGTCAGGATAGTTTGTTGCAGTGTCGGGATAACGTGTTGCAGGGTGGAGATAACTTGTTGCAGGTTGGGGATAACGTGTTGCAGGTTGGGGATAACGTGTTGCAAGTTGGGGATAACTTGTTGCAGTGTGGGGATAACTTAGTTGCAGGGTGGGGATAACTTGTTGCAGGGTGGGGATAACTTGTCGCAATGTCAGGATACTTGTTACATTGTGGGGGGTAACTTGTTGCAGCATGGGGATAACTTGCTGCAGTGTTGGGATAACTTCTTGCAGTGTGTTGATAACTTGTTGCAGGGTGGGAATAACCTGTGATGTTGGGATAACTTGTTGCAGGGTGGGGATAGCGTGTTGCAGTGTTGGGATAACTAGTTACTGTGTCGGGATAACTAGTTGCAGTGACGGGATAACTAGTTGCAGTGTTGGGATAACTTGTTGCAGTGTCAGAATAACTAGCTACAGTGTTGGGATAACTTGTTACAGTGTTGGGATAACGTGTTGCAGGGTGGGGATAACTTGTTACAGTATTGGGATAACTTGTTACAGTGTTGGGATAACTTGTTACAGTGTTGGGATAACGTGTTGCAGGGTGGGGACAACTTGTTGGAGTGTGGGGATAATTTGTTGTAGGATAGGGATATGTTGTTGCAGTATGTGGATAACTTGTTGCAGGGTGGGGATAACTTGTCGCAATGTCAGGATACTTGTTACATTGTGGGGGTAACTTGTTGCAGGGTGGGGATAACTTGCTGCAGTGTTGGGATAACTTGTTGCAGGGTGGGAATAACCTGTGATGTTGGGATAACTTGTTGCAGGGTGGGGATAGCGTGTTGCAGTGTTGGGGTAACTAGTTACTGTGTCGGGATAACTAGTTGCAGGGACAGGATAACTAGTTGCAGTGTTGGGATAACTTGTTACAGTGTCAGAATAACTAGCTACAGTGTTGGGATAACTTGTTGCAGGGTGGGGATAACTTACTACAGTGTTGGAATAACTTGTTACAGGATGGGGATAACCTGTTACAGTGTTGGGATAACTTGTTACAGTGTTGGGATAACGTGTTGCAGGGTGGGGACAACTTGTTGCAGTGTGGGGATAATTTGTTATAGGGTAGGGATATGTTGTGGCAGTATGTGGATAACTTGTTGCAGTGTGGGGATAATTTGTTGCAGTGTTGGGATAACTTGTTGCAGGGTGGGGATAACCTGTTGCTGTGTTGGGATAACTTGTTGCAGGGTGGTGATAATGTGTTGCACTGTCGGGATAATTTGTTGCAGGGTGGGAATAACTTGTTGTGGTGTTGGGATAACTTGTTGCAGTGTTGGGATCACTTGTTGCAGGGTGGGGATAACTTGTTACAGTGTTAGTATAACTTGTTGCAGGGTTGGGATAACTAGTTGCAATGTCAGAATAGTTTGTTGCAGTGTCGGGATAACTTGTTGCAGGGTGGAGATAACTTGTTGCAGTGTTGGGATAACTTGTTGCAGTGTTGGGATAACCTGTTGCAGGTTGGGGATAACTTGTTGCAGGGTGAGGATAACGTGTTGCAGGGTGGGGATAACATGTTGCAGTGTTAGTATAACTTTTTGCAGTGTGGGGATAACTTGTTGCAGTGTGGGGATAACTTGTTACAGTGTTAGTATAACATTTTGCAGTGTGGGGATAACTTGTTGCGGTGTTGGGATAACTTGTTGCAGGGTCAGGATAACTTGTTTCATGGTGGGAATAACGTGTTTCAGGGTGGGAATAACCTGTTGCAGTGTCGGAATAACTTGTTGCAGGGTGGGGATAACCTGTTGCTGTGTTGGGATAACTTGCTGCTGTGTTGGGATAACATTTTCTAGGGTGGGAATAACTTGTTGCAGGGTGGAGATAACTTGTTGCAGTGTTGGGATAACTTGTTTCAGGGTGGGGATAACCTGTTGCTGTGTTGGGATAACTTGTTGCTGTGTTGGGATAACTTTTTTTGGGTGGGAATAACTTGTTGCAGGGTGGAGATAATGTGTTGCACTGTTGGGATAGCTTGTTACAGTGTGGGAATAACTTGTTGTGGTGTTCAGATAACTTGTTGCAAGGTGTGGATAACTTGTTGCAGCATTGGGATAACCTGTTGCAGGGTGGGGATAACTTGTTGCAGGGTCAGGATAACTAGTTGCAGTGTCAGGATAACTTGTTGCAGTGTCGGGATCACTCGTTACAGTGTGGGGATAACTTGTTGCAGGGTCAGGATAACTTGTTGCAGGGTCAGGATAACTAGTTGCAGTGTCAGGATAACTCGTTACAGTGTCGGGATCACTCGTTACAGTGTGGGGATAACTTGTTGCAGGGTCAGGATAACTTGTTGCATGGTGGGAATAACTTCTTGCAGTGTTAGTATAACTTTTTGCAGTGTGGGGATAACTTGTTGCAGTATGGGGATAACTTGTTGCTGGGTGGCATAACTTGTTGCAGTGTTAGTATAACGTTTTTCAGTGTGGGGATAGCTTGTTGCGGTGTTGGGATAACTTGTTACAGGGTCAGGATAACTTGTTTCAGGGTGGGAATAACGTGTTTCAGGGTGGGAATAACTTGTGGCAGGGTGGAGATAACTTGTTGCAGTGTTGGGATAACTTGTTTCAGGGTGGGGATAACCTGTTGCTGTGTTGGGATAACTTGTTGCTGTGTTGGGATAACTTTTTTTGGGTGGGAATAACTTGTTGCAGGGTGGAGATAATGTGTTGCACTGTCGGGATAACTTGTTGCAGGGTGGGAATAACTTATTGTAGGGTGAGAATAACTTCTTGTGGTATGGGGATAACTTGTTACAGTGTGGGGATAACTTGTTGCAGGGTGAAGATAATGTGTTGCACTGTCGGGATAACTTGTTGCGGTGTTGGGATAACATGTTGCAGGGTAGGGGGTTAACTTGTTGCAGTGTTAGTATAACTCGTTGCAGGGTGGGGATAACCTGTTCTCGGATGGAGGTAATGTGTTACAATGTCGGGATAACTTGTTGCAGGGTGGGAATAACTTGTTGCAGGGTGAGGATAACTTGTTGCAGAGTGGGGATAACTTGTTGCAGTGTTGGGGATAACTTGCTGCAGCGTGGGGATAACTTGTTGCAGGGTGGGGATAACATGTTGCAGGGTGGGGGTAACCTGTTGCTGTGTTGGGATAACTTGTTGCTGTGTTGGGATAACGTTTTCTAGGGTGGGAATAACTTGTTGCAGGGTGGAGATAATGTGTTGCGCTGTCGGGACAACTTGTTGCAGGATGGGAATAACTTGTTACAGTGTTGGGATAACTTGTTGCAGTGTGGGGATAACTTGTTGCAGGGTGGGGATAATTTGTTGCAGTGTCGGGATAATTTGTTGTAGGGTAGGGATACGTTGTTGCAGTTTGTGGATAACTTGTTACAGGATGGGGATAACTTGTTACAGTGTGGGGATAACTTGTTGCAGTGTTGGGATAACTTGTTGCAAGGTCGGGATAACTTGTTGCAGCGTTGGGATAACTTGTTGCAGGATGGGGATAACTTGTTACAGTGTGGGGATAACTTGTTACAGTGTTGGGATAACTTGTTGCAAGGTCGGGATAACTAGTTGCAGTGTCGGGATAACTTGTTGCAGTGTCGGGATCACTCGTTACAGTGTGGGGATAACTTGTTGCAGGGTCGGGATAACTTGTTGCATGGTGGGAATAACTTGTTGCAGTGTTAGTATAACGTTTTGCAGTGTGGAGATAACTTGTTGCGGTGTTGGGATAACTTGTTGCAGGGTCAGGATAACTTGTTTCAGGGTGGGAATAACGTGTTTCAGGGTGGGAATAACGTGTTTCAGGGTGGGAATAACTTGTTGCAGGGTGGAGATAACTTGTTGCTGTGTTGGGATAACTTTTTCTAGGGTGGGAATAACTTGTTGCAGGGTGGAGATAATTGTTGCACTGTCGGGATAACGTGTTGCAGGGTGGAGATAATGTGTTGCAGGGTGGAGATGATGTGTTGCACTGTCGGGATAACGTGTTGCAGTGTTATTATAATTCGTTGCAGGGTGGGGATAACTTGTTGCAGGGTGGGGATAACATGTTGCAATGTGGGGATAACGTGTTGCACTGTGGGGATAATGTGTTGCAGCGTTGGGATAACTTGCTGCAGGGTGGGAATAACTTGTTGCAGGGTGGGGATAACATGTTGCAGGGTGGGGGTAACCTGTTGCTGTGTTGGGATAACTTGTTGCTGTGTTGGGATAACGTTTTCTAGGGTGGGAATAACTTGTTGCAGGGTGGAGATAATGTGTTGCACTGTCGGGACAACTTGTTGCAGGATGGGGATAACTTGTTACAGTGTCGGTATAACTAGTTGCAGTGTCGGGATAATTTGTTGCAGTGTGGGGATAACCTGTTGCTGTGTTGGGATAACTTGTTGCTGTGTTGGGATAACGTTTTCTAGGGTGGGAATAACTTGTTGCAGGGTGGAGATAATGTGTTGCACTGTCGGGACAACTTGTTGCAGGATGGGGATAACTTGTTACAGTGTCGGGATAACTAGTTGCAGTGTCGGTATAACTAGTTGCAGTGTCGGGATAATTTGTTGCAGTGTCGGAATAACTTGCTGCAGTGTTGGGATAACTTGTTGCAGTGTGGGGATAACTTGTTGCAGGTGTGGATAACATTTTGCAGGGTGGGGATAACGTGTTACAGTGTGGGGATAACATGTTGCAGGGTGGGGGTAATTTGTTGCAGTGTGGGGATAATTTGTTGTAGCGTAGGGATACATTGTTGCAGTTTGTGGATAACTTGTTACAGTGTTGGGATAACTTGTTGCAGGATGGGGATAACTTGTTGCAAGGTATGGATAACTTGTTGCAGCGTTGGGATAACTTGTTGCAGCATGGGGATAACTTGTTGCAGGGTGGGGATAACTTGTTGCAAGGTGGGGATAACTTGTTGCAGGGTCGGGATAACTAGTTGCAGTGTCGGGATAACTTGTTGCAGTGTCGGGATCACTCGTTACAGTGTGGGGATAACTTGTTGCAGGGTCGGGATAACTTGTTGCATGGTGGGAATAACTTCTTGCAGTGTTAGTATAACGTTTTGCAGTGTGGAGATAACTTGTTGCGGTGTTGGGATAACTTGTTGCAGGGTCAGGATAACTTGTTTCAGGGTGGGAATAACGTGTTTCAGGGTGGGAATAACTTGTTGCAGTGTCGGCATAATTTGTTGCAGGGTGGAGATAACTTGTTGCTGTGTTGAGATAACTTTTTCTAGGGTGGGAATAACTTGTTGCAGGGTGGAGATAATGTGTTGCACTGTCGGGATAACTTGTTGCAGGATGGGAATAACTTGTTGTGGTGTTGGGATAACATGTTGCAGTGTGGGGATAACTTGTTGCAGGGTGGAGATAATGTGTTGTAGGGTGGAGATGATGTGTTGGACTGTCGGGATAACGTGTTGCAGTGTTAGTATAATTCGTTGCAGGGTGGGGATAACTTGTTGCAGGGTGGGGATAACTTGTTGCACCGTGGGGATAACTTGTCGCATTGTTGAGATAACGTGTCGTGGTTTTGGGATAACGGATTGCAGTGTCAGGATAATTTGTTGCAGGGTTGGAATAACTTGTTGCAGGGTGGGAATAACTTGTTGCAGTGATGAGATAACGTGTTGTAGTGTGGGGATAACGTGTTGCAGGGTGGGGATAACGTGTTGCAGGGGGGGGGATAATGTGCTGCAGGGTGGGGATAACTTGTTGCAGTGTGGAGATAATGTGTTGCAGGTTTGGGATAACATGTTGCAGGTTTGGGATAACGTGTTGCAGTGTGGGAATAACTTGTTGCAGGTTTGGAATAACGTGTTGCAGTGTCATGATAATTTGTTGCCGCCTTGGGATAACAAGTTGCAAGGTGGGAATAACTTGTTGCAGGTTGAGATAACTTGTAGCAGGGTTGGATAACTTATTGCAGTGTGGGGATAACTTAGTGCAGCATCAGGATAACATGTTGCAGGGTGGGTATAACGTGTTGCAGTGTGAGGATAACATGTTGCAGTGTGGGGATGACGTGTTGCAGTGTGAGGATAACATGTTGCAGGGTGGGTATAATGTGTTGCAGGGTGGGGATAACGTGTTGCAGTGTGGGGATAACTTGTTGCAGGTTGGGGATAACTTGTTCTAGGGTGGAAATAATGTGTTACAATGTCAGGATAACTTGTTGCAATGTCGGGATAACTTGTTGCAATGTTGCAACAACTTGTTGCAGTGCGTGGATTATGTGTTTCAGTTTGAGGATAACGTGTTGCAGGGTGAGGATAACTTATCGCAATGTGAGGATAACCTGTTGCAGTGTTGGCATAACTTGTTTCACGATGGGGATAACTTGTTGTAGTGTGTGGATAACTTGTTGCAGGGTGGGGATAACTTGTTGCAGGTTGGGGATTTTGTGTTTCAGTTCCGGGATAACTTGTTACACTGTCAGGATAACTTGTTCCAGTGTAGGGATAATTTATTGCAGTCTCGGGATAACCTGTTCCAGTTTGGGAATAACTTGTTACACTGTCAGGCTAATTTGTTGCAGGGTGGGAATAATTTGTTGCAGTGTTGGAATAATTAGTTGCAGGGTTGGGATAACCTGTTGTATTGTTGGGATAACTTGCTCCAGGGTTGGGATAACTTATTGCAGTGTTAGTATAACTTGTTGCAGGGTTGGGATAACTAGTTGCAATAGGAGAAAGTGAGGACTGCAGATGCTGGAGATCAGAGCTGAAAATGTGTTGCTGGAAAAGCGCAGCAGGTCAGGCAGCATCCAAGGAGCAGGAGGATCGACGTTTCAGGCATGAGTCTTTCTTCAGGAATGAGGAAAGTGTGCCAAGCAGGCTAAGATAAAAGATAGGGAAGAAGGACTTGGGGGAGGGGCATTGGAAATGCGATAGGTGGAAGGAGGTTAAGGTGAGGGTAATAGGCCGGAGTGGGGGTGGGGGCGGAGAGGTCAGGAATAAGATTGCAGGTTAGGAAGGTGGTGCTGAGTTCGAAGGTTGGGACTGAGACAAGGTGGGGGGAGGGGAAATGAAGAAACTGGAGAAATCTGAGTTTCATCCCTTGTGGTTGGAGGGTTCCTAGGCGGAAGATGAGGCGCTCTTCCTCCAGCCGTCGTGTTGCTATGGTCTGGCGATGGAGGAGTCCAAGGACCTGCATGTCCTTGGTGGAGTGGGAGGGGGAGTTGAAGTGTTGAGCCACGGGGTGGTTGGGTTGGTTGGTCCGTGTGTCCCAGAGGTGTTCTCTGAACCGTTCTGCAAGTAGGTGGCCTGTGTCCCCAATATAGAGGAGGCCACATCGGGTGCAGCGGATGCAGTAAATGCAGGTGAATTTGTGGTGGATATGGAAGGATCGCTTGGGGCCTTGGAGGGAAGTAAGGGGGAAGGTGTGGGCACAAGTTTTGCATTTCTTGCGGTTGCAGGGGAAGGTGCCGGGAGTGGAGGTTGGGTTGGTGGGGGGTGTGGACCTGACGAGGGAGTCACGGAGGGAGTAGTCTTTTCGGAATGCTGATAGGGGAGGGGAGGGAAATATATCCTTGGTGGTGGGGTCCGTTTGGAGGTGGTGGAAATGACGACGGATGATACGATGTATATGGAGATTGGTGGGGTGGTAGGTGAGGACCAGTGGGGTTCTGTCCTGGTGGCAATTGGAGGGGCGGGGCTCAAGGGCGGAGGAGCGGGAAGTGGAGGAGATGCGGTGGAGGGCATCGTCGACCACGTCGGGGGGGACATTGCGGTCTTTGAAGAAGGAGGCCATCTGGGTTGTTCGGTATTGGAACTGGTCCTCCTGGGAGCAGATGCGGCGGAGACAAAGGAATTGGGAATATGGGATGGCGTTTTTACAGGGGGCAGGGTGGGAGGAGGTGTAGTCTAGGTAGCTGTGGGAGTCGTTCGGTTTATAGTAAATGTCCGTGTTGATTCGGTTGCCCGAGATAGAAATGGAGAGGTCGAGGAAGGGGAGGGAGGAGTCTGAGACAGTCCAGGTAAATTTGAGGTTGGGGTTGAAGGTGTTGGTAAAGTGAATGAACTGTTCAACCTCCTCTTGGGAGCACGAGGCAGCGCCGATACAGTCATCGATGTAGCGGAGGAAAAGGGGGTGGTGCCAGTGTAGCTGCAGAAGATGGACTGTTCCACATATCCTACAAAGAGGCAGGCATAGCTGGGGCCCATGCGGGTGCCCATGGCTACTCCTTTGGTTTGGAGGAAGTGGGAGGATTGGAAAGAGAAGTTGTTCAGGGTGAGGACCAGTTCAGTCAGTCGAAGGAGGGTGTCAGTGGAAGGGACTGGTTGGTACGGCGGGAAAGGAAGAAGCGGAGGGCTTTGAGTCCTTCGTGATGGGGGATGGAGGTGTACAGGGACTGGATGTCCATGGTGAAAATAAGGCGCTGGGGACCGGGGAAGCGAAAATAATGGAGGAGGTGGAGGGCGTGGGTGGTGTCCCGAATGTAGGTGGGGAGTTCTTGGACTAAGGGGGATAGGACTGTGTTGAGGTATGCAGAGAGGAGTTCAGTGGGGCAGGAGCAGGCTGAGACAATGTCTCACATAACTAGTTGCAATGTCGGGATAATTTGTTGCAGGGTGGGGTAACTTGTTGCTGTGTTGGGATAACTTGTTCTAGGGTGGAGATAATGTGTTACAATATCGGAATAACTTGTTGCACTGTTGGGATAACATTAGCAATGTCAGGATAACATGTTGTAGTGTTGGAATAACTTGTTACACTGTGGGGATAACTTTTTGCAATGTTGCAACAACTTGTTGCAGTGCATGGATTATGTATTTCAGTTTGAGGATAACTTGTCACAGTGTTGGGATAATTTGTTGCAGTGAGTGGATAACGTGTTGCAGGGTGGGGATAACTTGTTGCAGTGTTGGGAAATCTTATTGCATATTTGGGATAACTTGTTGTAGTGTCGGGATAACTTGTTGCTGTGTTGGGATAACTTGTTCTTGGGTGGAGACAACATGTTACAATGTCGGGATAACTTGTTGCAGGGTGGGGATAACTTGTTGCAGGGTGGGGTTAACATGTTGCAGGGTGGGGATAACTTGTTGCAGCATGGGGATAACTTGTTGCAGGGTGGGGATAACGTGTTGCAGTGTGGGGCAATCTTATTGCATATTTGGGATAATTCATTTCAGTGTCGAGATAACATGTTGCAGGTTTGGGGTAACGTGTTGCAGTGTCATGATAACTTGTTGCCGCCTTGGGATAACAAGTTGCAGGGTGGGAATAACTTGTTGCAGGTTGAGATAACTTGTAGCAGGGTTGGATAACGTGTTGCAGTGTGGGGATAACTGGTTACAGGGTGGGGATGACATGTTGCAGTGTGGGGATAACGTGTTGCAGCGTGGGGATAACTTGTTGCAGCATGGGGATAATGCATTGCATGGTGGGGATAATGTGTTGCAACATGTGGATAACGTGTTGCAGCATGGGGATAACTTGATGCAGCATGGGGATAACGTGTTGCAACATGGGGATAACTTGTTGCAGCGTGGGGATAATGCGTTGCAGCGTGGGGATAACGTGTTGCAGCGTGGGGATAACGTGATGCAGCGTGGGGATAACATGTTGCAACATGTGGATAACGTGTTGCAGCATGGGGATAACTTGTTGCAGTGTGGGGATAATGTATTGCAGCGTGGGGATAACGTGTTGTAGGGAATAACGGGTTGCAGTGTGGGGATTACGTGTTGCAGCGTGGGGATAACTTGTTGCAGGATGGGGATAACGTGTTGCTGTGTGAGGATAACTTGTTGCAGCGTGGGGATAACTTGTTGCAGTGTGTGGATAACGTGTTGCAGCGTGGGGATAACGTGTTGCAGCGTGGGGATAATGTGTTGCAGGCTGGGGATAACTTGTTCCAGGGTGGGGATAACGTGTTGCAGCGTGGGGATAACATGTTTTACTGTTGGGATAACGTGTTGCAGTGTGAGGGTATCATGTTGTAGGGTGGGAATAACTTGTTGCAGTGTGGGGATAGCTTGTTGCAGCATGGGGATAACGTGTTTCAGCGTGGGGATAACGTGTTGCAGCGTGTGGATAATATGTTGCAGCGTGGGGATAACTTGTTGCAGGGTGTGGATAACGTGTTGCAGCGTGGGGATAACGTGTTGCAGGGTGGGGATAACATGTTGCAGCGTAGGGATAACGTGTTGCAGCGTGGGGATAGCGTGTTGCAGCATGGGGATAGCGTGTTGCAGTGTGTGGATAATGTTGTGCAGCGTGGGGATAACTTGTTGCAGTGTGGGGATAACATGTTGCAGCGTGGGGATAATGTGTTGCAGAGTGGGGATAATGTGTTGCAGCATGGGGATAATGTGTTGCAGGGTGGGGGATAACGTGTTGCAGCGTGGGGATAATGTGTTGCAGTGTGGGGATAACGTGTTGCAGTGTGGGGATAACGTGTTGCAGCGTGTGGATAACGGGTTGCAGTGTGGGGATAACGTGTTGCTGTGTGAGGATAACGGGTTGCAGTGTGGGATAACGTGTTTCAGCGTGGGGATAATGTGTTGAAGGGTGGGGATAACGTGTTGCTGTGTGAGGATAACGTGTTGCAGTGTGTGGATAACATGTTGCAGCGTGTGGATAACGTGTGCAGCGTGTGGATAACATGTTGCAGGGTGGGGATACCATGTTGCAGGGTGGGGATAACTTATTGCAGCGTGGGGATAACGTGTTGCAGCGTGTGGATAACGTGTTGCAGCGTGTAGATAACATGTTGCAGCGTGGGGATAACTTGATGCAGCATGGGGATAACGTGTTGCAACATGGGGATAACTTGTTGCAGCGTGGGGATAATGCGTTGCAGCGTGGGGATAACGTGTTGCAGCGTGGGGATAACGTGATGCAGCGTGGGGATAACATGTTGCAACATGTGGATAACGTGTTGCAGCATGGGGATAACTTGTTGCAGTGTGGGGATAATGTATTGCAGCGTGGGGATAACGTGTTGTAGGGAATAACGGGTTGCAGTGTGGGGATTACGTGTTGAAATGTGGGGATAACTTGTTGCAGGATGGGGATAACGTGTTGCTGTGTGAGGATAACTTGTTGCAGCGTGGGGATAACTTGTTGCAGTGTGTGGATAACGTGTTGCAGCGTGGGGATAACGTGTTGCAGCGTGGGGATAATGTGTTGCAGGCTGGGGATAACTTGTTCCAGGGTGGGGATAACGTGTTGCAGCGTGGGGATAACATGTTTTACTGTTGGGATAACGTGTTGCAGTGTGAGGGTATCATGTTGTAGGGTGGGAATAACTTGTTGCAGTGTGGGGATAGCTTGTTGCAGCATGGGGATAACGTGTTTCAGCGTGGGGATAACGTGTTGCAGCGTGTGGATAATATGTTGCAGCGTGGGGATAACTTGTTGCAGGGTGTGGATAACGTGTTGCAGCGTGGGGATAACGTGTTGCAGGGTGGGGATAACATGTTGCAGCGTAGGGATAACGTGTTGCAGCGTGGGGATAGCGTGTTGCAGCATGGGGATAGCGTGTTGCAGTGTGTGGATAATGTTGTGCAGCGTGGGGATAACTTGTTGCAGTGTGGGGATAACATGTTGCAGCGTGGGGATAATGTGTTGCAGAGTGGGGATAATGTGTTGCAGCATGGGGATAATGTGTTGCAGGGTGGGGGATAACGTGTTGCAGCGTGGGGATAATGTGTTGCAATGTGGGGATAACGTGTTGCAGTGTGGGGATAACGTGTTGCAGCGTGTGGATAACGGGTTGCAGTGTGGGGATAACGTGTTGCTGTGTGAGGATAACGGGTTGCAGTGTGGGATAACGTGTTTCAGCGTGGGGATAATGTGTTGAAGGGTGGGGATAACGTGTTGCTGTGTGAGGATAACGTGTTGCAGTGTGTGGATAACATGTTGCAGCGTGTGGATAACGTGTGCAGCGTGTGGATAACATGTTGCAGGGTGGGGATACCATGTTGCAGGGTGGGGATAACATGTTGCAGGGTGGGGATAACTTATTGCAGCGTGGGGATAACGTGTTGCAGCGTGTGGATAACGTGTTGCAGCGTGTAGATAACATGTTGCAGCGTGGGGATAATGTGTTGCAGTGTGTGGATAACGTGTTGCAGCATGAGGATAACGTGTTGCAGCGTGGGGATAACGTGTTGCAGGGTGGGGATAATGTGTTGCAAGGTGAGGATAACGTGTTGCAGCGTGGGGATAACGTGTTGCAGTGTGTGGATAATGTGTTGCAGTGTGGGATGACATGTTGCAGCGTGGGGATAACGTGTTGCAGCGTGTGGATAACGTGTTGTAGTGTGTGGATAACGTGTTGCAGGATGGGATAACGTGTTTCAGGGTGGAGATAACCTGTTGCAGGGTGAGGATAACTTGTTGCAGGGTAGGGATAACGTGTTGCAGGGTGAGGATAACTTGTTACAGGATGGGGATAACATGTTGCAGGGTGAGGAAAACTTGTTGAACGTGTGGATAACGTGTTGCAGCGTGTGGATAACGTGTTGCAGGATCGGGATAACGTGTTGCAGGGTGGGGATAACTTGTTACAGGGTGGGGATAACGTGTAGCAGTGTGGGGATAATTTGTTACAGGGTGGGGATAACGTGTTGCAGGGTGGGAATAACGTGTTGCAGGGTGGGAATAACATGTTGCAGTGTGAGGATAACGTGTTGCAGTGTTGGGGATAACGTGTTACAGGGTGGGGATAACGTGTTGCAGGGTGGGGATAACGTGTTACAGTGTGGGGATAACGTGTTACAGGGTGGGGATAACGTGTTACAGTGTGGGGATAACGTGTGGCAGGGTGGGGATAACGAGTTACAGTGTGGGGATAACGTGTTATAGGGTGGGGATAACGTGTTGCAGGGTGGGGATAACGTGTTGCAGTGTGGGGATACCATGTTGCAGGGTGGGGATAACGTGTTGCAGTGTGGGGATAACGGGTTGCAGGGTGGGGGTAACGTGTTGCAGTGTGGGGATAACGTGTTGCAGGGTGAGGATAACGTGTTGCAGTGTGGGGATAACGTGTTACAGTGTGGGGATAACGTGTTGCAGTGTGGGGATAACGTGTTGCAGTGTGGGGATAACGGGTTGCAGGGTGGGGGTAACGTGTTGCAGTGTGGGGATAACGTGTTGCAGGGTGAGGATAACGTGTTGCAGTGTGGGGATAACGTGTTACAGTGTGGGGATAACGGGTTGCAGGGTGGGGATAACGTGTTACAGGGTGGGGATAACGTGTTGCAGTGTGGGGATAACGTGTTGCAGGGTGGGGATAACGTGTTGCAGTGTGGGGATAACGTGTTGCAGGGTGGGGATAACGTGTTACAGTGTGGGGATAACGTGTTACAGGGTGGGGATAACGTGTTGCAGTGTGGGGATAACGTGTTACAGTGTGGGGATAACGTGTTACAGGGTGGGGATAACGTGTTGCAGTGTGGGGATAACGTGTTACAGTGTGGGGATAACGTGTTACAGTGTTGGGGATAACGTGTTACAGGGTGGGGATAACGTGTTGCAGTGTGGGGATAACATGTTGCAGGGTGGGGATAACGTGTTGCAGTGTGGGGATAACGTGTTGCAGGGTGGGGATAACGTGTTGCAGTGTGGGGATAACGTGTTGCAGGGTGGGGATAACGTGTGACAGTGTGGAGATAACGTGTTGCAGGGTGGGGATAACGTGTTACAGTGTGGGGATAATGTGTTACAGGGTGGGGATAACGTGTTGCAGGGTGGGGGTAACGTGTTGCAGGGTGGGGATAACGTGTTGCAGTGTTGGGGATAACGTGTTGCACTGTGGGGATAACGGGTTGCAGGGTGGGGGTAACGTGTTGCAGGGTGGGGGTAACGTGTTGCAGGGTGGGGATAACATGTTGCAGCGTGGGTATAACGTGTTGCAGGGTGGGGATAACGTGTTGCAGCGTGTGGATAACGGGTTGCAGTGTGGGATAACGTGTTTCAGCGTGGGGATAATGTGTTGAAGGGTGGGGATAACGTGTTGCTGTGTGAGGATAACGTGTTGCAGTGTGTGGATAACATGTTGCAGCGTGTGGATAACGTGTTGCAGCGTGTGGATAACATGTTGCAGGGTGGGGATAACATGTTGCAGGGTGGGGATAACTTATTGCAGCGTGGGGATAACGTGTTGCAGCGTGTGGATAACGTGTTGCAGCGTGTAGATAACATGTTGCAGCGTGGGGATAATGTGTTGCAGTGTGTGGATAACGTGTTGCAGCATGAGGATAACGTGTTGCAGCGTGGGGATAACGTGTTGCAGGGTGGGGATAACGTGTTGCAGGGTGAGGATAACGTGTTGCAGCGTGGGGATAATGTGTTGCAGTGTGTGGATAATGTGTTGCAGTGTGGGATGACATGTTGCAGCGTGGGGATAACGTGTTGCAGCGTGTGGATAACGTGTTGCAGGATGGGATAACGTGTTTCAGGGTGGAGATAACCTGTTGCAGGGTGAGGATAACTTGTTGCAGGGTAGGGATAACGTGTTGCAGGGTGAGGATAACTTGTTACAGGATGGGGATAACATGTTGCAGGGTGAGGAAAACTTGTTGAGCGTGTGGATAACGTGTTGCAGCGTGTGGATAACGTGTTGCAGGATGGGGATAACGTGTTGCAGGGTGGGGATAACTTGTTACAGGGTGGGGATAACGTGTAGCAGTGTGGGGATAATTTGTTACAGGCTGGGGATAATGTGTTGCAGGGTGGGAATAACGTGTTGCAGGGTGGGAATAACATGTTGCAGTGTGAGGATAACGTGTTGCAGTGTTGGGGATAACGTGTTGCAGGGTGGGGATAACATGTTACAGGGTGGGGATAACGTGTTACAGTGTGGGGATAACGTGTTACAGTGTGGGGATAACGTGTTGCAGGGTGGGGATAACGTGTTACAGTGTGGGGATAACGTGTGGCAAGGTGGGGATAACGAGTTACAGTGTGGGGATAACGTGTTATAGGGTGGGGATAACGTGTTGCAGGGTGGGGATAACGTGTTGCAGTGTTGGGGATAACGTGTTGCACTGTGGGGATAACGGGTTGCAGGGTGGGGGTAACGTGTTGCAGGGTAGGGGTAACGTGTTGCAGGGTGGGGATAACGTGTTGCAGCGTGGGTATAACGTGTTGCAGGGTGGGGATAACGTGTTGCAGCGTGGGGATAACGTGTGCTGTGTGAGGATAACGGGTTGCAGTGTGGGATAACGTGTTTCAGCGTGGGGATAATGTGTTGAAGGGTGGGGATAACGTGTTGCAGCGTGGGTATAACGTGTTGCAGGGTGGGGATAACGTGTTGCAGCGTGGGTATAACGTGTTGCAGGGTGGGGATAACGTGTTGCAGCGTGGGGATAACGTGTTGCTGTGTGAGGATAACGTGTTGCAGTGTGTGGATAACATGTTGCAGCGTGTGGATAACGTGTTGCAGGGTGGGGATAACATGTTGCAGGGTGGGGATAACTTATTGCAGCGTGGGGATAACGTGTTGCAGCGTGTGGATAACGTGTTGCAGCGTGTAGATAACATGTTGCAGCGTGGGGATGACGTGTTGCAGAGTGGGGATAACATGTTGCAGTGTGGGGATAATGTGTTGCAGTGCTGGGATAACGTGTTGCAGGGTGGGGATAACATGTTGCAGCGTGTGGATAACGTGGTGCAGTGTGTGGATAACGTGTTGCAGGATGGGATAACGTGTTGCAGCGTTGGGATAACTTGTTACAGGATGGGGATAACATGTTGCAGGGTAGGGATAACGTGTTGCAGGGTGAGGATAACTTGTTACAGGATGGGGATAACATGTTGCAGGGTGAGGAAAACTTGTTGAGTGTGTGGATAACGTGTTACAGTGTGGGGATAACGTGTTGCAGGGTGGGGATAACTTGTTACAGGGTGGGGATAACGTGTAGCAGTGTGGGGATAATTTGTTACAGGGTGGGGATAACGTGTTACAGTGTGGGGATAACGTGTGGCAGGGTGGGGATAACGAGTTACAGTGTGGGGATAACGTGTTATAGGGTGGGGATAACGTGTTGCAGGGTGGGGATAACGTGTTGCAGTGTGGGGATACCATGTTGCAGGGTGGGGATAACGTGTTGCAGTGTTGGGGATAACGTGTTGCAGTGTGGGGATAACGGGTTGCAGGGTGGGGGTAACGTGTTGCATTGTGGGGATAACGTGTTGCAGGGTGAGGATAACGTGTTGCAGTGTGGGGATAACGTGTTACAGTGTGGGGATAACGGGTTGCAGGGTGGGGATAACGGGTTACAGGGTGGGGATAACGTGTTGCAGGGTGGGGATAACGTGTTGCAGTGTGGGGATAACGTGTTGCAGGGTGGGGATAACGTGTTACAGGGTGGGGATAACGTGTTGCAGTGTGAGGATAACGTGTTACAGTGTGGGGATAACGTGTTACAGGGTGGGGATAACGTGTTGCAGTGTGGGGATAACGTGTTACAGTGTGGGGATAACGTGTTAGAGTGTTGGGGATAACGTGTTACAGGGTGGGGATAACGTATTGCAGTGTGGGGATAACATGTTGCAGTGTGGGGATAACGTGTTGCAGTGTGGGGATAACGTGTTGCAGGGTGGGGATAACGTGTGACAGTGTGGGGATAACGTGTTGCAGGGTGGGGATAACGTGTTACAGTGTGGGGATAATGTGTTACAGGGTGGGGATAACGTGTTGCAGGGTGGGGGTAACGTGTTGCAGGGTGGGGATAACATGTTGCAGTGTTGGGGATAACGTGTTGCACTGTGGGGATAACGGGTTGCAGGGTGGGGGTAACGTGTTGTAGGGTGGGGGTAACGTGTTGCAGGGTGGGGATAACGGGTTGCAGTGTGGGGATAACGTGTTACAGGGTGGGGATAACGTGTTGCAGTGTGTGGATAACGTGTTGCAGTGTTGGGGATAACGTGTTACAGGGTGTGGATAACTTGTTACAAGGTGAGGGTAATGTGTTTCAGCGTGGGGATAACGTGTAGCAGTGTGGGGATAACTTGTTACAGGGTGGGCATAACGTGTTGCAGTGTGGGGATAACGTGTTGCAGTGTTGGGGATAACGTGTTACAGGGTGTGGATAACTTGTTACAGGGTGAGGGTAATGTGTTACAGGGTGGGGATAACATGTTGCAGGGTGGGGATAACTTGTTACAGGGTGGGGATAACGTGTTACAGGGTGGGGATAACGTGTAGCAGCGTTGGGATAACATGTTGCAGTGTGGGGATAACGTGTTACAGGATGGGGATAACGTGTTGCAGGGTGGGGATAACTTGTTACAGGGTGGGGATAACGTGTAGCAGTGTTGGGATAACATGTTGCAGTGTGGGGATAACTTGTTACAGGATGGGGATAACGTGTTGCAGGGTGGGGATAATTTGTTACAGGGTGGGGATAACGTGTTGCAGGGTGGGAATAACGTGTTGCAGGGTGGGAATAACATGTTGCAGTGTGAGGATAACGTGTTGCAGTGTTGGGGATAACGTGTTGCAGGGTGGGGATAACATGTTACAGGGTGGGGATAACGTGTTACATTGTGGGGATAACGTGTTACAGTGTGGGGATAACGTGTTGCAGGGTGGGGATAACGTGTTACAGTGTGGGGATAACGTGTGGCAGGGTGGGGATAACGAGTTACTGTGTGGGGATAACGTGTTATAGGGTGGGGATAACGTGTTGCAGGGTGGGGATAACGTGTTGCAGTGTGGGGATACCATGTTGCAGGGTGGGGATAACGTGTTACAGTGTGGGGATAACGTGTTGCAGTGTTGGGGATAACGTGTTGCAGTGTGGGGATAACGGGTTACAGTGTGGGGGATAACGTGTTGCAGTGTGGGGATAACGTGTTGCAGGGTGGGGACAACGTGTTACAGTGTGGGGATAACGTGTTACAGTGTGGGGATAACGTGTTGCAGTGTGGGGATAACGTGTTACAGGGTGGGGATAACGTGTTGCAGGGTGGGGATAACGTGTTACAGTGTGGGAATAACGTGTTGCAGGGTGGTGATAACGTGTTGCAGTGTGGGGATAACGTGTTGCCGGGTGGGGATAACGCGTTGCAGTGTGGGGATTACGGGTTGCAGGGTGGGGATAACGTGTTGCAGGGTGGGGATAACTTGTTACAGGGTGGGGATTACGTGTTGCAGGGTGGGGGTAACGTGTTGCAGGGTGGGGATAACGTGTTGCAAGGTGGGGATAACGTGTTACAAGGTGGGGATAACGTGTTGCAGGGTGGGGATAACGTGTTACAGGTGGGGATAACGTGTTGCAGGGTGGGGGTAACGTGTTGCAGGGTGGGGATAACGTGTTACAGGTGGGGATAACGTGTTGCAGGGTGGGGATAACGTGTTACAGGTGGGGATAACGTGTTGCAGGGTGGGGATAACGTGTTACAGTGTGAGGATAACGTGTTGCAGGGTGGGGATAACGTGTTACAGGTGGGGATAACGTGTTGCAGGGTGGGGATAACGTGTTACAGGTGGGGATAACGTGTTGCAGGGTGGGGATAACGTGTTGCAGTGTGAGGATAACGTGTTGCAGGGTGGGGATAACGTGTTACAGGTGGGGATAACGTGTTACAGGTGGGGATAACGTGTTGCAGGGTGGGGATAACGTGTTGCAGGGTGGGGATAACGTGTTACAGTGTGAGGATAACGTGTTGCAGGGTGGGGATAACGTGTTACAGGTGGGGATAACGTGTTGCAGGGTGAGGATAACGTGTTGCAGTGTGAGGATAACATGTTGCAGGGTGGTGATAACATCTGGTAGGGTGAGGTCACTTCAAGGTTCCCATGTGGCAAAACCGAATTGCATCATGAAATGTGTATAATTTGACTGCAGCTGATGTATGGATTCATAGAGCTGTACAGTTCAGAAACTGACACTTTACTCCAGCCGTCCATGCCGACCAGATATCCCAACCCAATCTAGTCGCATTTCCCAGCATTTGGCCCATATCCCTCCAAACCCTTCCTATTCATATACCCATCCAGATGCCTTTTAAATGTTGTACAGCAGCGCCTCGACATACGAACGACCCCGTTCATGAGCCAATCAGTTTACGAACAGGATTGTACATAAAATGTTGCTTCAATGTACGTACCAAATTCAAGGTACGAACATAAAAAGCCCGTGTGCGACCATGTGGTTTCATTGTTCTGCTTTGCCACGCGCTTGTTGAACGCAAAAGCTCTTGGGCCCCGCGTGACCTCATTTAGTTCGTCTTTGGCGTGTGCGCTGTGAACAGCCGTCCCAGCATTCCTACGCTATCCAAACAATGGGTAACATTGATTCAGTTCACAAACGTTTCCGTTCACGAACTGGGTCCCGGAATGGATTAAGTTCGTAAGTCGAGGCGCTACTGTAATTATAACAGTCTCCACCACTTCCTCTGGCAGCTCATTCCATGAACACACCACCCTCTGTATGAAAACATTGCCCCTTAGGTCTCTTTTATATCTTTCCCCTCTTACCCTAAACCTATTCCCTCTAGTTCTGGACTCTCCTACCCCATGGAAAAGACCTTGTCTACTTACCCTCTCCATGTCCCTCATGATTTTATAATCCTCTATAAGGTCCACCCCTCAGCTCCGATGCTCCAGGGAAAACAGTCCCAGCCTATTCAGCCTGTCCCTGTAGCTCAAGCCCTCCATTCCCGGTAACAGCCTGGTAAATCATTTCAGAACCCTTTCAAGTTTCACAACATCACTCTGCTACAGCAGGGAGACCAGAATTGAACACAGTTTTCCAAAAGCGGCCGAAGCAATGTCCTGTGCAGTCCCAACATGATCTCCCAATCCTGACACTCATTTCTCTGACCAATAGAGGAAAGCATAGCATCTCTTCCTTCACTATTAGGAGGGTCATTGCCGAGGGAGTGCCGCACTGTCAGAGGGTCAGTCCTGAGGGAGTGCCGCACTGTTGGAGGGTCAGTGCTGAGGGAGTGCCACACTGCCAGAGGGTCAGTGCTGAGGGAGTGGGTACTGTCAGAGGGTCAGTCCTGAGGGAGTGCCACACTGTCAGAGGGTCAGTGCTGAGGGAGTGCCGCACTGTCAGAGGGTCAGTGCTGAGGGAATGGGCCCTGTCGGAGGATCAGTGCTGAGGGAGTGGGCACTGTTGGAGGGTCAGTGCTGAGGGAGTGCCACACTGTCGGAGGGTTAGTGCTGAGGGAGTGCTGCACTGTCGGAGGGTCAGCACTGAGGGAGTGCCGCATTGTCGGAGGGTCAGTGCTGAGGGAGTGCCGCACTGTCGGAGGGTCAGTGCTGAGGGAGTGGGCACTGTCGGAGGGTCAGTGCTGAGGGAGTGGGCACTGTCGGAGGGTCAGTGCTGAGGGAGTGCCGCACTGTCGGAGGGTCAGTGCTGAGGGAGTGGGCACTGTCGGAGGGTCAGTGCTGAGGGAGTGGGCACTGTCGGAGGGTCAGTACTGAGGGAGTGGGCACTGTCGGAGGGTCAGTGCTGAGGGAGTGGGCACTGTCGGAGGGTCAGTGCTGAGGGATGGTGTCTTTCTGTAATGTGCCAGCAATTCCATGAAAGACAGCTTTGTTAATTTGCCCCCGGTTGTGCCTGGAGGAAGCCATGCCCAATGCAGACAGCTGCCCACAATGCAGCTCTGAACAAACCTTACCTCATAATACTTCGGGGGAGCATTGTATCTGCAATGGCTTCGGCCAAGTTCGAAAGCTAGCTGCTCCAGTTTGTCTTCCTGTTCCAGTCGGGCCACACTCTTCTCGATGAAGGACATTACACTGGAAGAGACACGTCCCCCGTTACACCGAGACAATGATGGCCACCTTTGCATCTCAGCCCGTTTCTTCCCTGACTCCTCACAACGCACTTCTCTGGGACTAGTGCTCACAGGGTGAACACAGAAGCTAATGGGTTACAGTATGGATCCCAACCCACCTCAGACAAATCTATCGTCGAAAATATCCAGGCTCTCGATATCTGCTTCAATGGTCCCACACTTTGTGTGAGGGGATACTCCCCACTTGCCCTGGATGGGGGCAGCTCCACCAACACTCAAGAAGCTCAACACCATCCAGGACAAAGCGGCCCTCGCTTGATTGGTTAAGTTGGAGAAGTGGTTATCTTATGGAGAACCAAAACAGAGATAGCTGGAAAAGCTCAGCAGGTCTGGCAGCATGTGTGGAGAGAAATCAGAGTTAACGTTTCAGGTTGAGTGACCCATCTTCAGAGGAGCCAAGGAAGGGTCACCTGACCCAAAACGTTGACTCTGATTTCTCTCCACACACACTGCCAGACCTTGAGTCTTAGAATCCCCACAGTGTGGAAACGGGCCATTCGGCCCAACAAGTCCACACCGAACCTCTGAAGAGCTGTCCACCAGACCCATTTCCCTACTTTATTACTCCACATTTGCCCATCCCTGATGGGCAATTTCCCACAGCCAATTCACCCTGACTTGCTCATTTATGGACTGTGGGAGGAAACCGGAGCACCCGAAGGAAACCCACGCAGACACGGGGAGAATGTGCAAACTCCACACAGACAGTTGCCCGAGGCTGGAATTAAACCTGGGTCCCTGGCGCTGGGAGGCAGCAGTGCTAACCACTGAGCCACCCTGCTGAGCTTTTCCAGCAATCACTGGTTTTGCTTCTGATTTACAGCGACCCATAGTTCTATCGGATTTTATCTTCCTGAAGATAATACATTTGAGGTTCTGTAGGTGGTTAGTCACAGAAACAGGGCAGGTTGAAGGTCGATGGTGGTAACATTGGGTTAGTAATGCAGAAGCTCAGCCTCTGAGAGCAGAGGTTCAGATCCCACTGCAGAAAGGAGATGCATTTACATTCAGTGACTTCAACCCTGGGGTTCCAAGCCCACGCCCGTTCTGAGGAAGGGTCACTGGATGTGAAACGTTAAATCTGATTTCTCTCCACAGACCTGCTGATCTTTTTCTGGCAATTTCTGCTTTTGTTGGTGACTGTGGTATGGGCATTGCTTGTCATGATTAGCCAGCTAACATCCTCCGAGAATCCCTGCAGAAATATCCCAGCCAGCTAACTCTCCAAACTGACATCACCTACCTGCCAGGGCTCATTCGAGGTGAGCTCTGACTTCATTGCCATGAAACTTTCTCAACTAACTTTCCAGCCAAAGGCATTAAAGTGAAAGGGCATATTGCTGAAATCTCAAACCTTCGCTGAATTGTCATCTCACTAACGGAAGGCTGTGTTCGTGTTGTAACTGATGATGTCAGCTATCAACACGGACTTGGCACCGAGGCTGGGAATCCTGCAGCGAGTGCCTCACCTCCTGACTCCCCAAAGCCTGTCCCACCATCCACAAGGTCAGGAGTGTGAGGGAATACTCCCCCCTTGCCCTGGATGGGAGCAGCTCCAACAACACTCAAGAAGCTTGACACCATCCAGGACAAAGCAGCCTCCCTAAGGGCATTGTGGGTCAACCTACAGCACATGGACTGCAGCGGTTCAAGAAGGCAGCTCACCCCCCACCTTCTCAAGGGGCAACTAGGGACAGGTAATAAATGTTAGACCAACCCAGTGACACCCACATCCCATGAGTGACTAATAACAAAAGCTATGCTCTGTCCCCGGAGACATGTGATACTAGCTCAGACTAGTGTGAGTGAAGTGGTTGAGTTACTTTTTCATGTCTAGCTCAAATTACCAGCTGAGTAGAGCTGACAATGCTTACCAACCTACCCAGCGCTGGAGACAGAGCTGACTGGGTACAGAGCACTGACTGAACTATGATTGCAGTGAGAACGCACTGAGGGCAGTGAAACAGACGATGGAAGTAACTGAGACCAAAGGGTTTTGTTTTAAAGCCCACCAATTCGGAATGGGTGATAGATGACAACCTAAGTCCAAAGTTATCCAATACCAGGTTACAGTCCAACAGGTTCATTTGACTATAACCTGGCGTTGTGTGACCTCAGACTTTCCCCACCCCAGTCCAGCCCCGGTGTGATGTTGTTGTCACTATAAAAAAATTATTTTATTCTTTCTCTCTCTGTCTCTCTCCTGTTAGAACCCGTGTTTGAGTTTACCTTTTTTGTGCCAAGTGGGTGTTTATGGGGATTGAGGCAAGTATTGGAACAGCCTCATTAAGTTGTGATAGAGTCGAATGGGTTTTCAGACAGGTTAAGTTACTCTATATTGTATTCTCTTCTGTTTGTGTTCCAGTCAGTAGTCTGTAAATAAACTCTGTTTTGTTTAAAACTGAGTGGTTGGGTGAGCTGCATCACTCCTGGATTATCCACTTTACTCCTGCTTAAAACAACAAGAAACATTAGGGCCTGGGCTCCTTTCTTGAAATGTTTTGTCAGGCCTGGTCTGTAAACACATTCCCCATCTACCCTAGCACCCAATTCCTGCCCCTTGGAAATGCAAGCAGCAGGTTATTACCCCTCCCATGCCCCTCCCTCACTCCCCCAAGCCCAGTTGCCACCATCGTGTTAACATTACTGACCGGAGCCCGTGAGATTGTAGCTCCTTGCTCATCTTCAGCTGCTGAAGATCATCAATGTCACGGAAGAGGAAGAAGACATCTTTACATTCAGGGTGAGTTTCAAACAACCTGCAAAAAGAATGAGAGAGAGAGCTTTCAGAGCAGGCCTGACTACCCTCCTTGGCATTGCTCTGTTCAGATGGGCAGGGGATATATCCAAACACACGGTCCGATGCCAGACCCCACTGTACGGTCTAATCTTTGTCTGCGCCCGGCTCTGTACTCTTCATTTGCCAAAAAAAAGGGACATTGTCGAAGGCAATCCCAGGGTTGCTGTATCTCTCTAGTTTGCAAATCCCCAAACAGTCCACCAAGATGGGAAAGAAATGTGTGGAGGAAATAACAGCATGAGTAGACCATTCAGCCCCTCTAGCCTGCTCCACCATCATGGCCGATCTGACTAGAAACCCAAATCTTCCCTCCCACCTACCCTCCGATAACCTTTCACACCCCTCGCTTAACAAACATTTGAAGCCACACCAGCTTAGAGTCAAGGAGGAGAAAGTGAGGATTGCAGATGCTGGAGATCAGTGTCGAGGATATTCCCGATGAAAGGCTTATGCCCGGAACGTCGACTCTCCTGCTCCTCGGATGCTGCCTGACCTGCTGTGTTTTTCCAGCACCACACTCTCGACTGATTATAGTCCAACCAGTTTATTTGAAATCACAAGCTTTTGGAGCGCTGCCCCTTCCTCAGGTGAGGAGCAGTGAAGGCAAATGTGATAAACACCTTTATAACCAGCACGTCAAAGAACAGCTTAAAGTTCAAAATCACACAACCCCAGGTTATAGCCCAACAGATTTAATTGGAAGCACTAGCTTTCGGAGCGACGCTCCTTCATCAGGTGGTTGTGGAGTACACAATTGTAAGACACAATTTATAGCAAAAGTTTACAGTGTGATGTAAGTGAAATTATACATTGAAAAATACCTTGATTGTTTGTTGAGTCTCTCATCTGTTAGAATGACCGTGATCATTTCACTTCTTTCATATGTAAATCACAAAACTTTTTTTAAACAGTTACATTCTCAGGTTAACTGTAACAATTGGTGTCAGTCAGATAAGATGTTGAAGGTGTTGGCCCCCTGTGTTCTCTGTCTAACACCGTCAACATATTGTCTGACTAACACCAATTGTTACAGTTAACCTGAGAATGTAACTGTTCAAAAAAAGTTTTGTGATTTACATATGAAAGAAGTGAAATGATCACGGTCATTCTAACAGATGAGAGACTCAACAAACAATCAAGGTATTTTTCAATGTATAATTTCACTTACATCACACTGTAAACTTTTGCTATAAATTGTGTCTTACAATTGTGTACTCCACAACCACCTGATGAAGGAGCGACGCTCCGAAAGCTAGTGCTTCCAATTAAACCTGTTGGGCTATAACCTGGTGTTGTGTGATTTTTAACTTTGTCCACCCCAGTCCAACACCGGCATCTCCAAATCAAGCTTAAAGTTCAGTCACTTTAACAAATGCTCACCAAATAATCCCCTTCTCCTGTTGCAGAGTACGAATCATTTCCTGAGGCTGGAAAAGTTTATGATAATCAACAGAACCCCTCTTTCCCTCCCTCCCCCCTAACTCCCTCAATCACTTAACCCTACATTCTATTGTAAGTTCCCCTCTGGGTGCGCGTAAAACTGGCCAACTTAGTGCAACTCAAAAACAAAATGTCGATCTGACTCAATTAATGAGGATCCAGTTTCAACTGGTCCTTAATTACATTGCTCTTTCACTGGGAGAGCCTCAGCAAAGCCCTGATTAAGGTTGGCAACTGCAGAATTGAACTGCAGCTTCCAGTTTGATGCCAAGTACAAATTAGATTGCCACAAAACAAAACAGTCTTGGCCAACAACTGCATGCATCAGTCCTAGTTTTCTTTTCTCAATATATTTCAGACATTCTGAGCTGTGCTAAGAAAATAGATACAAGAGTAGAGATTAGAGTGCTGTTGGAAAAGCACAGCAGGTCAGGCAGCATCCGGGATGTGCTTTTCCAGCACCACTCTAACCTTGACTCTGATCTCCAGCATCTGCAGTCCTCACTTTCACCTAGATACAGGGGCAGACTATTCAGCCCTTCATAGAAACATAGAAAACAGGAGGAGGTCTCCCATTCACATCAGAACCTGTCTGTATTGAGACACACATTTGTAACCCTCTCACAGCTCTGTTAATGATAAGTCAGTGCTTCTAACTAATGAGTCTTTGGTACCTTGTTACTGTAAAAGGGCTGGAAGCAGATGACAGGACTATTTTTGAACCCAAAGTTCAATAGATTCTTCATAAGAAAGCAGGTGAAAAATTACTGGAAGCAAGCAGAAATCTGGCTTAATCTGATCAGATATGATTGACAGAGTAGGGGCTGTAGGTTACATTTCTACTCTTACTTTGCAAATGTGAATTTGCAATTTAGATTAGATTAGATTACAGTGTAGAAACAGGCCCTTCGGCCCAACAAGTCCACACCGACCCGCCGAAGCGAAACCCACCCATACCCCTACATTTACCCCTTACCTAACACTACGGGCAATTTAGCATGGCCAATTCACCTGACCCTGCACATCTTTGTGATGTGGGAGGAAACCGGAGCACCCGGAGGAAACCCACGCAGACACGGGGAGAACGTGCAAACTCCACACAGTCAGTCGCCTGAGGCGGGAATTGAACCCGGGTCTCTGGCGCTGTGAGGCAGCAGTGCTAACCACTGTACCACCGTGCCGCCCACAGCAAAAGCATCATTATTAATTTTCAATCTTTAGCTCGAGGTTAAGTTTGTGATGAATGTGTCTTTAAGGCTGGATTATATAGTTCAAGTCGAATTAACACAGCTGAGTTTATACACAGACTAATTACTCTTGAGAGTGAAGGTGAGAGCCAAAAGTTTGTCTAAAGGCCAGTGAAGCTTTGACTCTGGAACATTTCAGCTCCTGATTTTTTTCTTGTCTGCACATGAACCAATTTTGTTTTGTGGTTTATTTCAAGGCAAGCCACAGGAATTTGTACCCTACACTTGTTCGATGAGACAGTAATTGCCCGTACATGTTATGCATAACATGTTTTGTTTGAGGAGAGGTTTTAAGGCAGAGGTGCCATTCTGTGTAATAAAAACTCATAAACAACTTGTGAGGCCTTGGGTTTTAAAACAAAATGTTGGAACAATAGCAGCAGCCTGACTGAGTGTGGTCAAGCTCCCACAGAGCCAGAATTTTTAGTTTTAGCTTTTCGTGGTTGTTGTTACGGGTGTCAGCGGGGTTTGGAAGCTGTTGAACATCTCTCCCTCTTGGAGATTCCTCTTGGTGTTTTCCTGCTCCTGGAGTTATATGTGAGCCTTGTTTTTTCTGAATTTGCCTTTGTCAAGGGTGGGTTTATGGGATGTCACTATCTTGGAACTGTTTCATAGTTAAATAATCTATTATTCTGTTAAGTTACTGTTTCATAGTTAAATAATCTATTATTCTGTTAAGTTTTCTAATAGAGTTTAGTTATTCCAGTTTTTTCTTTTTTTTTTGTATTTCAACCATCACAGAAGCCAATCTTCTACCCACTGACTCCATCTATACTTCTCGTGTCATGGAAAGACTGCCAACATCATCGGTGACACATTCCATCCCAGTAACACTCTCCTACAACCCCAAGAAGGCAGAAGATACAGAGGTTTAAACGCAGGCACCAGCCGGTTCAGGAACAGCTTCTTCCCCGCCGTTACGAGACTGCTGAATGGACATCTCTAACTTCAAATAACCTTAATCTTGCTTAGCACTCACCCTGTGCAGCTGTAACCCTGTATTCCTTGCTCTGTCTCAGCACCCTGTGATCTGCGTGTCCTTGTTTGCCTGTACTGCTCACAAAACAAAACTTTTCACTGTACTGAGGTACACACAACGATAATAAATCAAATCAAATCAAATCATATTTTGCTTTAAATCTGATAGTTTGGCCAATCAAATTGCATCTGGAACAAAATGCTAGGCACTTGAGAAAGTAAGAAAAAGTTTGGATCTGGGCTATGTATTTTTGATGGGTCTGGTCCAGAACAACGTCTGTTTAACCCGGGCCCTCTGCTGCTCGCTGCATTTCTGAGAGGGAACAGTTCCTCTCTGTCTAACCTGTTTGAAAACTAGCTGCATTTTGTATACAAGCTGTTGGATAGTATTCTCTGTGGAGGCTAGAGGCAAGTAGACAATAGGTGACCTCCAGGTACTCTGAGGTAAACAGGGATTAGGGGTCCCCTGAGTCCCAGCTCACCAAACGGTTTTCCCTCTGGGGACTGGTGAGGGATGGACCTTTGGCACAGTGGAGTTCCTTCACTTCAGGTGATCCTGTTCCACCCTTTCAGAAGATCTGTGATACCAATCTGAAAAACTCACTCGAAAAATTAACTCCCCTCCCCATATTTCTCTCCACACAAGCTCCCAAACCTGTTGAGTTTCTCTAGTGGTTCTCAAAGAGAGGTTTAGAGTCTCAAGGCTAAAGAGATCAAAAAGTATAGGGCAGGCAAGTTGAAACAGGAGACTGAGTTGGATGATCAGCCGTGGTCACGTTGAAGGGCGGAGTAGGCTTGAAGGGCCGAATGGCCTCCTCCTGTTCCTATTTTTCAACAAAAGACTGAATAGTTTATGGTTCCCTTCCCCTTGAGAAAGAGAACGCAGAGAGGGTTGGCCTGAGTGGGTCGCAGAGTGGGTTGGCCTGAGTGGGTCGCAGAGTGGGTTGGCCTGAGTGGGTCGCAGAGTGGGTCGGCCTGAGTGGGTCGCAGAGTGGGTCGCAGAGTGGGTCGCAGAGTGGGTCGCAGAGTGGATCGGGCTGAGTGGGTCGCAGAGTGGGTCGGCCTGATCGAGATTGTCAAAGGCTTCAGGAATGGTTCCAAATGAAGGCAATCAGGAATGACCCAGAGAGGGAGCTGGGAATGTGGAAGTTGATACCGTGGAGCAGGGTGAGGGGTTTGGATTTGGTGAAGGAGAATGAAGGAGAAGCAGATGGGGATTTTTGGGGGGGATGGGGGAGGGGAAGGAGGGCGGTTGGGGGTAAAGGCGGGTTGGGCAGAGGCTGGCGTGGAACAGATGGGCCAAATGGCCCGTTTCTGGGCTGTAAACATGTCAGACCTTTGCACTTCTCTGCTCAGACCCTTCCTCAGTGAGCAGCTGCTCAGCTGCAGGGTGCATCAGCCAGGATGAGAGGAAGGGGAACTTCACAATCTGGGATCCGCCTGGCTGGTTTGGGGCATGGCTTTCTCAGGTGCTGGGACAGTCATCCCCCACCCACCCACCTGCTCCGCTCTCCAGGAACTTTCCTGACGGCCAACTCCTGGTAAAGACCCAAACAACCAACCATAGGAAGCCACTGAGCGATGGACCAATCCCCTCCCGTGACAACATCACGGGTTCACGCGCCATCATCAATGTCTCCTCCATCGATGCCACATCACGGAATCAGGGTGGAAGCTGATGGCATTGCCATTGGATTGTTCACCCAGAGGCCCCAATTCATATCCCATCACGGCGGTCAGTTTAATTTGAATTTGAATCCAATAAAAATCTGGAATTGAGGGCCCATTGATGATCAACTGTTGGGGAACATCTGCCTCACTAATGTCCTGTCGGGAAGGAAATCTGCCGTCCTTACGTGGTCTGGCCTACATGTGACTCCAGACCCACAGCCTTTAGGCTACCAATGCTTGTCTAGCTGGTGATGCCCCCATTCCCTGAATGAATAGCCTGTTATGGTGCAGTGGCAATGTCCCTACCTCTGGACCAGAAAGCACAGGTTCAAGACCCACCAGAGATGAGTCACAGCAGTGTTTTTCCTCTCTCTCTCTGTCTCTCTGTCTCTCTGCATAGATACTGCCTGCCCTGCTGAGTTTCTCCAGTGTGGTCTGGTCTGTTATGACACACCATCCACCATCTACACGTTCGCTGAGGACACCGCTGCTGTGGGTGAGACAGGTCCAGGAAGGAGATGCAGTGCTTGGTGGACTGGTGTAAATACAACAATCTCTCCCTCAACCTCAGCAAAACGAAGGAGCTGGTCATTGACTTCAAGAAGCAGAGTGCAGGGCCTGCCCCTGTCTGTATCAATGGGGTGGAGATGGTCAGGAGCATCAGGTTCCCAGGAGTGACCTTCACCAACAATCTCGGAGGAAGTGAGGACTGCAGATGCTGAGATCAGAGCTGAGAGTCTCATGCTGGAAAAGCACAGTTGGTCAGGCAGCATCCGAGCAGCAGGAGAATCTGTTCCTCAGATGCTGCCTGACCTGCTGTGCTTTGCCAACAATCTGTCCTAGTCCACCCACGTTGGCATGATTATGAAGAATGCTCAGCAATGCCTCAGGAAGCTGAAGAAATTCAGCATGTTACCAACTTTTACAGATGCACCATGGGACGTACCCAATCCAGAGGCACCATGGCCTGGTACGGCAGCTGCTCTGCCCAGGACGGTAAGAAACGACAGAGAGCTGTGAACACAGCCCAGTCCATCGCACAAACCAACCTCCCATCCACTGGCTCTGTCTAGGCTTCCCACATCATCAAAGACCCCTCCCAACCCCGGTTATAATCTCTCCCACCCTCTTCCATCAGATAGAAGATACAAAAGCTCAAACACACTGGCCAACAGATTCAAGAACAGCTTCTTCCCCGCTGTTGTTATTCTGCTGAATGGAGCTCTCAAATTTTAAATTTAATGTTGATCTCACTCACTGTGCACCTTCTCTGCAGCTGTAACATTGTATTCCTCACTCTGTTCCATTACCCGACTGCACCTGGTATGGTGTGATCTGCCTGTACTGCACACACAACAGAACTTTTCACTGTGCCCAGGTACATGACAATAACAAATCAATTCACATCAGATTCGATGGGCTGGATGGAGCTCCTCTTGGTCTAACGGGTGGTTAGAAGAGCCCCCTACAACCCAGATTTTGACCAAGTGAACAAAGGCCCTGACCTATCCTCAATCCCCGGTTAAAGAGGTTTTCATTAAGTCTAACCCACCTGCTTCCCTGGTGGGAGTAGGTGACCTTTCTGTGCCTATAACCCCAGGTCAGTCAAAATGGCCAATGTGCGGATTTGGCTCAGAGCACCAACATTCTCAAATTTGCACCTCACTGGGTTTAGGGACCCTTCTCGTCTGTGGGTGCTCGGTCTCCCAGGAAATGAACTCCCCCCATAATTAGTCATTGGCATCAGCTGGGGGGTGGCCTGATCAGGAAAGAGTTACAAAGGTTCCATGTTTTTCTTTAATCCCAGTGACTTCATGAAGGCATTGCCCACAGCCAATACAGGTAAGTACTGTTATAACGCGATGGTTCTGTTCTTGTGCAAACCCCATGTCACAGAAAAATCGTGCTTTAACAACAGCGCTTCAAGTGTAGGTGATGTAATCGCGTTACAGCCAACACACATTTTGGAAGTTTGCACTTTAGAAACAGCGTCCCCAATTCGTCAACCACGTTACAGCAAATTCACATTGACAAAACCCGCGTTATTTCAGAACAACCTGTGTCTGCAAGTTGTTTAAAATACAAAGTTAAAAATCACACAACACCAGGTTACAGTCCAACAGGTTTATGTGGAAGCACTAGCTTTCGGAGCGCTGCTCCTTCATCAACTGGTTGTGAAAGCTAGTGCTTCCACATAAACCTGTTGGACTGTAACCTGGTATTGTGTGACTTTTAACTTTGTCCACCCCAGTCCAACAGCGGCATCTCCAAATCATGTTTAAAATACAACATGGTGACTGCGTTTGGGGCAAAGACACTGAAACTTGCACCATGCCACCATCCAGTGGCCATAGCCTGCAACTACACAGCGATTGACACAGGAGAAATGACAACATTGCCAGGTATCGAGGGAAATATTAACAAGGTGGAAATGGAAAGCATGTACAAAGGGAATACTAGCTCTTGGTTACATAGAGGGGTCGAAGGGTAACAGGACAAGGCAGGGTAGATGCAGGGAGCATGTTCCCGATAGCAGGTGCGTCCAGAACCGGGGTCACAGTCTCTGGATTCGGGATGGATCATTTAGGATGGAGATGGGGAAACATTTCTTCACCCCTAGAGTGGGGAGCCTGTGGGATTCATTAACACAGGAAGGAGCTGATGCCAAGAGGGCGGCACGGTGGCTCAGTGGTTAGCGCTGCTACCTCACAGCGCCAGGGATCCAGGTTCAATTCCAGCCTCGGTTGACTGTCTGTGTGGAGTTTGCACATTCTCCCCATGTCTGCGTTGGGGGCACTCCAGTTTCCTCCCACACTCCAAAGGTGTGCAGGACAGGGTGGATTGGCCATGCTAAGCTGACCATATTGTTCAGGGGTGTGCAGGTTAGGTGCATTAGTCAGAGGAAGTGTAGGGGAATGGGTTTGGGTGGGTTACTCTTCAGAGGGTAAGGGTGGCTCTGCTGGGCCGAAGGGCCTGTTTCCACACTGTAGGGATTTAATGAAAACATTGAATGGCGGCCAGATATAGCACTTGGGGGCAAATGGGATCAAAGGTTATTGGGAGAAGGCAGGATTAGGCTGTGGGGCTGGACGATCAGCCATGATGGGGATGAATGGTAGGGCAGCCCTCAATAGGCCGAATGGCCTCCTTCTGCTTCAGTGTTTCTGTTTCTGATTTACTGTATCTGCAGGTTTTTTTCGGTTTTTAATCTCAAAGCGCTGGGAAGTTGACCCCACACCATGGGCACTGCAGTGGGGCCCGATCACCATCAGCTCCTTCAGGGACAGTTAGGGATGGCCCACAGTGCTAGCAAACAGATGAAGGAATGTCAGAAGCTTTCACTAGCAAAAACCAACTGGACGGGGTTCCACCTGAAGGAGGACTGAGTTCCTTCAGGGGTATTTTGCCAGTGCCCTAGGGGAGGGCTTTAAACTTACTCTGCAAGGGGGGATGTGGGGATTGGAGTGCTGCTGGAAAAGCACAGCAGGTCAGGCAGCATCCAAGGTCTTTCCCAACACCATTCTAATCTTAACTCTGATCTCCAGCATCTGCATTCCTCACTTTCACCTAGGGGAATGTGGGGTCCAGGGGGGAACATAGAGGGCTGAAAGCTGTCAGTAAATATCGGAATGTTTTGAACAGGCTCAGATTTGTGCTACAATTCCAAAACATGCGTGCACCATGCTCTTGCCCGAGATTATTGTTTTACTAATGAGGAGTAATTGAAAACTACAAACACGCAATCATAATGTGAATTTAGCTGAAGGGGTATGGTATGGGTTGAGAAACACATCCACACTCACATTAACGTCGAAAAGAAGATTGACAGACACACGTATTCGCACTGACATTAACATGTATTCACAGCAGGACTCTCATTGCTCACGGGTTCATGTCTTCCACGATTTCAGAGAGCCCAAAAATGTCTGTACGCCATTGCTGCACTCGTTCACCTCACTGCAGTAATGTGACACACAGAGCTCTCCCACTCTCCTTCCAACAGGAGAGTTTATATCAATACTGAAAGACAGCCACTTTCAAGGCTCATTCAAAACAGTAACCCTCCAAAGTGCAGCACTGACCCTCCGACAGTGCGGCACTCCCTCAGCACTGACCCTCTAACAGTGCGGCACTCCCTCAGTACTGACCCTCCGACAGTGCAGCACTCCCTCAGCACTGACCCTCCGACAGTGCAGCACTCCCTCAGCATTGACGCTCCGACAGTGCCCACTCCCTCAGCACTGACCCTCCGACAGTGCGGCGCTCCCTCAGCACTGACCCTCTGACAGTGCAGCACTCCCTCAGCATTGACGCTCCGACAGTGCCCACTCCCTCAGCACTGACCCTCCGACAGTGCCCACTTCCTCAGCACTGACCCTCTGACAGTGCCCACTCCCTCAGCACTGACCCTCTGACAGTGCAGCACTCCCTCAGCACTGATCCTCCGACAGTGCGGCACTCCGTCAGCACTGACCCTCCGACAGTGCGGCACTCCCTCAGCACTGACCCTCTGACAGAGCAACACTCCCTCAGCACTGACCCTCTGACAGTGCAGCACTCCCTCAGCACTGATCCTCCGACAGTGCGGCACTCCATCAGCACTGACCCTCTGACAGTGCAGCACTCCCTCAGCATTGACGCTCCGACAGTGCCCACTCCCTCAGCACTGACCCTCCGACAGTGCCCACTTCCTCAGCACTGACCCTCTGACAGTGCGGCGCTCCCTCAGCACTGACCCTCCGACAGTGCAGCACTCCCTCTGCACTAACTCACTGACAGTGCAGCACTCCCTCAGCACTAACCCACTGACAGTGCAGCACTCCCTCAGCACCGACCTTCTGACAGTGGCCACTCCCTCAACACTGACGTTCCTACAGTGCCCACTCCCTCAGCACTGACCCTCCAAAGTGCAGCACTCCCTCAGCACTGACCCTCTGACAGTGCGGCACTCCCTTAGCACTGACCCTCCGACAGTGCGGCGCTCCCTCAGCACAGACCCTCTGACAGTGCGGCACTCCCTTAGCACTAACCCTCCGACAGTGCGGCGCTCCCTCAGCACTGATCCTCCGACAGTGCAGCACTCCCTCAGCATTGACGCTCCTACAGTGCGGCACTCCCTCAGCACTGATCCTCCGACAGTGCAGCACTCCCTCAGCACTGACCCTCTAACAGTGCAGCACTCCCTCAGCACTGATCCTCCGACAGTGCAGCACTCCCTCAGCATTGACGCTCCTACAGTGCCCACTCCCTCAGCACTGACCCTCCGACAGTGCCCACTCCCTCAGCACTGACCCTCTGACAGAGCAACACTCCCTCAGCACTGACCATCTGACAGTGCGTCGCTCCCTCAGCACTGACCCTCCAACAGTGCAACGCTCCCTCAGCACTGACCCTCCGACAGTGCAGCACTCCCTCAGCACTAACCCACTGACAGTGCAGCACTCCCTCAGCACTGACCCTCTGACAGTGCCCACTCCCTCAGCACTGACACTCCGACAGAGCAACACTCCCTCAGCACTGACCCTCCGACAGTGCGGCACTCCCTCAGCACTGACCCTCTGACAGTGCCCACTCCCTCAGCACTGACCCTCCGACAGAGCAACACTCCCTCAGCACTGACCTTCTCACAGTGCAGCACTCCCTCGGCACTGACCCACCGACAGTGTGGCACTCCCTCAAGCACTGACCCTCTCACAGTGCATGATCCTGGATTAGTGGTGCTGAAAGAGCACAGCAGTTCAGGCAGCATCCGAGGAGCAGTAAAATCGACATTTCGGGCAAAAGCCCTTCATCAGGAATAAAGGCAGAGAGCCTGAAACGTGGAGAGATAAGCTCGAGGAGGGTGGGGGTGGGGAGAAAGTAGCATACAGTACAATAGGTGAGTGGGGGATGGGGTGAAGGTGATAGGTCAGGGAGGAGAGGGTGGAGTGGATAGGTGGAAAAGGAGATAGGCAGGTAGGACAAGTCCGAACAAGTCATGGGGACAGTGCTGAGCTGGAAGTTTGGAACTAGGGTGAGGTGGGGGAAGGGGAAATGAGGAAACTGTTGAAGTCCACTCCAACAGTGCGGCCCTCCCTCAGCACTGACCCTCTGACAGTGCGGCCCTCCCTCAGCACTGACCCTCTGACAGTGCGGCCCTCCCTCAGCACTGACCCTCTGACAGTGCGGCACTCCCTCAGCACTGACCCTCTCACAATGTTGCACTCCCTCAGCACTGACCCTCTGACAGTGCCCGCTCCCTCAGCACTGACCCTCTGACAGTGCCCGCTCCCTCAGCACTGACCCTCTGACAGTGCCCGCTCCCTCAGCACTGACCCTCTGACAGTGCCCGCTCCCTCAGCACTGACCCTCTGACAGTGCCCAATCCCTCAGCACTGACCCTCTCACATCGCCCACTCCCTCAGCACTGAACCTCTGACAGAGCGGCACTCCCTCAGCACTGACCCTCCGACAGTGCGGCACTCCCTCAGCACTGACCCTCCGACAGTGTGGCACTCCCTCAGCACTGACCCTCTGACAGTGCGGCACTCCCTCAGCACTGACCCTCTGACAGTGCGGCGCTCCCTCAGCACTGACCCTCCGACAGCGCGGCACTCCCTCAGCACAGACCCTCGGACAGTGCGGCACTCCCTCAGCACTGAACCTCTGACAGTGCGGCACTCCCTCAGCACTGACCCTCTGACAGAGCGGTACTCTCTCAGCACTGACCTGGAAACAGCGAGTGGGGATAAGTGTTTCTTTCAGATTAGTGACCTGTGACCCAAGGAATTCCACGGTGCTCAGTGTTGGGACCCCCGCTGTTTCCAATGTTTATTAATGAATTGGAGGAAGGAGCTGATTGTACTGTACCCAGATTTGCAAATGAAACCAAAATAGAAGGAAAGGCAGTTTACAGCGAGATTTGTGAGGTTCAATAAGTGGGAAAAAGGAATATAATGTGAGAAATTGTGAAGTTGTTCTTTTTGGAAGGGGCAACATTAAGAACGGAATATTATTTAAATGGAGAAAGACTGTGGGAGGGAGTGCCGCACTGTCGGAGGGTCAGTGCTGAGGGCGTGCCGCACTGTCGGAGGGTCAGTGCTGAGGGAGTGCCGCACTGTTGGAGGGTCAGTGCTGAGGGAGTGGGCTTTGTCGGAGGGTCAGTGCTGAGGGAGTGGGCATTGTCGGAGGGTCAGTGCTGAGGGAGTGCCGCACTGTCGGAGGGTCACTTCTGAGGGATTGCTGCACTGTTGGAGGGTCAGTGCTGAGGGAGCGCCGCACTGTCGGAGGGTCAGTGCTGAGGGAGCGCCGCACTGTCGGAGGGTCACTTCTGAGGGATTGCTGCACTGTTGGAGGGTCAGTGCTGAGGGAGTGCCGCACTATCAAAGGGTCAGTGCTGAGGGAGCGCCGCACTGTTGGAGGGTCAGTGCTGAGGGAGCGCTGCACTGTTGGAGGGTCAGTGCTGAGGGAGCGCCGCACTGTCGGAGGGTCAATACTGAGGGAGTGCCGCACTATCAAAGGGTCAGTGCTGAGGGAGCGCCGCACTGTTGGAGGGTCAGTGCTGAGGGAGTGCCGCACTATCAAAGGGTCAGTGCTGAGGGAGCGCCGCACTGTTGGAGGGTCAGTGCTGAGGGAGCGCTGCACTGTCGGAGGGTCAGTGCTGAGGGCGTGCCGCACTGTCGGAGGGTCAGTGCTGAGGGCGTGCCGCACTGTCGGAGGGTCAGTGCTGAGGGAGTGCCGCACTGTTGGAGGGTCAGTGCTGAGGGAGTGCCGCACTATCAAAGGGTCAGTGCTGAGGGAGCGCCGCACTGTTGGAGGGTCAGTGCTGAGGGAGCGCTGCACTGTCGGAGGGTCAGTGCTGAGGGCGTGCCGCACTGTCGGAGGGTCAGTGCTGAGGGCGTGCCGCACTGTCGGAGGGTCAGTGCTGAGGGAGTGCCGCACTGTTGGAGGGTCAGTGCTGAGGGAGTGCCGCACTGTCGGAGGGTCAGTGCTGAGGGCGTGCCGCACTGTCGGAGGGTCAGTGCTGAGGGAGTGCTGCACTATCAAAGGGTCAGTTATGGATGGGTAATAAATGCTGGCCCCAGCCAGTGACCACCACATGCCCTGAATGAAGAAAAGCCAGAATTCCAGACTTTAGACCCAGTAACTAGGGCTGTGGGTCATGTTGGCGAACTGAGAGACCTTGGGTTCTGGTATATAATTGTTTGAAGTTTGCTTCACGTCTAGGCAGGGTGGTTAATAAGGGGTTTTTCACGTTTGCTTTCACTGCTCAGACCTTTGGGTGAGGCGACTTCTGGTTATTGTATCCAGTTCTAGTCGCCCTGTTACAGGAAGGAGATTATTAAACTGGAGAAGATTCAGGAGAGATTTACCAGGATGTTGCCAGGTCTGGAGGGTTTGTGTTATAAGGAGAGGTTGGATAGGCTGGGACACTTTCATCGGAGCATCGGAGGCTGAAGGGTGATCTTATAGAGGTTTATAAAATCTGGAGGGCCATGGATAGGATAAATCGGCAAAATCTTTTCCCTGGGGTCGGGGAGTCCAGAACTAGAGGGCATAGGTTTAGGGTGATAGGGGAAAGATATAAAAGAGACCTAAGGGGCAACTTTTTCACACAGAGGGTGGTATGGGTATGGAATGAGCTGCCAGAGGAAGTGGTGCAGGCTGGTACAATTGCAACATTTAAAAGGCATCTGGATGGGTATATGAATAGGAAGGGTTTGGAGGGATATGGGCCGGGTGCTGGGAATTGGGAGTAGATTAGTTTAGGATATCTGGTCAGCATGGACAGATGGGCTGAAGGGACTGTTTTCATGCTGTACATCTCTATGATTCTCCATTTTAAATCTGCCGCCCTTAAGGTTAAACCTGAGGACTCAACATAAGTAGTGTGAATCTCCCTCTCGTTTTAAATGTAAAAACGCTCTGAACTGATTTGAAAATCTTGTGTATTACACATTTCCTCAAAGCTATTGCCTGGGACACGTTTCGGGCCACAAAACTCTTTGTCGAGAGTATTAAAACTTTGGCAAATTCCACAAGAAGACCCGACAATCACTCTGGAAAGTTCCTGAGGGCGGAGGTTGAGAGGTGAAGAGACTTCCTTCAGTTAATAATGTGGGTGGCCTTGCTGACTGAGAGCAGGGCTCAGGGGTGGAAGGGGAGGGGAGGGAGAGAGAGTGCCCACAGCTACTAACTCTCTCAGCAACAACTCCAAACATATTCATTCATTCAGTCTAAGAAACAAAATTCATCCAGCCTCCGAACCGCATCCAAGGAGCAGGAAAGTGGATGTTTTGTCTGGAAACCCTTCATCAGCCCTGACTTTCCTGCTCCTCGGATGCTGTCTGACCTGCTGTGGTTTTCCAGCCTCACATCCAGCGCTTAAAAATGTGTTGCTGGAAAAGCGCAGCAGGTCAGGCAGCATCAAAGGAGAAGGAGAATCGATGTTTCGGGCATAAGCCCTTCTTCAGGGCTTCAGTCACATCCATTAACTCCTACACCCTGCATCTGCAGTCCTTACTATCTCCAATGAGCCTCTGGTCTGTAACACAGCCCATTAACAGAGCCTCACTCACACACAGTAATGATCTGGATACCCTGCTGTTCCTCTGCGCTTGGTGGTTTCATAAAGAGAGAGGAAAGCAACGTTAGCAATTGTTGTGAAGAGAGAATTATGTTTTGTTCTAATGTGATTTTTCAAATTAACAACAGTCCAATTATCTGCTCTTGCCTTGATAGTTCATCGCTCTCCCGGGACCTGTTAGAAATTTAAAAAGAACATTAACAATGACACTATACAGCAAAGCCGACATTGACCTCAGGGAACATCACTTGCATTTAATTACACTATAAGACAGTAAGACATAGGAGCAGAAATTAGACCATTCAGCCCATCAGGTCCTATCCGCCATGACTGATAAGTTTGTCATCACCATTCTCCTGCTTTCTCCCCATAACCCTTGATCCCTTTGATACTCAAGAACCTATCTATCTGCATCTTAAATATACTCAATGACCTGACCTCCACATCCTTCTGTGGCAGTGAGTTCCATAGATTCCCCACCCTCTGGCTGAAGATGTTTCTCCTTTTCTCCGTTCTAAAATGGAGAGTCATAGAGATGTACAGCACGGAAGCAGTCCCTTCAGCCCAACTCGTCCATGCTGACCAGATATCCTAAACTAAGCTAGTCCCATTTGCCAGCACTTGGCCCATATCCCTCCAAACCCTTCCTATTCATATACCCATCCAGGTGACTTTTAAATGTTGTAATTGTACCAGCCTCCACCACTTCCTCTGGCAGCTCATTTCATACATGCAACACCCTCTGTGTGAAAAAGTTGCCCCTTAGGTCTCTTTTATATCTTTCCCCTCTCACCCTAAACCTATGCCCTCTAGTTCTGGGCTCTGCCAGCCCAGGGAAAAGATTTTGCCGATTTATCCTATCCATGGCCCTCCAGATTTTATAAACCTCTATAAGATCACCCCTCAGCCTCCGATGCTCCAATGAAAGTGTCCCAGCCTATCCAGCCTCTCCTTATAACACAAAACTTCCAGACCTGGCAACATCCTGGTAAATCTCTCCTGAAGACCCTCCAGTTTAATCATCTTTACTCTAAGGCAATGTCCTTGGGTTCTCGTCTCTCCTACCAATGTAAGCATCGTCCCAACACCCACTCTGTCCAGACCATTCAGTATCCTGTGTGTTTCAGTTAGATCCCCTCCCCCACCCCATTCCTTCTAAACTCCATCGAGTCTAAACCCAGAGCCCTCAAACATTCCTTATACATTAAGCTTTTCATTCCTGGGACCATTCTCGTGAACCTCCTCTGAACACGCTCCAGGCCCAGTACATCTTCCTGAGATATGGGGTCCAAAGCTGTGCATAATACTCCAGATGTGGTCTGACCAAAGCCTTACAGAGCCTCAGAAGCACATGACTGTTTTTATATTAAAATCCTCTCAAACTAAATGCCATCCTTGCACTTGCCTTCCTAACTACTGACTCAACCGACAAGTTTACTTTGAGAGAATCCTGGACTAGAACTCCCAAGTCTCTTTGTGCTTCAGACTTCTGAATTTTCTCCCCATTTAGAAAATAGTCCATGCCTCTATTCTTCCGAATGAAGTGCAGGACCTCACACTTTCCCATGTTATACTCCATCTGCCACTTCTCTGCCCACTGTCTTCGCGTGTCCAAATCCTTCTGCAACCTCCCCGCCTCCTCAGTGCTACCTGTCCCTCGACCCATCTTTATATCATCTGCAAATGTAGCCAGAGTGCCCTCAGTTCCTTCATCTAGATCGTTAATGTATAAAGTAAAAAGTTGTGGTCCCAACACTGAGCCTTGCTGAACACCACTTGCCATCGGCTGCCATCCTGAGAAGGATCTTTTTATCCCCACACTCTACTTTCTGTCAGACAGCCCAACGTCTATCCATGCTAGCACTTTGCCTCTGACACCATGGGCCCTTATCTAACTCAACAGCCTCCTGTGCGACACCTTGTCCAAGGCCTTCTTGAAATCCAGGTAGATAACATCCATTGACTCTCCTTGGTCTAACCGGCTTGTTACTTCCTCAAAGAATTCTCGTAGATTTGTCAGGTATGACCTCCCCTTGATGAAACCATGGTAAAAGTCGTGCTTTTACACTGTAACATGCCGCAGGAGTGGTAATCCAATAAACCTACACTCCAAAGCTGGAAGAAACTGTTGGAACCGTTTGGTTCCAGAGAAAGTCTTAAGTGAAGGAAAAGAGACAGAGAGAGTTATGAAGGGGACCCCATTGTTCTGGTCTCAGGGTTATCGAAGACACAGCCAACAGTCACGGGATTAAAACAGGTGGTGATCAAGGGGAGGAACTGAAAAGGCACAGAGATCCCAGAGCATTGTCAGACAGGATGAGGTTACAGGGTGAGGTTGTGGAGGGATTGGAAAAGGAAGATGAGAATCTTAACCTGGAGTGGGGAGGTGGTGGGTGGAGCATGGAGAGAGGGTGTACAACAGGAGACAGGATGTTTGACTCCCAGAATGATAGAATGGTCCAGCATGAGGGATAACAAAGACACTGGGAAGCTCAGAGAGACACAGGGACCTTGGGATGTGTGTCCACAGATCGCTGAAGGTGACAGGACAGGCTCGTAGCCCGAATGAAGATACCAGACAGGACACTTGCCTTAATCAGTCATGGCATAGGTTATAAGAGCAGGGAGGTCATTATGGAGTTGTACAGGACTTTGGGGAGGTCTCAGCTGGAATTCTGGTCATAGAATCAGAAAATCCCTACCATGTGAAAGCAAGTCCTTTGGTCCAAACTGACCCTGTGAAGAGCATCCCATCCAGACCCAGACCCCTACGTTATCCCTGTATTCCCCATGGCTAAACCACCCAGTCCGCATACCCCTGAACACTATGGGGCAATTTCCCATGGCCGATCCACCCTGACCTGCACATCTTTGGACTGTGGGAGGAAACCCCACGCAGACACAGGGAGAAAGTACAAACTCCACACCGACAGTCACCCGAGGCTGGAATCGGACCCGAGCCCCTGGCGCTGGGAGGCAGCAGTGCTAACCACTGAGCCACCGTGCCGCTCTATAGGAAGGATGTGATTGTAGTGGAGAGGGTGAGGGGGAGATTCCCCAGGATGCTTCCTGGGATGGAGCAGTTCAGCGACAGGGAGAGGCTGGATAAGCCTCTTTTCTTTGGAGCAGGGAAGGCTGAGGGGGATCCTGATAGAGGGGTATAAAGTTCTGAGGGGCAGGGGCAGGCGGATGGGAAGCAGCTGGTCCCCTTAGTCGAAGGGTCAATCACAAGGGGGCATCACTTTAAAGTGAAAGGCAGGAGGTTTGGGGGGGATTTGAGGAACACCTTTTTCACCCAGAGGGTGGGGGGAGGGGTTCTGGAATGCTCTGCCTAGGAGGGGGAGATTGAGGGAGGAACCTCACAATGTTTAAAAACGACTCGGACAAGCGCTTGGAGGGTCATAACATTCAAGTCTATGGGGCTAGTGTGGGAAAGTGGGACTACTGCAGGCATAGTACAGACTTAATGGACCGAAGGGCCTCTTGTGTACTGTGTGATTCTCCGGATAAAGGTTTAGCTGAAGGTAGTTGCTTCAGTCCATGTAGATTTCAATTTCGATTCAGACTGTGACTGCCCGCATCCTATTTAACCAGGGGCAGGGGAGCTGAGGCAGATCCTGCACTCACCCACTGTCTGCCCCATGTAACCCTCACTGACAGGAAATAGTTTAATCAGATGGATGTGAGTCATGGGGAAAAACATTGAGGTTGATGATGAAAACCCTTCCTGCTGCCGTGATTAAATTCAGCAAATTCAAATACGAATTCCGCTCGCCTGTTCAGATATTCACTGCGCTTAACGAGGTATTTTCTTATCAGGCACAAGTTCACTGGATATTAACCGTTTGGAGATTAAGTTTAACCATATAGACGCTGAAAGCACAGGCAGATAATAGAATCACAGAATCATACAGCACAGAAACACACCCTTCGGCCCAACTCGGCCATGCTGATCAGATATTCTAAGCTAATCTAGTCCCATTTGCCAGCACCCAGCCCATATCCCTCCAAACCCTTCCTGTTCAGATACCCATCCAAATGCCTTTTAAATGTTGTAATTGTACCAGCCTCCACCATTTCCTCTGACAGCGCATTCCATACACGTACCACCCTCTGAGTGAAAATGTTGCCCCTTAGGTCCCTTTTAAATCTTGCCCCTCTCACCCTAAACCTATGTCCTCTAGTTCCCACCCCAGGGAAAAGACCCTGTCTATTTATCCTATCCATGCCCCTCATGATTTTATAAACCTCTATAAGGTCACCCCCCAGCCTCCAACGCACCAGGGAAAATAACCCCAGCCTGTTCAGCCTCTCCCCATAGTTCAACCTAAATAGTCAAGTTGCTCAGAGCGTTCATTGTAAGCCTATTCCATCAGGTTAGGTTCCCTTCACTGGGAATCATTTAGGTGCTTTTACAATCAAGTCTCTTTCACTGGGTTACACTCTGGATTCTGACTCAGCAGATTTGTTGGTTCAAATCCTACATCAGTGAATTGTGTGCAAACTCTAAACTGATATGCCCCATGCTTCATCTTTATAAATGGGTGGCTCAGTGGTTAGCACTGCTACCTCACAGTGCCAGGGACCCAGGTTCAATACTATACTCAGGTGACTGTGTGGAGTTTGCACAATCTCCCCGTGTGCGCGTGGATTTCCTCTGAGTGCTCCAGTTTCCTCTCACAGTCCAGAAATGTGAGGTCAGGGTGGATTGGCCATGGGAAATTGCCCATAGTGTCCAGGGACGTGCAGGCTTAGGTGGGTTAGCCAGGGGAAACGCAGGTAGGATCATGGGGTGGGTCTGGGTGGGATGCTCTTTGGAGGGTCAGTGCAGATTTGATGGTCCAAATGGCCTGTTTTTGCACTGCAGGATTCTGTGATACATATTCTGCTTTTCAGATCAGACATTAATCTGAAACCCTGTCTAATCTTGCAGGTGGGAGTTGATGATTGCAGGCTCACTGTTCTGATGAAGAGCAAGGCAGCTGTCCATGACTCCTGGCCCAATATTCATCCTGAAAAATCGAATATAGGAGCAGGAGGAGGGAATGTGCTTACTCCAATCGATATGATCATGGCTGATTGTCCTCCTGGGTCCATGGGACCTGCTCTCTCCCCTACATTCTTTCATTCCTCATTACTCCCTTGACTGATACAATGCTCTGAGGTATTGCAGGATGCTATCCAAATGCAAGGGTTGCTTTTCCCCCTGTCTTGGCAGTGAATGGCTGGAAGTGCTCATGTGCTGAGGTGGTAGGTCAGCAACTGATGTCACATGACTCACTGCACACTCCTTTGATTTGGAGAACACTACTGGGTGGTTACACTGTTGAATGTTACTGGGTGGTGACATTGTTGAACAGTACTGGGGGGGGTTACACTGTTGAACGTTATTTGGTGGTTACACTGTTGAACATTACTGGGTGGATCCACTGTTGAATGTTACTGAGTGGTTCCACTGTTGAACGTTACTGGGTGGTTACACTGTTGAACGTTACTGGGTGGTTACACTGTTGAACGTTACTGGGTGGTTCCACTGTTGAACGTTACTGGGTGGTTCCACTGTTGAACGTTACTGGGTGGATCCACTGTTGAATGTTACTGGGTGGATCCACTGTTGAATGTTACTGAGTGGTTCCACTGTTGAACGTTACTGGGTGGTTACACTGTTGAACGTTACTGGGTGGTTACACTGTTGAACGTTACTGGGTGGTTATATTGCTGAACGTTACTGGGTGGTTACACTGTTGAACGTTACTGGGTGGTTACACTGTTGAACGTTACTGGGTGGTTACACTGTTGATCGTTACTGGGTGGTTACACTGTTGAATGTTACTGGGTGGTTACACTGTTGAATGTTACTGGGGGGTTACACTGTTGATCGTTACTGGGTGGTTACACTGTTGATCGTTACTGGGTGGTTACACTGTTGAATGTTACTGGGGGGTTACACTGTTGATCGTTACTGGGTGGTTACACTGTTGATCGTTACTGGGTGGTTACACTGTTGATCGTTACTGGGTGGTTACACTGTTGAATGTTACTGGGTGGTTACACTGTTGAATGTTACTGGGGGGTTACACTGTTGATCGTTACTGGGTGGTTACACTGTTGATCGTTACTGGGTGGTTACACTGTTGAATGTTACTGGGGGGTTACACTGTTGAATGTTACTGGGTGGTTACACTGTTGAATGTTACTGCGTGGTTACACTGTTGATCGTTACTGGGTGGTTACACTGTTGAACGTTACTGGGTGGTTACACTGTTGAATGTTACTGGGGGGTTACACTGTTGAACGTTACTGGGTGGTTACACTGTTGATCGTTACTGGGTGGTTACACTGTTGATCGTTACTGGGTGGTTACACTGTTGAATGTTACTGGGTGGTTACACTGTTGAATGTTACTGGGTGGTTACACTGTTGAACATTACTAGGTGGTTATATTGTTAAATGTTACTGGGTGATTACACTGTTGAATGTTACTGGGGGGTTACACTGTTGAACGTTACTGGGGGGTTACACTGTTGAACGTTACTGGGTGGTTACACTGTTGAACGTTACTGGGTGGTTACACTGTTGATCGTTACTGGGTGGTTACACTGTTGAATGTTACTGGGTGGTTACACTGTTGAATGTTACTGGGTGGTTACACTGTTGAACATTACTAGGTGGTTATATTGTTAAATGTTACTGGGTGATTACACTGTTGAATGTTACTGGGTGGTTACACTGTTGATCGTTACTGGGTGGTTACACTGTTGATCGTTACTGGGTGGTTACACTGTTGAATGTTACTGGGTGGTTACACTGTTGAATGTTACTGCGTGGTTACACTGTTGATCGTTACTGGGTGGTTACACTGTTGAATGTTACTGGGGGGTTACACTGTTGAACGTTACTGGGTGGTTACACTGTTGATCGTTACTGGGTGGTTACACTGTTGAATGTTACTGGGTGGTTACACTGTTGAATGTTACTGGGGGGTTACACTGTTGAACGTTACTGGGTGGTTACACTGTTGATCGTTACTGGGTGGTTACACTGTTGAATGTTACTGGGTGGTTACACTGTTGAACATTACTAGGTGGTTACACTGTTGAATGTTACTGGGTGGTTACACTGTTGAATGTTACTGGGTGGTTACACTGTTGAATGTTACTGGGTGGTTATATTGTTGAACGTTATTGGGTGGTTCCACTGTTGATCGTTACTGGGTGGTTACACTGTTGAATGTTACTGGGTGGTTACACTGTTGAATGTTACTGGGTGGTTACACTGTTGAACATTACTAGGTGGTTATATTGTTAAATGTTACTGGGTGATTACACTGTTGAATGTTACTGGGTGGTTACACTGTTGAACATTACTGGGTGGTTACACTGTTGAATGTTACTGGGTGGTTACACTGTTGAATGTTACTGGGTGGTTACACTGTTGAATGTTACTGGGTGGTTATATTGTTGAACGTTATTGGGTGGTTCCACTGTTGATCGTTACTGGGTGGTTACACTGTTGAACGTTACTGGGTGGTTACACTGTTGAATGTTACTGGGGGGTTACACTGTTGAACGTATCTGGGTGGTGACAGTGTTGAACAGGATAGGTCAGAGTCAGCATGGATTTATGAAGGGGAAATCATGCTTGACTAAACTTCTGGAATTTTTTGAGGATGTAACTCTGAAGATGGACAAGGGAGATCCAATGGATGTAGTACACCTGGACTTTCAGAAAGCATTTGATAAAGTCCCAAATAGGAGGTTAGTGAGCAAAATTAGGGCACATGGTATTAGGGGAAAAATACTGACATGGATTGAAAATTGGTTGGCTGACAGGAAACAAAGAGTAGTGATAAACGGTTCCCTTTCGGAATGGCAGGCGGTGACCAGTGGTGTGCTGCAGGGATCAGTGCTGGGACTGCAGCTTTTTACAATGTACATTAATGATATAGATGAAGGTATTAAAAGTAATATTAGCAAATTTGCTGATGACACAAATCTGGGTGTCAGGGTGAACTGTGAGGAGGATGTTAGGAGAATACAGGGTGACTTGGACAGGTTAGGTGAGTGGACGGATGCATGGCAGATGCAGTTTAATGTGGATAAATGTGTGTGTTATCCACTTTGGTGGCAAGAACAGGAAGGCAGATTACTACCTAAATGGAGTCAAGTTCGGTAAAGGGGCAGTAAAACGAGATCTAGGTGTTCTTGTACATCAGTCAATGAAAGCAAGCATGCAGGTACAGCAGGCAGTGAAGAAAGCTAATAGCATGCTGGCCTTCATAACAAGAGGGATTGAGTATAGACACAAAGAGGTCCTTCTGCAGCTTTACAGGGCCCTGGTGAGACTGCACCTGGAATATTGTGCTCAGTTTTGGTCTCCAAATTTGAGGAAAGACATTCTGGCTACTGAGGGAGTGCAGTGTAGGTTCACGAGGTCAATTACCGGAATGGCGGGACTATCTTATGTTGAAAGATTGGAGCGACTGGGCTTGTATACGCTTGCGTTTAGAAGGCTGAGAGGGGATCTGATTGAGGCGTATTAGATTATTAAAGGATTGGACACTCTGGAGGCAGGAAGCATGTTTCCGCTGATGGGTGAGTCCCGAACCAGAGGACACCGTTTAAAAATAAGGGGTAGGCCACTTAGAACAGAGATGAGGAGAAACTTCTGCACCCAGAGAGTGGTGTGTGTATGGAATGCTCTGCCCCAGAAGGCTGTGGAGGCCAAGTCTCTGGATACTTTCAAGAAAGAGTTGGATAGAGCTCTTAAGGGTAGTGGAATCGAGGGTTATGGAGATAAGGCAGGAACAGGATACTGATTGAGGATGATCAGCCATGATCATAATGAATGGTGGTGCTGGCTCGAAGGGTAGAATGGCCTACTCCTGCACCTATTGTCTATTGTCTATTGAACGTTACTGGGTGATGACACTGTTGAACGTTACTGGGTGGTGACACTGGTGAATGTTACTGGGGGGTTACACTGTTGACTATTACTGGGTGGTTACACTGGGCAAGAACACACAGGCATTTCCAACCAATGCCCAACCTCTGAGGTTCACAATAAAGGAGAGAGAATAAATTGTGAACATTTGCAGAGAACCCCGCAGTTACTGGAATATAAAGGACAAGGTATTCAGTCAGAACATTCACTTCCTCTCCATTTTCACCAGGGGAGCCAGTTAGTGAGCTTTTACTGGGTTACAAATCCACCTAACAATGAGACAATTAGCGATATGTTTTCCCTGATTGAGGCAGTGAGTCAGCAGTCCATTTACGTCGTCAGCTCCTGAGAAATGCATTGTATCTTTCAGCCTGCAGCCTCAAAAATAAATAGGAGCTATGGTTATGTTACAAGGAAAAACAGAAATGGAGCTACTTCTGTCTGTGTGTGTGTGTGTGTGTGTGTGTGTGTGTGTGTGTGGTGAGTGTGTGTGAGAGAGAAAGTGTGTGTGCATGTGTGTGTGAGAGAGAGAAAGTGTGTGTGTCTGAGTGTGTGTGTGAGAGAGAGACAGTGTGTGAGAGAGAGTGTGTTTGTGAGAGAGAGTGTGTATGTGTTTGTCTGTGTCTGTGGGTCTGCCTTTGTCTGTGTGTGTCTGTGTGTCTGTGTGTCTGTGTTTGTGTATATGTAAGTATGTCTGTGTGAGTGCATGTGTGTATGTCTTTGTGTGCATGTCTGTTTGTATGTATATGTATATGTCTATGTGTATGTGTGTGTGCAAATGTGTATATATGTCTGTGTGTCAGAGTGTGTGTCTGTGTATGTGTGTATGCATATGTCTGTGTGAGTGTGTATATACGTCTGTGTGTGTGTGTGGCGGGGTGAGGTGAGTGTATGTGTCTGTGTCTGTATTTATGTCTGTGTGTGAGTGATTTACACATGGATCAGACACACTTGTTCACGAACAGTGACATTGGATAAAACAGTTCTATTTCCAGTGAACAGTGCGAATATTGAGAGAGCAGGGAGTGGTCAAACCTCCCTGTGTTTGTGGGATTTGTGAAAAGATGAATGGGGTTCTGAAATGATAAAATCACCAGGGGGTTTACCAGACCATGGGACTGCTCTCTCAGAGTGAGATGACTGGGGATGGTTTAACCAGGGGGTCACTGTGCCTCAGGTGAGGGGAGAGGTTGGGAAGGAGAACTCTTCCTGGTAATCTCAGACAGTCTGGGAATTGAACCCACACTGTTGGGGTCCCTAAGAAACAGGAACAGGAGGTGGCCATTCAGCCCCTCAAGTCTCTGCCATTCAATATGATCATAATGGACTGACATGCTTCGATTCCTCATTCTCCAGGCCTGCACTCTGAGGGACGCTCTCTCAATCTGAAATGTGAACTCTGATTTCTCCCAACAGACACTGCCTGACCTGCAGAGATTTTCCAGCAATATTTCGGAATGTTGTATCTTTGCCACTCTGTCTGTAGTATCATTGCAAGGAATACTTTCCTGTCTTGTTTTGAGGAAGGGGACGAATTGGGCAGTTTCTCTGATTATATAGATTTGTCGGTTTTGAAAACCCATCCCAATACCTAACAATAAACTTAAGTCTTCAAATTGAAGGTGAATTGAAATGGAATTAGAATACTTTACCGGGGGAGCAGTGAGGATCAGGAATGCACTGTCTAGAGATATGGGGGAGGCAGGTTCAACAGAGAAATCCGAGGGAATACCGGGTGGTTGCTTGGGTGGGAATGGGGAGGGGGAATACTGGGGAAAGGCAGCAGATTGGTACTGAGTCACACAATTGGGCACAGGTGAGGAGTCAGGCTGCTGATGGTGTGATCTGATACCCACCTCCACTTTCTTTCCAAAATGACAACAATGCCTACCAACCCAGCGAGCGTTGGATAGTTGTAAATTGGTCTCTGAGGTTCTGAGAGGCGCTTACGTGAATGCAAGGCTTTCCTCGAAGAAGCCAGGGAGCAAACACCAACACAAGCAGTGCTTCACAAACAAACCTCTGGCAGCATCACCCAGCACCATCACCCAGCCCCATCACCCAGCCCCATCATACAGCACCATCACCCAGCACCATCACCCAGCATCATCACCCAGCACTATTACCCAGCACCATCACCCAGCACCATCACCCACCCCCATCACCCAGCACTATTACCCAGCACCATCACCCAGCACCATCACCCAGCCCCATCATCCAGCACCATCACCCAGCCCCATCACTCAGCCCCATCACCCAGCCCCATCACCCAGCCCCATCACCCAGCCCCATCATCCAGCCCCATCACCCAGCCCCATCACCCAGCACCATCACCCAGCACCATCATCCAGCACCATCACCCAGCCCCATCACCCAGCACCATCACCCAGCACCATCACCCAGCCCCATCACCCAGCCCCATCATCCAGCACCATCACCCAGCACCATCACCCAGCCCCATCACCCAGCACCATCACCCAGCACCATCACCCAGCCCCATCACTCAGCCCCATCATCCAGCACCATCACCCAGCCCCATCACCCAGCACCATCACCCAGCACCATCACCCAGCCCCATCACCCAGCACCATCACCCAGCCCCATCACCCAGCACCATCATCCAGCCCATCACCAAACCCCATCACCCAGCACCATCACCAAACCCCATCACCCAGCCCCATCATCCAGCACCATCACCCAGCACCATCAACCAGCACCATCACCCAGCACCATCACCCAGCACTATTACCCAGCACCATCACCCAGCCCCATCACCCAGCACCATCACAAAACCCCATCACCCAACCACATCACCCAACTCCATCACCTAGCCCCATCACCCAGCCCCATCATCCAGCCCCATCACCCAGCCCCATCACCCAGCCCCATCACCCAGCCCCATCACCCAACCACATCACCCAACCCCATCACCCAACCCCATCACCCAGCCCCATACCCAACACCATCACCCAACACCATCACCCAACCCCATCACCCAACCCCATCACCCAACCACATCACCCAGCCCCATCACCCAACTCCATCACCCAATACCATCACCCAACCCCATCACTCAGCCCCATCACCCAACCCCATCACCCAGCCCCATCACCCAACCCCATCACCCAGCCCCATCACCCAACACCATCACCCAGCCCATTCACCCAGCCCCATCACCCAACCCCATCACCCAACCCCATCACCCAGTACCATTACCAACCCCATTGCCCAACCCCAACACCCAGCCCTATCACCCAGCCCCATCACCCAGCCCCATCAGCCAACCCCATCACCCAGCCCCATCACCCAACCCCATCACCCAGCCCCATCACCCAGCCCCATCACCCAACTCGATCACCCAGCCCCATCACGCAGCCCCATCACCCAACACCATTATCTAGCCCCATCACCCAGCACCTCACCCAGCCCCATCACCCAGCACCATCACCCGACTGCATCACCCAACTCCATCACCCAGCCCCATCACCCAACTGCATCACCCAACCCCATCACCCAGCACCATCACCCAGCCCCATCACCCAACACCATCACCCAACACCATCACCCAACACCATCACCCAACACCATCACCCAGCACCATCACCCAGCCCCATCACCCAACCCCATCACCCAGCCTCATCATCCAGCCCCATCACCCAACACCATCACCCAACTCCATCACCCAGCCCCATCACCAAACACCATCACCCAAACCCATCACCCAGCCCCATCACCCAGCCCTATCACCCAGCCCCATCACCCAGCCGCATCACCCAACACCATCACCCAACCCCATCACCCAACCCCATCACCCAGCACCATCAACCAACCCATCAACCAGTCCCATCATGCAACCCCATCACCCAACCCCATCACCCAACCCTTCACCCAGCCCCATCACCCAACACCATCACCCAACCCCATCACCCAGCCCCATCACCAAACACCAACACCCAACCACATCACCCAGCCCCATCACCCAAACCCATCACCCAGCCCCATCACCCAACACCATCACCTAGCCCCATCACCCAGCCCTATCACCCAGCCCCATCACCCAGCCGCATCACCCAACACCATCACCCAACCCCATCACCCAACCCCATCACCCAGCACCATCAACCAACCCATCAACCAGTCCCATCATGCAACCCCGTCACCCAACCCCATCACCCAACCCTTCACTCAATCCCATCACCCAACACCATCACCCAGCCCCATCATCCAGCACCATCAACCAGCACCATCACCCAGCCCCATCACCCAGCCCCATCACCCAGCCCATTCACCCAGCCCCATCACCCAGCCCCATCACCCAACCCATCACCCAACCCCATCACCCAACACCATCACCCAACCTCATCACCCAGCCCATTCACCCAGCCCCATCACCCAGCACCATCACCCAATCCATCAACTAGCCCCATCACCCAACCCCATTACCCAGCCCCATTACCCAGCCCCATCACCCAGCCCCATCACCCAGCCCCATCAACCAACCCCATCACCCAACCCCATCACCCAACCCCACCACCCAGCCCCACCACCCAGCCCCACCACCCAACCCCATCCCCCAATGCTATCACCCAACCCCATCACCCAACCCCACCATGCTGCACCATCACACAGCACCACCACCCAATCCCATCACCCAGCCCCACCACCCATGGCATTATATAGAGTGAGGGGATCATGGTGTTATATAGAGTGAGGGGATTATGGCGCTATATAGAGTGAGGGGATTACCATGCTTTATAGAGTGAGGGGATCAGGGTGTTATATCGAGTGAGGGGACCATGGTGCTTTATAGAGTTAGGGGATCATCGTCTTATATACAGTGTGGGGATCATGGTGTTTTATCGAGTGAGGGGATCATAGTGTTATATAGAGTGAGAGGGTCATGCCGTTATATAGAGTGAGGGGATCATGGTGTTATATAGAGTGAGGGGAGCATGACGTTATATAGAGTGGGGGGATCATGGTGTTATATAGAGTGAGGGGATCATGGCGTTATATAGAGTGAGGGGATTATGGCGTTATATAGAGTGGGGGGATCATGGTGTTATATAGACCGAGGGGATCATGGCGTTATATAGAGTGAGGGGATCATGGCATTATATAGAGTGAGGGTGTCATGGTGTTATATAGAGTGAGGGGATCATGGCGTTATATAGAGTGGGGGGATCATGGTGTTATATAGACCGAGGGGATCATGGCGTTATATAGAGTGAGGGTGTCATGGTGTTATATAGAGTGAGGGGATCATGGCGTTATATAGACCGAGGGGATCATGGCGTTATATAGAGTGAGGGGATCATGGCATTATATAGAGTGAGGGTGTCATGGTGTTATATAGAGTGAGGGGATCATGGCATTATATAGAGTGAGGGTGTCATGGTGTTATATAGAGTGAGGGGATCATGGCATTATATAGAGTGAGGGTGTCATGGTGTTATATAGAGTGAGGGGATCATGGCATTATATAGAGTGAGGGTGTCATGGTGTTATATAGAGTGGGGGGATCATGGTGTTATATAGAGTGAGGGTGTCATGGTGTTATATAGAGTGAGGGGATCATGGCGTTATATAGAGTGAGGGTGTCATGGTGTTATATAGAGTGAGGGGATCATGGCATTATATAGAGTGAGGGTGTCATGGTGTTATATAGAGTGAGGGGATCATGGCATTATATAGAGTGAGGGTGTCATGGTGTTATATAGAGTGAGGGGATCATGGCATTATATAGAGTGAGGGTGTCATGGTGTTATATAGAGTGAGGGGATCATGGCATTATATAGAGTGAGGGTGTCATGGTGTTATATAGAGTGAGGGGATCATGGCATTATATAGAGTGAGGGTGTCATGGTGTTATATAGAGTGAGGGGATCATGGCATTATATAGAGTGAGGGTGTCATGGTGTTATATAGAGTGAGGGGATCATGGCATTATATAGAGTGAGGGTGTCATGGTGTTATATAGAGTGAGGGGATCATGGCATTATATAGAGTGAGGGTGTCATGGTGTTATATAGAGTGAGGGGATCATGGCATTATATAGAGTGAGGGTGTCATGGTGTTATATAGAGTGAGGGGATCATGGCATTATATAGAGTGAGGGTGTCATGGTGTTATATAGAGTGGGGGGATCATGGTGTTATATAGAGTGAGGGTGTCATGGTGTTATATAGACCGAGGGGATCATGGCGTTATATAGAGTGAGGGGATCATGGCATTATATAGAGTGAGGGTGTCATGGTGTTATATAGAGTGAGGGGATCATGGTGTTATATAGAGTGAGGGGATCATGGCATTATATAGAGTGAGGGTGTCATGGTGTTATATAGAGTGAGGGGATCATGGCATTATATAGAGTGAGGGTGTCATGGTGTTATATAGAGTGAGGGGATCATGGCATTATATAGAGTGAGGGTGTCATGGTGTTATATAGAGTGAGGGGATCATGGTGTTATATAGACCGAGGGGATCATGGTGTTATATAGAGTGAGGGGATCATGGCATTATATCGATCAACAGGACAGGAAAAAGGCTCTTCAGCCCATCGTGTCCATAATGGTGATAAACAAGCTCCTAATTGTTATCATCGCGAGAGGAGAGCAGTGATTCCGGATTCAGGCGGAGGTTCCTGTTGATCGTCAGTGAGTGAACGTTTCTTTTGAATTGGCTTGGCTGAAATTGCCTTTTCCCTCAGATGAGGGTATTTCAAAATGTGGAGATACAGATTTAAGGTGAGAGGGGTCATGAGGCAAATTTTGTACACAGAGGGTGGTTCGTGTGTGGAATGAACCCTCCTGTGGAAATGGATGCATTTGCAATTACAATGTTGAAAGGACTTTTGAATGGATACGTTAATAGGAAAGGTTCAGAGGGATAGGGCCAGGAGCAGGCAGCTGGGACTAGTTTAGTTTGGGATTCTGGTCAGCATGGACTGGTTGGGTCGAAGGGTCAGTGTCCATGCTGTATAGTGTTGGATCCTGGTCTTTTAAGCGCAATGCCTCTGTTAAACAAAGCGTCCAGAAATAATACCAGGCGAAACAAAACTGATCGATTTCCTCACTCAATCAAATGAAGCAAGTCTGAGAAACAAATGTGTGGATCTACAGAAACAGGCCATTCAGCCCATCCTTTGGGGCTTGCATTCCTTGCCCACCCTCTCGTCACCTCACCCCATCTCCACTTCCTTCTATCCCTCTCTCTCCCCTGGGTTTATCCACCTTCGTTTCTCCTCCATCTGCCCCATCAACACCATTCCCCTTGACCCCTCCCTGTGGGAGTCAGTCCCACATTCACCCCAATCTCTGCGGGGTGGCCGGTGGGGGGAGGGAGATTTCTCCTGAACTCTAAAATGGATATACTTGTGATTGTTTTAAATTCCTGGACCCTTTCATTCTGCTTCACACTCTCAGAAAACATCTCTCGACGTCTGTGCGACTTCAGGTAATGTTAAAGCTTGAGATTGATTCGTTCCCTCAGCCTTTGTTGTCTGTTGTCTCGTCCCAGTCACTAGCGATTAGCAACCACATCAGATACACCAGGATATTTCCAGAGGAACCCTCTGATCTGCTCTGATCCTGTTCCACACTCAGAATTAAATAATGCTTTCAGAAGGATGTTGTGAAACTTGATAGGATGCAGAAGAGCTTTACAAGATGTTGGAGGGTTTGAGCTACAGGGAGAGGCTGAATAGACTGGGGCTGTATCCCCTGCAGTGTCAGAGGCTGAGGGGTGACCTTATACAGGTTTATAAAATCATGAGGGGCATGTATAGGATAAATAGACAAGGTCTTTTTCCTGGGGGTGAGGGAGTCCAGAATTAGAGGGCATAGGTTTAGGGTGAGAGGGGAAAGATATAAAAGAGACCTAAGGGGCAAATGTTTCACTCAGAGGGTGGTACGTGTGTGGAATGAGCTGCCAGAGGAAGTGGTGGAGGCTGGTACAATTGCAACATTTAAAAGGCATCTGGATGGGTATATGAATAGGAAGAGTTTGGAGAGATATGGGCCGGGTGCTGGCAGGTGGGACTAGACCAGGTTGGGATATCTGGACGGCATGGACGGGTTGGACCAAAGGGTCTGTTTCCGTGCTGTGTGTCTCTATGACGATGGTTCCTACTCTCGGTTATGAGCAATATTAAACTGGAATCAGAAATATTCTCGTCAAATCTGATGAGGAGGGGCTTTTGTGGACAGTGGTAGTGTCCTTACCCTGAGCCAGGACACCTGGGTTCATTAACCATTTCTCCTGAGCTGTGCTGTAAACCACCTGGAGAATGGACAACAGCAGAATGGGATTGTGGATTCTGGAGCAGGCTGCTGTAAACTGGGGAAACTGTTTACCAAATCCTCACAGAAGGCAGTGCCAATGCAAGGTCATCCGCAAAAAAACTTAACCCCTTCCTTTGCACTGAATTTCCAGTATTTTCTGTTTTTTTTTAATTTTAGAGAGTTCTCGGATTTTCAACATCTGCGGTCCCCGAGCGCGAGTACACCCATGCAGGGGGAACAGGAAGGGTCTGTCAAAGTGCTAGCAGAGGTACCAAAAGAGGGCTGAATGGCCTCCTCCTGGACTGAGCGGTTGGCTGAGTTTTGTCACAATACAAAGAAGGTTTGGATGGAATTTTGGGGAGATGTTGGTAAGTTGAGGGTGGGGGCAAAAGGACGGGAAATAAAGGGCAGGGGGCTGTTTATAAGAATGATTCCGGAGATGAAGGACTTATATGAGGGAGCAGTTGAGGACTCTGGGTCTGTACACGATGGAGTTTAGAAGGATAAGGGGTGATCTAACTGAAACTTATAGAACACCGAGAGGAGGAGATGTTTCCATTAGTAGGAGAGACCAGGACCCGAGGGCACAGTGTCAGAGTGAAGGGACCTCCTTTTAGGACTGAGATGAGGAGAAATCTCTTCAGCCAGAGGGTGGGGACTCTGTGGAACTCATTGCCACAGAGAGCTGTAGAGTACTGTGCACAATTCTGGTCACCCTGCTACAGGAAGATTGTTACTAAATTGGAGAGCATGCAGACAAGATTTACTAATATGTTACTGGAGCTAGAGGGTTTAAATCATAAGGACAGGCTGGATCATCTGTCATATCTTTCCCTGGAGCATCAGGGGCTGAGGGGTGACCTTAGAGAGGTTTATAAAATCATGGGGAGGGGGGCATGGATAGGATAAATAGACTAGGTCTTTTCCCTGAGATGGGGGAGTCCAGAACTAGAGGGCATAGGTTAGGGTGAGAGGGGAAAGAATTTAAAAGGGACCTGAGGGGTAGCCTGTTCACACAAAGCATGGTGCAGATATGAAATGAGCTCTTAGAATCCAGACAGTGTGGACATAGGCCATTCAGCCCATCAAGTTCACACTGACCCTCCAAAGAGCATCCCAGCCCCTACCATACCTATGGCTCCCACCTAGCCTGCACATCACTGGACACTGAAGGACAATCTCCCACAGCCAACCCACCCTAACCTGCGCATATATGGACTGTGGGAGGAAACCCACGCAGATACGGGGAGAATGTGCAAACTCCACACAGACAATCACCCAAGGCTGGAATTGAACCCAGGTCCCTAGCGCCGTGAGGGAACAGTGTAAACCACTGATCCTCCTCAGGATGTGGTGGAGGCTGGTACAATTACAGCATTTAAGAGGCATCTGGATGAGTACACGAATAGGAAGGGTTTGGAGGGATATGGGCCAAGTGCTGGCAAATGGGACTAGATTAGGTTGGGATATCTGACCAGCATGGACAGGTTGGATTGAAGGGTGCTGTATGACTCAATGGCTGTGGGGACCTAGTCATTGAGTGCACTGAAGATAGAGATAGATAGGTTTTGGGTTAGTAAGAGAAAGGCAGGAGAATGGGGTTGAGAAACATATCAGCCACGACCGAATGATAGAACAGACGCGGTGGGCCGAATGGCCTAATTCTGCTGCTGGTCTGGAAAAGCTCACCTGATGAACATGATGATGCCGACTCTGGCGATATCCTGATGCAGGATCACCCAGGATTGCCGAATGAGCTCTTTCTGCTGCTCGGACAGAGGCAGAGGGGGGTCAGAGTCCGAGGCTATCAGCTCTGACCGTGCCGCCTCTGAGCGAGGAACCGGACTGTTCACATCCCCAGCGGCTTTCCCGGGATCGAGCCCAGTCCCGGACAGAGCACAGCCCATGGTCGACCCCAGCACTTCCCACCCCCACCCCCCCCCCCACCCCCCAAAAAAACCCCCACACAAACCCCCGAGATTAAATTCCCAACCGACCGAGAAATGACAAAGATTCACTTGTTGTTAAACCCCCAGCATCTCCCCTGAACTGCAACCCAGTCAAAGCGCTTCCATCCTCAATTCCGGGCGCGCTAATGATTCCCAGCCCACCTTCCCTTAAACCCCCTTCCCCTGAAATTCCCCAATCCCGGAGAAAGCCGCACTCGGAGCCGGAAACAGCCCGGGATCGAACACGCTGCTCTCGGGGAGACTGAGACTCACACAGTCCCTTCAGAGACTGAGGGAACAGAGCTCAGCATCAGCACCGACAGCAAGGGGGAGGAGACGGGCTGGGGAGGGCAGGGCAGGGGAGAGAGAGTGGTGGGGGGGGAGGGGGAGGGGGAAACAGAGGGAGGGATGGTGAGGGAGGGATGGTGAGGGAGGGATGGAGAGTGAAGGATGAGAGGGAGGGAAGGAGAGGGAGGGAAGGAGAGGGAGGGAAGGAGAGGGAGGGAAGAAAGGGTGGGATAGAGAGGGAGGGATGGAGAGGGAGGGAAGAGAGGGAGGGATGGAGAGGGAGGGATAGAGAGTGAGGGATGGAGAGTGAGGGAAGAGAGGGAGGGATGGAGAGGGAGGGATGGAGAGGGAGGGATGGAGAGGGAGGGATAGAGAGGGAGGGAAGAGAGGGTGGGAAGGAGAGGGAGGGATGGAGAGGGAGGGTTGGAGAGTGAAGTGGGGAGAGGTTGAGGGGGAGAGAGGGAAGGAGGAGATAATCGGGTAGAGAATGGGGGATGGAGAGAGGGAGAGAAAGGGAGAATGGAGAGAGTGGGGGGGGGTTGAGAGTGGGAGGGGACAGAGAGTGAGGGATTGAAGAGAGTGAGGGATGGAGTGAGATTGGGAAGTGAGTGAGGGATGGATGGAGAGAGTGAGGGGTGAGAGAGGGAGGGATGGAGAAAGTGAGAGAGGGAGAGAGATGTCAGAGGGAAGAGAGGGGAGACAGAGAAAAGGAGGGGGGGGGGAACCAGAGAGAGAGGTGGAGAGAAGATAAAGGGATAGAGAAAGGTTGTGATGGGCAAGGGAAAGAGAGAGGGAGGTGGGGGCAAGAGAGGGAAGACAAAAAGGAGTAGAATGTGGGAGGACAGAGGGAGGGAGGGAGAGGAGAAATCAAGGAATACAGTGCCAGGGGGAAAGGGGGGGAGAGAGGGGGGCTGCAGACAGAGAGAGTGAAATAAGCAAAAAGAAAGCGAAAGTTAGGGAGAGGGCGAGTGAGGGGAAAGAGAGGGGGAAGATAGAGAGAGGGGCAAGGAGAGGCAGAACGAGAGAGTGGGGCTCAGAGGGAGAGAGAGAGTGAGACTGGGAGGTGGAGAGAGCATTGGAGAATTAGTGGGGGGTGGGGCAGAGAGAATGAAGATGTGAGAGAAAGGCACCTGTTGGGGAGAGACAAAGATTAAAGGGACGATAAGAAAAGATGGTGGGAGAGAGAGAGACAGGTCGAGAAAGGAGTTTATGATGGAGTGACAGAGTGGGAGAGTGAAAGACTGAGAGAGAGCGAGAGACAGAGAGAGTAAGGGAGAGAGTGAGTGAGTGAGTGGGGGAATAGTTGAGAGTAAAGAGAATGAGAGGCTGACTGAGTGATGGTGTGGGTCTGAGCAGAGGAGTGAGGGTGGAGTGGGACTGACTGCGTCAATGTTCACTGAAAGATCCTGTGCCTGGGGAAGCTCAGAATCCCAGTGGGTGCAGGGCCAGGATTGGCAACTGAGGAATGGACCACCCACTGGATCCACATCACCCCCCCACTCCCTCAGCAATCAGTGCAGCGATGGGCAGAAGGGTCTGCTCTCTGGAGCATGCAGATCTCGGTGGGGGGAGTGTTTGGCGAGGGGTTTGGGGGTTGGTGGATTGAGGAGAGGGATGAGATGTGGGACTCAGTGGGAGTGTGGGGGGAGTGGGTGGGGGTGTGGGGGGAGTCAGTGGGAGTGTGGGGGGAGTCAGTGGGAGTGTGGGGGAAGTCAGTGGGAGTGTGGGGGAAGTCAGTGGGAGTGTGGGGGGAGTCAGTGGGAGTGTGGGGGAAGTCAGTGGGGGTGTGCGGGGAGTCAGTGGGAGTGTGGGGGGAGTCAGTGGGAGTGTGGGGGGAGTCAGTGGGAGTTTTGGGGGAGTCAGTGGGAGTGTGGGGGGAGTCAGTGGGAGTTTGGGGGCAGTCAGTGGGAGTGTGGGGGGAGTCAGTGGGAGTGTGGGGGAAGTCAGTGGGGGTGTGCGGGGAGTCAGTGGGAGTGTGGGGGGAGTCAGTGGGAGTTTGGGGGCAGTCAGTGGGAGTGTGGGGGGAGTCAGTGGGAGTTTGGGGGCAGTCAGTGGGAGTGTGGGGGGAGTCAGTGGGAGTGTGGGGGGAGTCAGTGAGAGTGTGGGGGAAGTCAGTGGGAGTGTGGGGGGAATCAGTGGGAGTGTGGGGGAAGTCAGTGGGAGTTTGGGGGGAGTCAGTGGGAGTGTGGGGGGAGTCAGTGGGAGTGTGGGGGGAGTCAGTGGGAGTGTGGGGGGAGTCAGTGGGAGTGTGGGGGAAGTCAGTGGGAGTTTGGGGGGAGTCAGTGGGGGTGTGTGGGGAGTCAGTGGGAGTGTGGGGGGAGTCAGTGGGAGTTTGGGGGGAGTCAGTGAGAGTGTGGGGGGAGTCAGTGAGAGTGTGGGGGGAGTCAGTGGGAGTTTGGGGGGAGTCAGTGAGAGTGTGGAGGGAGTCAGTGGGAGTGTGGGGGAGTCAGTGGGAGTGTGGGGGGAGTCAGTGGGAGTGTGGGGGGAGTCAGTGAGAGTGTGGGGGGAGTCAGTGGGAGTTTGGGGGGAGTCAGTGAGAGTGTGGGGGGAGTCAGTGGGAGTGTGGGGGGAGTCAGTGGGAGTGTGGGGGGAGTCAGTGAGAGTTTGGGGGGAGTCAGTGGGAGTGTGAGGGAGTCAGTGGGAGTTTGGGGGGAGTCAGTGGGAGTTTGGGGGGAGTCAGTGAGAGTGTGGGGGAGTCAGTGGGAGTTTGGGGGAAGTCAGTGGGAGTTTGGGGGGAGTCAGTGGGAGTGTGGAGGGAGTCAGTGGGAGTGTGGGGGAGTCAGTGAGAGTGTGGAGGGAGTCAGTGGGAGTGTGGGGGAGTCAGTGGGAGTTTGGGGGAAGTCAGTGGGAGTTTGGGGGGAGTCAGTGGGAGTGTGGAGGGAGTCAGTGGGAGTGTGGGGGAGTCAGTGAGAGTGTGGAGGGAGTCAGTGGGAGTGTGGGGGAGTCAGTGGGAGTGTGGGGGGAGTGAGTGGGAGTGTGGGGGCAGTCAGTGGGAGTCAGTGGGGGTTTTGGGGAGTCAGTGGGAGTTTGGGGGGAGTCAGTGGGGGTTTTGGGGAGTCAGTCAGTGCGAATGTGAGGTGAATGGGGGGGGGGTTGGCTGGGAGTTCTGTTCTGCTGTGTGGCGCCAATGGAGAAAGTGCGGGTGCTGTGTATTTGAGGAGTTCTGTCTGACACTGGGACACTGACCATGCGGAGAGTTCTTACTCACTGCCTGGACCGAGCTCCAATGGCGAGGCCAGTTCGTTTATTCAATCCTTTGATCTGAGCTGTTTCCTGGCTCTCAGCAAATCCCCACAACAGAGTAGCTGCCCATTAATGCACAATGGATATCGTTACAAAGGTCAGATGTCAGCAGGGGAGATCTCTGCAGCATGCCACCTTGGAAGATCTGGCTATTGGGCCGTGATGAAGAAAGATTCTGCAACTAATTGCAGCTCTTTAGGGTCTAGCTCCGGGGAGGTGGGCAGGGCTATGGGCCGTGGATTTCTCAGGTAATGGGGGCTGAAATAATGAAGCCTCTTTGAGAGCAAGGCCCACTGCAGTTCTCCAGACTTTAAGGGATAACCCCCTGCTTGACTTTTGAACAGCAACGAGTCGTTCTTCCAAGTCCCAACGCATACCCCTACAACGGAGCACCCGACAACATCTTCTGGTGATCGTAGTGAGGGGCCTTTCAGCAACTCCCCCAACCCCCGAGGCTGTTCAGAGGTGATACTGGTGCAGTATTAACGTTACTGCACTAGGCCCGTGATATTACTAGTGGCAATGTTACTGCACTAGGCCTGTGATATTACTAGTGATAACGTTACTGCACTAGGTCCATGATATTACTAGTAATGTTACTGCACTGGGACGGCGATATTACTAGTGCTAACGTTACTGCACTAGACCCATGACATTACTAGAAGTAATGTTACTGCACTGGGCCCGCGATATTACTAGTGATAATATTACTGCAATAGGCCCATGATATTACTAGTGATAATGTTACTGCACTGGGCCCGCGATATTACTAGTGATAATGTTACTGCACGAGGTCTGTGATATTACTAGCGGTAATGTTACTGCACTAGGCTCGCAATATTACTAGTGGAAATGTTACTGCACTAGGACCGTGATATTACTAGTGGTAATGTTACTGCACTAGGCCCGCGATATTGCTAGTGGTAATGTTACTGCACTGGGCCCACTATGTTACCTAATATGGTGACGAAACGTCTGAAAACGAACCTTCCAGCTCAGCGAGCAAACCCACACCCTGAACCTCAACCTGAGCTACAAATCCAAACCCGCTAACTGAAATATATCCTTGCTATTTTGCTGTTCAATTTCCCTTGCAATAAATGATAACATTCTGTTAGATACCCTAATTATGTGCTGCCAATTCTTCCAGCCAGGTTATCTTTGCAGCTTCCAATTCTTAAATGATTCCAGTTTCACTTTTAGCTTGTGCACTCGATTTTATCCCATTCCTTGTTGTTCATTCCTGGGATGTGGCTAATGTCTATCCCTAATTGCCCAGAAGGCAATTCATGGCCAGAACAGAGAAAGATGGCAGACCTCCTTCCCAAATGACATTAGTGATGCAAGAGGTTTTATGTCCCTCAGCAGTATTTATCACTGAGAATAACCTTTAATTCCACAAATGTTTTGAGGCCATATTTCACCATCTCCCTGGTGGGATTCGAACCATTGACCTCAGAATGTTATTCTCGATTATTAGCCCAATGAGTATTAATAGCTAGACTCAGGGTGATTGTCAAAAACCCCCACCAGGCTCACTGATGTCCTTTAGGGAAGGAAACTGCCATCCTTACCCGGTCTGGCCTACATGTGTCTCCAGGCCCACAGCAATGTGTCGACTTTTAACTGCCCTCTGAACCAACTCTCTCAAGGGGCAATTAGAGAGCGCAACAAATACAGGCCCCTGCAGCAATGCCCACATCCCACAGAAACTCAGATGTTGATGAAGTGGTCGAGGCAGGTACAGTTACAACATTTCATAGAATCACAACAGTAGGGCATTCAGCCCATCAAATCCACCCCAACCCTCTGAAGACCTTCCCACCCTGTCCCTGTAACCCTGCATTCCCCGTGGCCAATCCACCCTGACCTGCACACCTTTAGATTGTGGGAGGAAACCGGAGCACCCGGAGGAAACCCAAACAGACACGGGGAGAATGTACAAACTCCACACAGTCAGTTGCCTGAGGGTGGAATCGAACCCTGGTCCCTGGCCCTGTGCGGCAACAGTGCTAACCACGGAGCCACTGAGCCACAAAGGGCATTTGGACAGGGACATGGATAGGAAAGGTTTGGAAGGATCTGAGCCAAAGGCAGGCAGATGGGAATGGTTCAGTTTTGGAAACCGGGTCAGCATGGACACGTTGGGCCGAAGGGCCTGTTTCCACGCTGTATGACTCTATGATTAGGAGCCAACGTAGCTCAGGGAGCTGAAAGGGGTGATGGGGATGAGGGTTCAGGACATGGGCAAACACTTGGATGAAACTCAAACTCATGAGGGAGGGGAAATGAAATGGGATCCAGAGGACAGCAGGAGTTTATCGAAGCATGGGTGAGGGTTTCAGTTTGAGCTGAGTGGTGAGGGGACAGGGATATATTCACTGGGTGACACATTATACCTTTTCAAAGAATACCACTCATGCCTTCAATATAACTGACGCTCAGTCACAAACTCTCTCCGTGTCTGCCTCACTGGCTGACTGTTTCCTGCACTTCATTTCCTCTTTAATGTTCATCACAGATTTGTAATGTCGTAGAACATTCTGGAGCCACACAGCTCTTTCTGAAAACCGCAGGTGTCCTTGTTACAAGGGCCAGCTCTGATGGAGGAAGGGTTTCAGCACACAGCAGTGACAATGCAGATTGATGAAATCATCTCCATGCAGTGTGAAAAATGGGCTGGAGGTGGACCCCTGCATGTTGTTCTATTCCTAATGACATCTTTACAATGAGAATAAAGTCTCTGAGCTACCCAGAACAAAAAGAAATCTGTGCATCTCTAGAATGTCAATGAGCCAATTAGAGATAATGACACTCGGATTTCCCTTAAGTCCCTGAGTGCTTTATTATATCTCAGGAAGTGAAACCCTTGTGGTCAGCGCTCACTGCCACAGTGCAAACCAAGAAATTTCCCTCACCTTCACCTGTAGGAGTTAGCTATAAGGCCAAGTATCTGGCAGATTGTCAGAGAGGTGAGTGGAGCTGGTCAGAAATCACACGACACCAGGTTATAGTCCAACAGGTTTATTTAAAATCACAAGCTTTTGGAGCACTGCTCCTTCAACATGTGGAGTCACAGGATCATTTAATCAGATTATAGGTCATCTCTTCAGTTGTTATCCAGCTGTTGACACTTTACTCACCCATTCCCGATGAATGGCTCCTGCCCGAAACGTTGATTCTCCTGCTCCTTGGATGCTGCCTGACCTGCTGTGCTTTTCCAACAATGCACTCTCAACTCTGATCTCCAGCATCTGCAAACCTCACTGTCTCCCACTTTACTCACACGGGGTTCGAACACTCTCGGTCACCTGCAGAGACTTATTATTCAACAATCCACTCACACCATTTGTATGACCTTTTGATCTGTGGAGTTCGCATGTTCTCCCCGTGTCTGCGTGGGTTTCCTCTGGGTGCTCCGGTTTCCTCCCACAGTCCAAAGATGTGCAGGTTAGGTGAATGGGCCGTGCTAAATAGCCCATAGTGTTAGGTGCATTAGTCAGAGGGAAATGGGTTCTGGGTGAGTTACTCTTCGGAGGGTTGTTGCAGACTGGTTGGGCCAAAGGGCCTGTTTCCACACTGTAGGGAATGTAATCTAATCTAATCTCTCTGCCGATAAATTCTGTGACTGTGTGCTTCTCTCACACTTCACCTGACGAAAGGGCAGTGCTCTGAAAGCTTGTGATTTAAACTAAACCTGTTGGACTATAACTTGGTGTCATGTGACTTCTGACTTTGACACAAAATTGAATCTCTGTACACTGGGAGGCCAAGGGTTCAGGACCACCTAACATTCACTGGAGATCTAACCTTGTGCTCCAAATATGAGATTTTTCTTTCACTCTCATTTTTCTTTTCATTTGTATTTTCTTGGTTTTCTAAATCCATCATCTTCCAAACTAGTTTTTGCAGATTGATGGTTAAACCCATTCAGAATCCAGCACAGCTGGCTGGTTTTAACAGAGTCAGAGCTACACCGCCACGTCTGGGTTTAATGTTGACTCAATGCTGCTCAATTTTATTGACACCCCTCATGATTTTATAAACCTCTGTAAGGTCACCCCTCAAACTCCTACACTCCAGGGAAAACAGCCCCAGCCTCTCCTTATATCTCAAACCCTCCAACCCCGGCAACATCCTGGTGGATCTTTTCTGAACCCTCTCCAGTTTAATAATCTCCTTCCTATAACTGGGTGACCAGAACTGGACACAGTATTCCAGGAGAGGTCTCCCCCAATGTCCTGTACAACTTCAACATGACATCCCAACTCCTGTACTCAAAGGACTGAGCAATGAGGGCAAGTGTGCTAAACGCCTTCTTAACTGCCCTGTCTAGATGTGAAGCAAAATTATGTATGGGTAGTTCTCCTATAATGTGATAATTGCGCTCTTGCGTAACCTCCCCCCATTATAGAAAAATCGCGCTTTAGAAACAGTGCTTAAAATGTGGGTGATGTAATCGCATTAGAGCCAACACACATTTTAAAAGGTTGCGCTTTAGAAACAGTGTCCCCAGTTCATCAATCACGTGACAGTGAATTCCCATTAACGTCTTGTGCATTAGAGCAGAACGACCTGTCTCTGTGTTCCTCAATACTGCTCAGGGCCCTGCCATCCCTTGTTGTTTGACCAAAATGCAATACCTCACATTTATCCAAATTAAACTCCATCTGCCACTCCTCAACCCATTGGCCCAATTTATCAAGATCTCGTTGTAATCTTAGACCATCTTCTTCACTGTCCAGTTTTGGTGTCAATCTACAAATTTACTAACCACGCCTCCTATATTCTCATCCAAATTGTTTGAAGAGTCGAACACAATTTGAAACATTAACTCTGCTTCTATCTCTCCCTCTCTCTCTCTCCAGAGATGCTGCTAGACCTGCTGAGTTTCTCCAGCAGTTTCTGTCTGTCTGTCTAGTGCTCAGATCTCTGCCTTTCCCCACAGGTCTATTCACGCTGGGCTGCAAGTATTTCAGCTCCACGGTTCCCAGGGCCTCAGTGAAGGCACTGTTTCTCAGTCTGGGACTCCCTCCCCATTGACTGGGTCACACTCAGAGACTAGACACAGGGCTGAAAGGGAGGGGGGGGGGGGAACAGTCTCACTGAACTGAGGGGGAGACAGACGCCTGCCCTAGCATTGCCCACTTCCCTCTCTTCACAACACACACACTCTCTCTCACACACACACACACACCTACTCTCTCCCTCACAAACACCCATTCTTTCCCTCACACACGCTCATTCTCTCTCATGCACACACCCACTGTCTCTCACAAACACACTCACTGACTCTCTCTCTCTCCCCCCCACACACACTCACTCACTCACTCTCTCTCTCTCTCTCTCTCTCACACACACATGCTTTCTCTCTCTCTCTCACACACGCACTCTGTCTCTGTCTCTGTCTGTCCCTTTCCCTTTCCCTTTCCCTTTATCTCTCTCTGTCACTATCACTCTCACTCTCACTCAGAGCAGGAGAATCAGTTCTGATAGTGGAGAGTTGGAGGGTTTCTACAAATGGAAGACAGACTCCAATGATGCTAAAGGTCACTGGATTAATGAATACTGTCTGTCTCAATCCAGATGGCCCTGGTTAACCATTGTTTTATCGAATTGAAGCCCGGAAAAGGAGATTAATGTTCATTATCTTGTTACTGTGACTCTCCTGTTTGGATTGTTATCAGTTAATTGATCTGAATTGGTTGACATTTACTTGGAGAGTGATGGATTGTTCTGAGCCTGTTAGGATCTCACTGGAAGGCTGTTTCCTGGTGTAATGGGATTGACACTCAGGGTTGTTACTGGTTAAGCCCAGCATTTATTACCCCATCCCTAATTGCCCAGAGGGCAGTTAAGAGTCAAACACATTGCTGTGGGTCTGGAGTCACGTGTAGGTCTGACCAGGTAAGGATGATTTGGAGATGCCGGTGTTAGACTGGGATGTACAAAGTTAAAAATCACACAACACCAGGTTATCGTCCAACGGGTTTAATTGGAAGCACTAGCTTTCAGAGCGCTGCTCCTTCATCAGGTGATAGTCCTGATGAAGGTGATAGTCCTGATGAAGGTGGTAGTCCTACCATCTGATGAAGGAGCGAAGCCCTAAAAGCTAGTGAGCTTCCAGGTAAGGATGGCAATTTCCTTCCCTAAAGGACACTAGTGAACCAGATGGGATTTTCCAATTATTGAGAACGGATTCATGGTCATCATTAGACCTTAATTCCAGATTTTTAAATTGAATTCAAATTCCACCTTTTTTTTGGGTGGGATTTGAACCTGTGTCCCCAGGACATTATCTCTGTCTCTGGGTTGACAGTCTGGGCCATCACCTCCCCTCTCTCAGAGCCAGGAGGCCTAGGTTCAACATCCACAACCCCATGCAGTTGGGTTCCAGGCCATTTGGCCCGTCATGACCTGGTCGTGGTTTTGTACATCTACCCTCACCTTCCCCCCCCACCCACCCCCAATCTGGGCAGTGTGCCCTCCTCAAAGTGAGACTGAACCCTGGGTGTGTGTGTATGTGAGTCTGTGTGAGTGAGTGACTCTATGTGTCTGTCTATGTGAGTGTGTGTGTGTGTCTGTGAATGTGTATGTCTGTCTGTTTGTCTGTGTGTGTGTCTGTATGTGAGTGTGTGTGTGGCTCTGTGTGTGTCTGTGTGTCTCTGTGTATGCATCTGTATGTGAGTATGTGTGTCTGTGTGTGAGTGTATGTGTCTCTGTGTGCGTCTGTGAGTATGTTTGTGTGTCTATTGATAGAGAGATGCAGTGGACTAGCAGCTGCAGTGCTTGTCTGGAATAATTGTTTTTCCCCCGTTGAGAGAATGCAGATGGCCTTTAATGAATCTGTGAGCTGCACATGAGCCTGTCCTGATCGCACTGTGAGTGCAGGTCCCAGTTTTCCCCGAGACAGTGCTGTCAGCAGCTGTTAGCTCGCTGCCTGTAATTGGCTTCCCACTGTCTCAGCCATTACCATCAATACAGACTTTCACATAGTCACAGAGCACGCTCCATCCTGCCCTCTGGGACTGGGGGGATAAACCCATCACCCACCCCCTTCCAGAAGTACCTTTGGAAAGTAACTCAGAGGGACAGAGAGAGACAGACAGACAGAGACAGAGAGAGAGAGACAGATGGAGAGAAACAGAGACACAGAAAGACAGAGAGAAAGACGAACAGATGTGGAGAGAGAGATAGACAGACAGAGAGAGACAGACCGAGAGAGACAGCCAGACAGAGAGAAAGAGAGTTTGTTACAGAGATGTCCCTGCCTGACACCAATGTAACGTATTGCCCCTCAATGAGATAGTAGCTATTTTGTTGGATATTGCTCTGATCTCGTCATTCTTCTGTTGACAACACTTCAGGGAGTTTCAACTGTGAATTTTGAAATTATACGTGTATCGAAACACAGAAAGTAGGAGCAGGAGTAGGCCATTCAGTCCCTCGAGCCTGCTATATGGTCCTGGCAGATCACCTAACCCTGACCCTAACCACAGTTCCTGCTTTCTCCTCCATACTCTCTGAGCCCTATTGTCAATGAGTAAAGGATGTCCATCCTGACAGAGATCAGTGTGTGAAAGATTGCAGCATGCTGCTGTACAGAGGGACCTGGGTGTCCTTGTGCATGAATCACACAAGGTTGGTCTGCAGGTACAACAGGTAATTAGGAAGGCAACTGGAACATTATCCTTCATTGCTAAAGGGATTGAGTTTAAAAGCAGGGAGGTTATGATGCAGCTGTACATGGAGCTGGTGAGGCCACACCTGGAGTAGTGTGTGCAGTTTTGGTCTCCTTACTTGAGAAAGGATGTACCGGCACTGGAGGGGGTGCAGAGGAGGTTCAGCAGGTTGATCCTGGAGTTGAGGGAGTTGGCTTATGAGGAGAGACTGAGTAGACTGGGATTATGTTCATTGCAATTCAGAAGAATGAGGGGGAATCTTACAGAAACATATAAAGTTATGAGGGGAATAGATAAGATCGAAGCAGGGAGGGTGTTTCCACTGGCAGGTGAAACGAGAACCAGGGGGCATTGCCACAAAATAAGGGGGAGCGGGTTTCGGACTGAGCTGAGGAGAAACCTCTTCACCCAGAGGGTTGTGAATCTGTGGAATTCCCCGCTTAGGGAAGCAGCTGAGGCTTCCTCACTGAATGATTTTAAGGCAAAGAGAGATTTTTGAACAGTAAAGGAAGGAAGGGTTATGGTGAGGGGGTGGGTAACTGGAGCTGGGTCCATGATAAAGATCAGCCATGATTTTATTGAATGGAGGAGTGGGCTCAAGGGGCCGGATGGCCTCCTCCTGCTCCTAGTTCCTAATTTCTTATAAGAGTTGGGGCATCATGTTGAGGTTGTACAGGACGTTGGTGAGGCCTATTCTGGAATACTGTGTCTGGTTCCGGTCACCGTTATAGGAAGGATATTATTAAACTGGACAGGGTTCAGGAGAGAGTTACCAGGCTGTTGCCAGGAATGGAGGGTTTGTGTTATAAGGAGAGGCTGGATAGACTGGAACTTTCTACACTGGAGTGTAGGAGGTTGAGAGGTGACCCTATAGAAGTTTATACAATCATGAGGGGTATAGATAAGGTGTATGGCAGTGTCTTTTCCCCAGCGTGGGGGAGTTTCAACATTTGGGGGCATTTTTTTAAGGTGAGAGGAGAGAGATTTAAAAAGGCCATAAAAACCAAAAGCAGATGCTGTAAATCTGAGACAAAAAGAGAAATTGCTGGAAAAGCTCAGCAGGTCTGGCAGCATCTGAGGAGAGAAAGCAGAGTCAACGATTCAGGTTGGGTGAACCTTCCGAAGGGTCACTACAACATTAACTCTGATTTCTCTCCTCAGATGCTGCCAGACCTGCTGAGCTTTTCCAGCAATTTCTGTTTTCATCTTTAAAAAAGACATGAGAGACATTTTATTTACTCAGAGACTGGTTCATGTGTGGAATGAACTTCCAGAGGAAGTGTTGGTTGTGGGGACAGTTACAATGTTTAAAAGATATTTGGATAAGTTCACAAATGGGAAAGAGTTGGAGGGATGTGGGCCAGAAGCAGTCATGTGGGACTAGTTTAATTTGGGATTATGGTCAGTATGGACTGATTGGGCCGAAGGGTCTGTTTCCGTGCTGGATGACTGTATGTGTGTCCCCTCTCGGTCAAACTCTCTTTCATTGTCTCTCAGCCTGTCCTATCCCATCGCCCTGGGAGATGCACGATGAGATTGTGAGGCTTTGTGTGAAAAGCAGGGATGGCAGTCCTGTTCGAAGGTGTGAAACACTTTCCATTGACTGTGCCAAATGCGATTTCAAAGCTGTCGCGTTCAGATGCAATTCCCAGACAAGACGGCTGCAGAGATTTAAAGCCCCACGGTACACCACTGGGAATGAGAACAGGACGTGAGCCTCCAATAAGATTCTGCAGGTGGGGGTGTTGGAAAGGGTGAGGTTAGCTTCCTGACATGACAGGGCTTTCTCAGAGGAACGTTCAAGTGAAACAGCTTAATGTTTTTTGGGGTTCAGAGAACTGAGGGGTAAACATTAAAAAATATATTGCTCTGTGGGAGAGAGCAAGGGCTTGAGAGAGAGAAGGCTTGAGAGACAGACAGAGAGAGAGAGAGAGAGAGAGAGAGAGAGAGAGGCAGGGCTAGAGTGAGAGAGAGGGCGAGAGACAATAGACAATAGGTGCAGGAGTAGGCCATTCTGCCCTTCGAGTCTGAACCACCATTCAATATGATCATGGCTGATCATCCTTAATGAGTATCCTGTTCCTGCCTTATCTCCATAACCCTTGATTCCACTATCCTTGAGAGCTCTATCCAACTCTTTCTTAAATGAATCCAGAGACTGGGCCTCCACTGCCCTCTGGGGCAGAGCATTCCACACAGCCACCACTCTCAGGGTGAAGAAGTTTCTCCTCATCTCTGTCCTAAATGGTCTACCCTGTATTTTTAAGCTGTGTCCTCTGGTTTGGCACTCACCCATCAGCGGAAGCATGTTTCCTGCTGCCAGAGTGTCCAATCCTTTCATAATCTTATACGTCTCAATCAGATCCCGTCTCAGTCTTCTAAACTCAAGGGTATACAAGCCCAGTCGCTCCAGTCTTTCAGTGTAAGGTAATCCCGCCATTCCAGGAATTGACCTCGTGAACCTACGCTGCACTCCCTCAATAGCCAGAATGTCTTTCCTCAAATTTGGAGACCAGAACTGCACACAGTACTCCAGGTGTGGTCTCACCAGGGTCCCGTACAGCTGCAGAAGAACCTGTTTGTTTCTATACTCAATCCCTCTTATGAAGGCCAGCATGCTATTAGCCTTCTTCACTACCTGCTGTACCTGCATGCTTACCTTCATTGACTGGTGTACAAGAACACCCAGATCTCTCTGTACTGCCCCTTTACCTAAATTGATTCCATTTAGGTAGTAATCTGCCTTCCTGTTCTTGCCACCAAAGTGGATAACCATACATTTATCCACATTAAACTGCATCTGCCATGCATCTGACCACTCACCTAACTTGTCCAGGTCACCCTGTAATGTCCTAACATCCTCATCATATTTCACCCTGCCACCCAGCTTCGTATCACCAGCAAATTTGCTAATGTTATTGCTAATACCATCTTCTAAATCATTAACATATATTGTAAAAAGCTGCGGTCCCAGTACTGATCACTGCGGTACCCCACTGGTCACTGTCTGCCATTCCGAAATGGAGCCATTTATCACTACTCTTTGTTTCCTATCAGCCAACCAACTTTCAATCCAAGTTAGTACTTTGCCCCCAATACCATGAGCCCTAAGTTTGCTCACTAACCTCCTATGTGGGACTCTATCAAAAGCTTTCTGAAAGTCCAGGTACATTACATCTATTGGATCTCCCTCATCCATCTTCAGAGTTACATCCTCAAAAAATTCCAGAAGATTAGTCAAGCATGATTTCCCCTTCATAAATCCATGCTGACTCTGAACTATCCTGTTACTACTATCCAGATGTGTCGTAATTTCATCCTTTATAATAGACTCCAGCATCTTTCCCACCACTGAGGTCAGACTAACTGGTCTATAATTTCCTGCTTTCTCTCTCCCGCCTTTCTTAAAAAGTGGTATAACATTAGACACCCTCCAATCTGCAGAAACTGATCCCGAATCTATTGAACTCTGGAAAATAATCACCAACGCATCCACGATTTCTCGAGCCACCTCCTTCAGTACCCTGGGATGTAGGCCATCAGGCCTCGGGGACTTATTAACCTTCAGATCTAACAGTCTCTCCAACACCAATTCCTGGCAAATATAAATTCGCTTAAGTTCAGGTCCTTCAGCCACTGTTACCTCAGGGAGATTGCTTGTGTCTTCCCCGGTCAACACTGATCTGAAGTACCAATCCAATTCTTCTGCCTTTTCTTTGTTCCCTGTAATATATTCCCCTGTTTCTGTCTTCAAGGGCCCAATTTTAATCTTAACCATTTTTTTGCCTTTCACATACCTAAAAAAAAAAGCTTTTCCTATCCTCCTTTATATTTTTGGCCAGTTTACCTTCGTACCTCATTTTTTCTCTGCGTATTTCCTTCTTAGTAATCCTCTGTTGTTCTTTAAAAGCTTCCCAGTCCTCCATTTTACCACTTATCTTTGCTATGTTACACTTTTTATCTTTTAACTTTATATGTTTCTTAACAGTTGAGAGTGTGGTGATTAACAGTCTAGCCATAATCTCTCTCTGTCTGCTAGACTGTTAATCACCACACTCTCAACTGTTAATCCAGAGACCCAGGCAATGTTCTGGTACCTTGGAGTGCAGGTTCATAGCTCCTTGAAAATGGAGTCCCAGGTAGATAGGATAGTGAAGAAGGCATTTGGTATGCTTTCCTTTATTGGTCAGGGTATTGAGTACAGGGAGCTGGGAGGTCATGTTGCGGATGTACAGGACATTAGTTAGGCCACTGTTGGAATATTGCGTGCAATTCTGGTCTCCTTCCTATCGGAAAGATGTTCTGAAACCTGAAAGGGTTTAGAAAAGATTTACAAGGATGTTACCAGGGTTAGACGATTTGAGCTACAGGGAGAGGCTGAACAGGCTGACGCTGTATTCCCTGGAGCGTCAGAGGCTGAAGGGTGACCTTATAGAAGTTTACAAAATTGAGGGGCATGGATAGGGTAAATAGACAAAGTCTTTTCCTTGGGATCAGGAAGTCCATAACTAGAGGGCATAGGTTTAGGGTGAGAGGGGAAAGATATAAAAGAGACCTAGGGGGCAACTTTTTAACACAGAGGGTGGTACGTGTATGGAATGAGCTGCCAGAAGATGTGGTGGAGGCTGGTACAATTACAGCATTTAAGAGGCATTTGGATGGGTATATGAATAGGAAGGGTTTGGAGGGATATGGACTGGGTTGGGATATCTGGTCGGCATGGACGAGTTGGACCGAAGCGTCTGTTTCCATGGTGTACAGCTCTGTACTATATGACCCGGGTTCAAATCCCACCACGGCAATTGGTGGAATTTGAACTCAGTAAAATCTGGAATTAAGAATCTAATGATGATCATGAATCCATTGTCAATTGTTGGGAAAATCCCACCTGGATCACTAATGTCCTTTAGGGAAGTAAACTGCCATCCTTACCTGATCCGGCCTACACATGACTCCAGACCCACAGCAATGGGGATGACTCTTAACTGCCCTCTGGGCAATTAGGGATGGGGCAAAAAAATGCTGGGCTGACCAGCAACAACCTCATCCTGAGAATGAATAAAAAAAAGAGAGAAGGGGAGAGAGAGAGGCAGACAGAGAGAGACAGACAGACAGAGAAGGAAACAGAGACAGAGACAGAAACAGTGAGAGAGTGAGTATTTCACCAGGTTGGACTGCCCAGGTCTCGGGGTAAGGGCTACACTGAGATGAGAAGAAGCGTCACCACTCAGGGAACATTGGAATTCTCTGCCCCAGACACTTCTGTGGGGTCTGCTGTAGAATAGATTCAAGATCGATGGAATCCAGGGGATGGGGGTAGCAGGGGCTTGGGCGAAGATGTGGAGTGTGTCATGGGCTGGGGAAGGTCATGGCCGGTTCTCTCTCAGGTTTCTGCACGCCTGTCTTTGAGGGTATCTCTCAGCCACTTCCTGCAGACACCAAACTGTAGGAGTAGGACATTCAGCCCATCGAGTCTGCTGCACCACTCACTGATCTGATCATCCTGCTCTCCATTTTCCTTGCTGATTTAAGAATCTCTCTCAGCCTTCATTTCACTCCCCAGATTCACCCTCCTCAGAGAGACTCCTCCTCACCTCTGTCTTCAACGGCTAACTCTTCACTGTGGTCACCTGCTCTCTTGATTGAAGGTCAGATTCTCCAACTCCTAGCCACCTTTGTTTTCTCTAATCCATTGGAACATGGATTATTCCCAATCAGCTTCCATTATTTACAGTGAGACCCACTGGATATCTGACTCACAACCTTCCCCTTCTTTTCTTCATCTGCTTTGATCCTGTCATGTCCTGTGAGGGTCACCCACCCGTGCCACAATTGACTGACCCTCCCTAACTACCTCTCGGGGAACATGTTTCAATGCTGCCTCTGTCTATGACTGGATGCAAAGGATTCCATGACTCAGTTGGAAGAGAAGACTGAGATTTATCCAGGAACGAACAGCACTGAAATGAAAAAGCTTAGCTAGTCATTGTCACGTTGCTGTGTACAAAAGTCATTGTGCTGCTGCAGCCGTTGGTTCAGCGTGAGCTGTGACAGACTCTATAAATACACAAAACGTCAGAATAAGAATTCGCTACCTTAACCTAGGAAGGTTACCATGTCACATCACGTTGCCTTAACAGTTGCCTTTATTTCAACAAAGGTCATATAAATTGAAAAGACAAAATGAATCTTAGAACAACAGGATTGAAATGGCACATTATTTTGATGTGATATTTACAGAGCTGTGCCTTGTCTTTTTCATAAACAGTTCGTGACAAATAACGATACATATTAAAGATGGCACTTCGCAGTTAACAAAAACAAAGCCTCTCATAAGTATTAGAAAAAACACACACACACATACAGGCAGACAGACATACAAACATTCACACACACACACACACCTAAACACTCATAAAAACATACACACACGCACACATTAACACACAGGCACAGGCAGACACACACAGACACCATGTCATTATGGCCTTCAGGGTGTACAGTGCAAGTCAAAATGCTAAGTGCCTTCTCTTGGATTCAAGGGAATGTCGCTCTCTGAGACTTGGCCATTGTTTAAATTGAATCCAAGATATTGTGCTGATTTTAGCCAGCTCCATGGATAATGAGGAACATTTTGAATTGATACTGTAACATATTTAACTGTAGCCCATGTGTGTGTGTGTGTGTGTGTGGTACAGACCAGCTTCCAGTCAGCTAGTTATCCTTCCACTTAGAGTCAAGGAGCCAGTCCTACCCTGTCCATTTGGACCAACATGTGCTTTTCCCCTCCCACTCCATCCTCGTTGCCATCTCTAATCCCATCCTCCCTCTCTGACTCCCTCGCCTCCGCCAATGACGGGAGCTGAGGCACACTATATCCCTGGGATCTCACTTGGGCAGTGTTCCTTGGATTGAGGGTGAGGAATAGACGGGGGAGGTTTCCTGTCAGATCTACAGGTCTGTCCCGCAGGAACCATGGAATGGAGTGGGAAAATCAGTGCACTGGAAATGTTGAGGAATTTGCTGGGGAGGAAGGTGGATGTGGGAATTACTCACCGACGTGAGCCTTGATGGACAGTTTGACTTGGTTTGGAGGTCGGGGATGGTTTGGAACAGCATGTGTGAGAGCATCAGAACTAAGTCGGGATTCCTGTCTCTGTTTGAGAAGCTACATGAAAAGATGCCAACAGATGTGCTGTCCTCCTACTGATTCTTGAACCTTAGACCAATGATGAACTCTTGCTGTGCCTTACAACACCACATTGAGCAGTGTCCTCACCCCACCCCGAGCTATTGACTAAATAGTGGTTCTCCGAACTCTGACTCCTCCCACGACACCCATCTCAGACATCCTCAAACTGTCTCTATCAATTCCATCACCATCTGGAGACGTCCCTGCCTTCACTTAGAGTGTAACCTGACCTTACCTGGCCCTTCGAAAATCAGCAAACAGCAACAGGCCATTCAGCCCCTCGAGTCTGCTGTGCTATTGAATTTGGTCAAGGTCACACGATGCCAGGTTATAATCCAACAGGTTTATTTGAAATCACAAGCTTGACTCATTCTAACTTGTTTGAGCAATAACTTGAAGGTAGGTTTCGATTTATGCACTATTTATTAATCTATCATCTCTACAGCTAATCTTGTCATTTCAACTTCCTGTTCCTCAACATGCGTTCTTATCTCTGGAAGTGAGTTTTTGTAGTCCTCCAATCTTTGTAAGAGGCTCAAATGTCTTTTCTATTATTAATGCTCCACAAATTTATTCAAATAAACCTGTTGGACGATAACCTGGTGTCATATGACTTCTGACCTTGTCCAACCCTGGCTCCTTACCATCATGGATGAGATCATGGTTGATCCAGCTCTATTTCCCAACTTCTGCTTCTGTATCCTTTGGTAAATTAATCCAATTGGGGGGAAACAAAACCTGTTGATCTCAGCCTCGGAAGTTCCAATTCTGGACAAAGAGTCGCACATTTCTACGCTGTTAGGATAATTCGAATTTGATTTTCCTCCTTGCTGTCAAGTCACCCCCCCCATTAAAGGAAAGGCTTTATTGGTGAATCAAATCCACCCCCAGCCCACTCCGTCAATCTGTGTCACATTCATGCACTTGCCTGTTTGTTTAGGTTCAGCCCCTACAGAATACTCATTTCGTTTCACTGCCCCACGGGAGAGTCCCATCAGAATGTCTCTCGCTTTTCTGATAATTCCCACATTCTCAAAGTCAACTGAAAGCAACAAATGCTGGAGATCACAGCAGGTCAGACAGCATCCATGGAGAGAGAGAGCAAGTGAACATTTCGAATCTAGCTGAATCTTCATCCAAGCTGATATGAAGTGTGGTGGGGACAACGTTTATGCAATAGTGCAGGGGGAGGTGGAAGGAAAGGAGTTGATGGTTCAGATTAAATGATCGGAATGTGAGAATTCTCCACACTTCACCTCAGTTCCGATGAAGAGTCATCTAGACTCGACTTTAGCTTTCCCTCTCTGGACGGATGCTGCCTGACCCGCTCAGATCTCCAATGTTCATTGTTTCCAGTGCAGATTCCATCATCAGCAGTAAGGTGCTCCCACATTCTCAAAGTCAATGTTCATCATTTCCATCTTCCCCAAAGTGTTTCTGGAACGTAGCAGTCTTCCTGGTTGGGGCCAGAGCCAGTGCTGGTGAGTCTGGACACTTTCTGTGCATCTGATTGTCTGTGTCCCTGTGTGTGAGAGTTGGTTGGTGTGTGTGTGAGAGAGAGAGTTGGTTGGTGTGTGTGTGTGTATGTGTGAGAGAGTTGGTTGGTGTGTGTGTGAGAGAGAGAGTTGGTTGGTGTGTGTGTGTGTATGTGTGAGAGAGTTGGTTGGTGTGTGTGTGAGAGAGAGAGTTGGTTGGAGTGTGTGTGTGAGAGAGAGAGTTGGTTGGTGTGTGTGTGTGTGTGTGAGAGAGAGAGTTGGTTGGTGTGTGTGTGTGTGAGAGAGAGAGTTGGTTGGTGTGTGTGTGTGTGTGTGTGAGAGAGAGTTGGTTGGTGTGTGTGTGTGTGAGAGAGAGAGTTGGTTGGTGTGTGTGTGTGTGTGTGAGAGAGTTGGTTGGTGTGTGTGTGAGAGAGAGAGTTGGTTGGTGTGTGTGTGTGTGTGTGAGAGAGTTGGTTGGTGTGTGTGTGAGAGAGAGAGTTGGTTGGAGTGTGTGTGTGTGTGTGAGAGAGAGAGGGTTGGTGTGTGTGTGTGTGTGAGAGAGAGAGGGTTGGTGTGTGTGTGTGTGTGTGAGAGAGAGTTGGTTGGTGTGTGTGTGAGAGAGTTGGTTGGTGTGTGTGTGAGAGAGAGAGTTGGTTGGAGTGTGTGTGTGTGTGTGTGTGTGTGAGAGAGAGTTGGTTGGTGTGTGTGTGTGAGAGAGAGTTGGTTGGTGTGTGTGTGTGTGTGTGTGTGTGTGAGAGAGAGAGTTGGTTGGTGTGTGTGTGTGAGAGAGAGTTGGTTGGTGTGTGTGTGAGAGAGAGAGTTGGTTGGTGTGTGTGTGTGTGAGAGAGAGTTGGTTGGTGTGTGTGTGTGTGAGAGAGAGTTGGTTGGTGTGTGTGTGTGTGAGAGAGAATTGGTTGGTGTGTGTGTGTGAGAGAGAGTTGGTTGGTGTGTGTGTGAGAGAGAGTTGGTTGGTGTGTGTGTGAGAGAGAGTTGGTTGGTGTGTGTGAGAGAGAGAGTTGGTTGGTGTGTGAGAGAGAGTTGGTTGGTGTGTGAGAGAGAGTTGGTTGGTGTGTGAGAGAGAGTTGGTTGGTGTGTGAGAGAGAGTTGGTTGGTGTGTGTGAGAGAGTTGGTTGGTGTGTGTGAGAGAGTTGGTTGGTGTGTGTGAGAGAGTTGGTTGGTGTGTGTGAGAGAGTTGGTTGATGTGTGTGAGAGAGTTGGTTGGTGTGTGTGTGAGAGAGAGAGTTGGTTGGTGTGTGTGTGTGAGAGAGTTGGTTGGTGTGTGTGTGAGAGAGTTGGTTGGTGTGTGTGTGAGAGAGTTGGTTGGTGTGTGTGTGTGTGAGAGAGTTGGTTGGTGTGTGTGTGTGAGAGAGTTGGTTGGTGTGTGTGTGTGAGAGAGTTGGTTGGTGTGTGTGTGAGAGAGAGTTGGTTGGTGTGTGTGTGAGAGAGAGTTGGTTGGTGTGTGTGTGAGAGAGAGTTGGTTGGTGTGTGAGAGAGAGTTGGTTGGTGTGTGTGAGAGAGTTGGTTGGTGTGTGTGAGAGAGTTGGTTGGTGTGTGTGAGAGAGTTGGTTGGTGTGTGAGAGAGAGTTGGTTGGTGTGTGAGAGAGAGTTGGTTGGTGTGTGTGAGAGAGTTGGTTGGTGTGTGTGTGAGAGAGAGAGTTGGTTGGTGTGTGTGTGAGAGAGAGAGTTGGTTGGTGTGTGTGTGAGAGAGAGAGTTGGTTGGTGTGTGTGTGAGAGAGTTGGTTGGTGTGTGTGTGAGAGAGTTGGTTGGTGTGTGTGTGAGAGAGTTGGTTGGTGTGTGTGTGAGAGAGTTGGTTGGTGTGTGTGAGAGTTGGTTGGTGTGTGTGTGAGAGAGTTGGTTGGTGTGTGTGTGAGAGAGAGAGTTGGTTGGTGTGTGTGTGAGAGAGTTGGTTGGTGTGTGTGTGAGAGAGTTGGTTGGTGTGTGTGTGTGTGTGAGAGTTGGTTGGTGTGTGTGTGAGAGAGGGAGTTGGTTGGTGTGTGTGTGAGAGAGTTGGTTGGTGTGTGTGTGTGAGAGAGTTGGTTGGTGTGTGTGTGAGAGAGTTGGTTGGTGTGTTTGTGTGAGAGAGTTGGTTGGTGTGTGTGTGAGAGAGTTGGTTGGTGTGTGTGTGAGAGAGTTGGTTGGTGTGTGTGTGTGTGAGAGAGAGTTGGTTGGTGTGTGTGTGTGAGAGAGAGGGTTGGTGTGTGTGTGTGTGTGAGAGAGGGAGTTGGTTGGTGTGTGTGTGAGAGAGTTGGTTGGTGTGTGTGTGTGAGAGAGTTGGTTGGTGTGTGTGTGAGAGAGTTGGTTGGTGTGTGTGTGTGAGAGAGTTGATTGGTGTGTGTGAGAGAGAGTTGGTTGGTGTGTGTGTGAGAGAGTTGGTTGGTGTGTGTGTGTGTGAGAGAGAGTTGGTTGGTGTGTGTGTGTGTGTGTGTGAGAGAGAGGGTTGGTGTGTGTGTGTGTGTGTGAGAGAGAGTTGGTTGGTGTGTGTGTGTGAGAGAGTTGGTTGGTGTGTGTGTGTGAGAGAGAGTTGGTTGGTGTGTGTGTGTGAGAGAGAGAGTTGGTTGGTGTGTGTGTGAGAGAGTTGGTTGGTGTGTGTGTGAGAGAGAGTTGGTTGGTGTGTGTGTGAGAGAGAGTTGGTTGGTGTGTGTGTGAGAGAGAGTTGGTTGGTGTGTGTGTGAGAGAGAGTTGGTTGGTGTGTGTGTGTGTGTGAGAGAGAGTTGGTTGGTGTGTGTGTGTGAGAGAGAGTTGGTTGGTGTGTGTGTGTGAGAAAGAGAGTTGGTTGGTGTGTGTGTGTGAGAGAGTTGGTTGGTGTGTGTGTGTGAGAGGGTTGGTGTGTGTGTGTGTGTGTGTGAGAGAGAGAGAGTTGGTTGGTGTGTGTGTGAGAGAGAGTTGGTTGGTGTGAGTGAGTGAGTGAGTGAGAGAGAGATCGTTGGTGTGTGTGTGTGCTCTTTGTGACGTTCTCTAATGGAATAAAAATGAGGTTCTTTGGCAGTTTGAAGCTGTCCGCCTGTCATCACGTTGTCCGGGAGGTCCCACTGCTCCCATTGACCTTCCTGATTGACTGGCCAGCCGCTGGGAGGAACATCTGGGTTAGACTGACCTGAGCTCTGCTGAAAGTCGCTCTCTTCCCACTGCCCCCAATCTGCAGGTTCACTGTGGTCGAATAGCTGGTCTTTATGTTCCCTTTCTCTCTGTCCAGCTCCCTGCCAGGCCTCAGAACATGGCACTGCTCCATCTGACCGCTGCTAGGGTTGGTGCTCGGACGGTGAGCCGACCCCACACCCGTAAACATCTCCCTGTCTCCGTCCTCTGTCTCAGCCTCCTGGCCACACGGAGATGGTCCCACGATGGAGACTGGCTCTGGGCTGATGAGGGGACACACCACAGAATCTAGACCCTCAGTCCACCGGATAGTTTCACCTCCGGCCCGAGGCTGAGGGGGAGAGACAGGGCAGGGCTGCTCCCTGTGCTCCAATCGCACTTGGGCACAGTCTTTGCCAACACTACCGCCCAACGGGGTGCCCCATTGGTCCTTGACGCCAACACAAGAGCCGTTGGCTATTTGTTGAATCACTGAGTGGTAGGCCCCAGTCCCTGGGCTGGAAGGAGAGGGCACTGGGGACATTGCTGTGGGTCTCTGACAGGACGGCGATGAGTCGGAGGATGAGGAGGGTGGCGATTGGCTCTGCCGTCCAGCCCAAGGCGGGGTAGGAGAGCCCGACCTTGAGGAGCTCTGGGAGGGCGATGGAGATGGACACCTGGAGGTGGACATTTCTGGGGAAGTGAAGTCAAGCCTCGTGACAGACACCGGGGAGTGAACCCTGGGCCTGGGGAAGGGCATGGGGCAGAAGACCTCGACTGAGTGACCTCGGGTCGGCAAATAGAGTGCCCAGGCAGGGGCTGTTGCCAACGGAGAGGTCAGCGACCGGCCCCTGACCGAGGGCGCTGGATCTTTGGGGGTCTCGGAGCGCACTGGGGGCTGGCACCCTGGACTGGCGCGAGGCTGAGGGCTGACGGAAAGTTCCGGATCATCAGCGGACGAGCACAGCGCAGAGCCGGCCCCAGGAGAGACCACTGCATCCGGTAACTCTGTGTCTTCCGAGGGGCGCCGTTCCCTGAGCTTTCTGTCAGATTGTGTCGGGAACACGGAACGTTGGGAAGAGGAGGACTCCGGCCAGGGGGATCCAGACGGTGGAGAGGGGGAACGTAACCTCGGCGCTGGTTCCGGGACATTCCGATCGCCGGGAGAGTGAGGCCTGGAGGGTGTACCTGGCTCCTCGCACCCCCTCAGGGAGGAGCCTCGGTTTGACCAGGATCTGACCGTGGGGGGAGGTAAGCAGACCCCGAGGTCGGAGTCTGGAAACCGGGCCTGGTCCGCTTTGTCAGAGTGGTAGACCTGAGGCCCATCAGGCAAAGGTAAGGAATTAACGCTCCCTCTTGGGAACTGAGGCCTGGGGACAGGGAGAGCCGGAGAAGGTGACCGAGGATTTGTAGCCAACAGGGAGGGAGCCTGCCCCGGTGGAGAGCTAGCACGGGGTGGAGGGGAGTGGACCGTGGGCCCGATGGCTGGGCACAGTTGGAGGGAGGCAGGCCTCAGATTGCTGAACGTTGGCAGTTCTTCACGTGGGTTGGCGCCCATTGTGTCCGGTACCCGCAGACACTGCTGACGTCGATAGGGGGAAGGTGATCGTAGGCGGAGGCTCAGCGAAAGAGGCTGGGTCTCCACACTGTCCCCTGGGATCACGGTACAGCAGGGCTTGCCAACCACCCCTGGACCGGGCGAACCTCCCGCACGGCTCCCGGAGCTCAGGGGCCCGGGCCCTGAGGGCGGGCACACCTGCGAGGAGGGGTCTGTCCGCGATGGCAGAGGGGAAGGCGGAGGCTTGGCCTCAGGGCCCATGGTGGGTGAGGGTTGGACGGTGTGGGTGGCACGGCCTAGGTTGGCGGTGCCCCTGGAGGACTGCTCCAGCTGCCGGATGGCAGAGGGGGATGGGGACCTGCCCCGGAGGCTGACCCATGGCGGCAGCGAGCAGCAGAACTCGGAGCCTTCGCACGCCAGCGGGCTGCCAGGCTTGGGCAGAGCGGCCTCGTGAGGGGCACCAGGGACCGGACACGACAACGAACGAGCTACCGAGCCCCTGCCCCGATGAGCGGCTACGCCCTCCTGGGGGCGGGGCTCCTCCAAACCACACCCCCCAGGGCAGGGCTCGTCCAAATCACACCCACGAGGGCAGGGCTCCTCCAAACCACAGCCACCCAGGCTGGGCTCCTCCAAACCACTCCCACCAGGGCGTGGCTCCTCCAAACCACTCCCACCAGGGTAGGGCTCCTCCAAACCACACCCATGAGGGTGGGGCACCTCCAAACCACACCTACCTGGGTGGGTCTCCCCAACACCACATCCCTTGGGGTGGTGTTCCCTGACACCACACCCCTTGAGAGCACTAGAATGGGGGGTCTGTTCCAGAGGGTTACAGAGCAGCAGAGACGGTGACTGAGAGTGGTCGGGAGTTTGAGGGAGGGATGGCGGAGTTTTTGGGTTTGTCCTCTTGGTGCCTGTTTGTAAAATTCCCTTTGGTGCCGTATCGGACCAGTCCGAGACCAGAGACTGGTCCATGTGTCTGACCAAGGGCAGTGGGCTGGAACGCCCAGAGAGAGGGGAGGATGCTCTGGGACCTGTCTGGGAGGGGGGAGGAACTGGTCTGGTCTTACACGGGGGGAGTGGGCTGTGCTGAGTGTGAGCCAGACATTCTGAGGTAGGTGACTGCGCTGTGAGACCTGTTGTCAATGAGGGGCCAATTCCAGACACAGGAAGGTTTGCTGAGGAGGAACCAGGGGGTGTGGAAGTCAGTGACAGGGGTCCTGAGCTAATCCGAGTGAAAGAAGGAAGCTCAGTGCTGACCCCGAGAGGCAGCAAGTCAGGGGAGGTAATGTTGGGGGATTGAGGGCTTGTGGGTAAGGAGTTCTCCAGTGAGGAGATGTCCCGTGCTATTGAGTTGGCTCTTTGCTGTGATGATGCATCTTCTCTGGGATCGCGTAGCTGCAGGCTGGAGATTTCAGACTTGGCTTTGGAAACGGAGAGCTGGACAATGTTCTCCTGGGCGTAGAGGAGAGGGGTTGGATCTTGAATGACCACATGTCCAAACGGACCTGGGTGCTGGAGTGCTGTCACTTCATCTGCAAAGGAGAATGTAAATTCAATAAAGATTAAGCATCTAATGATGACCATGAATCCATTGTCCAGCAGGGTGGCTCAGTGGTAGGTAATGCTCTCTCCCTTGATTCCTCCCTCAGGCGACTGTGTGGAGTTTGCACATTCTCCCCGTGTCTGCGTGGGTTTCCTCCGGGTGCTCCGGTTTCCTCCCACAGTCCAAAGATGTGCAGGTTAGGTGAATTGGCCATGCTAAATTGTCCATAGTGTTCGGTGCGTTAAGTCAGGGATAAATAATGGATCGAGGAATGTGTCTGGGTAGGTTACTCTTCGGAGGGTCAGTGTGGACTTGTTGGGCAGTAGGGCATGTTTCCACACTGTAGAGAATCTAATCTGTTGGAAAACCCAATCTGGGGGTGACAGAGATAGGGAGGGGTTACAGAGATAGGGAGGGGGTGTAGGGGCTGGAGGGGTTACAGAGATAGGGAGGGGCTGGAGGACGTGACAGAGGTTGGGAGGGAGGGCGAGGCTGCATAACCTTCTGGTGAAAGCAAACTACAGAAAATGCTGGAAATCGGAAATAAAACCAGAAATTGCTGGAGAAACTCAAGCAAATCTGGCATCATCTCCCGAAAGAGAAACAGAACTAATATTTTGAGTCCAGTTTGATTATTTGGAAGATTTCCAGTTCTGTAGGAGTCAATACAGACCTGAAACATTAACTGTGTGTGTTTCTCTCTCGGGAGATGCTGCCAGACCTGCTTAGTTTCTCCAGCAATTTCTAGTTTAAGGTTTATTCAGTTGAAGCTCAGTGGCAGCTGATTTAAGACCGACACCTTCCTGGAGACTGAGAGCTGGGACATGAATGGGGAAAATGTACCTTCAGTAAAGGAAATGGGCGGGAAGGGGATCATCTCCTGAACATAAGCTAGTGAGCTGTTTTTAATGGTCTGTAATCTGATGGCAGAGGGAGTGAGGGACTGTAATGGGTGCTGCAATTATAGTGTGTAAGGAATCCAAATGACTCCCAATGTGGTTCAAGCCAACATTGATATAAGACAAACCATCACCATTATAAACATGTTAAAATCCCAAAATAATCTGTCCCCATTTTCATCAAAAGGAGCTAAGTGTTTAGTGATTTTTGAGCAGATTTGTAGCTCAGGTTGATGATAAGTCTGTAAGTTAGCTCACTGAGCTATAAGGTTTGGTTTTAGACGTTTCGTCACCATGACTAGTGAACATCATCAGAGAGAGTCTCCGGTGAAGCATTGGTGGTATGGCCCATCTCTCTATTTGATGATGTTCCTTAGTCATGGCGACGAAATGTCTGAAAACAAACCTTCCAGCTCAGCGAGCTAACTTACAGAAGGAAGTGTTTGTGGAGTTGATGTGCTTTATCTCCCTACAGAACTTTTTCCACACTTATAATAGCAGGGAGCTGTTGGAAAATCGCTAAGTCAATCCCCAACCAAAAACTATGGAGTCTGGGGGTCAATTAGAAATATCAGTAAGCAGAGATTTGTTCAGAGAGAGTATTAATTGTTGTTGAAATCTGGGGAATAGCTGAGAGAGTAACTCCCACATCTCAGACTATGAGCTACAGGAATGCAGAGAGGCCATTCAGCCCATCGAGTCAGCTTTCCCATTCAACGAGATCATGGCTATCAGATAATCCTCAAATCTGCTTCCCTGCCTTTTCCCCATAACCCTCGATTCCCTTCCTGATTAAAAATTCTGTTTTAGTTTTTAATGCACTTAACAACACAATTTAATCAAATTTTTGAAGAGGGCGGGGAGTGGTTTGGCTGCCCCTCCTGTCCCTACGTTCCCAGCAGCGCACACTGTAAAAAGCTGACAAACAAAATAACATTGATTTAAAGTGACATTAACCCCCCTCACACCCCCCGGGGGACAGATTTCTCAGGACCAGGAACTTTCAGTACTTGTCTCTTCAAATGACACCGAACCCACGTGAGAATCACGGGAGCGCAGAGACAGGCTCCCTCGAGGACTTATTGCTGCATTTTAATTTCCATGATTTTTCCAAATGGCAGAAGTGCAGAAATCCCTCAAAGCTGTACCTTAATCTCAGTTGAGTGCGTAACTATGCAGTTCAGATGGTCCAAAGAAGACTTGAGACAGACTCGTATCAATGATGCCTTACAGTTAAAAGCAATTTCAAAGGAAAATACTCTGTCTACTAATTATTACAGTTGAAGTTTTTTTATCTTGCATTGACTTTGTGAATAACAAGCTTCAACACTGGGCTCACTCTGAACATTAAGGACCTGAAGGAAGGAGCTGATTTGATTACAACTGAATGAAATGGAACATTGGCGGGAGTTGCTGTGTGCTGAGCACAAGCAGATGGGACATGTCTTCCTCTGCTCTGCACTGGCCCCCCCCCCAACAAATACCACAGCCTGACTTCCATGGGCACTCCCACTCTCCACAACCGGAGGGAAGATACTCCACGTCACAAAGGGGTCAGATTCAAATCGCACGATGAAGTAACACTCTTGAGTGAGATCTGAGGGAACACCGCACTGTTGGAGGGTCAGCGCTGAGGGAGAGCCGCACTGTTGGAGGGTCAGCGCTGACGGAGTGTTGCACTGTTGGAGGGTCGGTGCTGAGGGACTGGGCACTGTCGGGGGTTCGGTGCTGAGGGAGGGCCGCCGCTGTCGGGGGTTCGGTGCTGAGGGAGGGCCGCCGCTGACGGAGGGCGGGCGCTGTCGGAGGGCGGGCGCTGTCGGAGGGTCAGCGCTGAGGGAGCGCCGCACTGTCGGAGGGTCAGCGCTGAGGGAGCGCCGCACTGTCGGAGGGTCAGCGCTGAGGGAGCGCCGCACTGTCGGAGGGTCAGCGCTGAGGGAGCGCCGCACTGTCGGAGGGTCAGCGCTGAGGGAGCGCCGCACTGTCGGAGGGTCAGCGCTGAGGGAGCGCCGCACTGTCGGAGGGTCAGCGCTGAGGGAGCGCCGCACTGTCGGAGGGTCAGCGCTGAGGGAGCGCCGCACTGTCGGAGGGTCAGCGCTGAGGAAGCGCCGCACTGTCGGAGGGTCAGCGCTGAGGGAGCGCCGCACTGTCGGAGGGTCAGCGCTGAGGGAGCGCCGCACTGTCGGAGGGTCAGCGCTGAGGGAGCGCCGCACTGTCGGAGGGTCAGCGCTGAGGGAGCGCCGCACTGTCGGAGGGTCAGCGCTGAGGGAGCGCCGCACTGTCCGAGGGTCAGCGCTGAGGGAGCGCCGCACTGTCCGAGGGTCAGCGCTGAGGGAGCGCCGCACTGTCCGAGGGTCAGCGCTGAGGGAGCGCCGCACTGTCCGAGGGTCAGCGCTGAGGGAGCGCCGCACTGTCCGAGGGTCAGCGCTGAGGGAGCGCCGCACTGTCCGAGGGTCAGCGCTGAGGGACTAGGCACTGTCCGAGGGTCAGCGCTGAGGGACTAGGCACTGTCCGAGGGTCAGCGCTGAGGGACTAGGCACTGTCTGAGGGTCACTCCAGTGTGTTCACCAATATCCCAGGTCTATCTGCCTGGTCCCCAGTCCAAAACCGGCATCGCCAAATCCTTATTGGTTGGGGCATCATCAGCTCAGAGATGTGGTCATAACAGTGAACTGTCAGTCTTCACTTGCCAAGTCTGGCCTGAGAACGAAGATTGACAGTTAACTGCTGAGGGACAGGAAGGCCATTAGTTGGTTGCTTTAGCTCACCCAGGATCATCCAAGACCCACCTGCGCAGATGGTAAGACACCAGTGAGTGGCATCTTGGCTTCCAATATCCCACCTGATATTACTCACCCCCAGCCTCCAAATCTCTGGTCTCCAGGGGTAGGAGCTGTAAATTACCTGGAGTTTGAGGAGAACTGGCTACTGCCATAACTCAAGGGTGTTAGTGAGCTGAGTTGGGGATTGATGTAATGCTGCAGTGACCACTCGCCCACCATTAATCAACATGGGGAAGGCTAAAACAATGATGTCTTCACAAGTCCCACTCCAGAGCCAACCACAGAAAGGCCAATCGTTCCAGAGAGTTGGGATGCCATGTTGAGGTTGTACAGGCCACTGGTCAGGCCTTTTGTGGAATACTGTGTCTGGTTCTAGTCACCCTGTTATAGGAAGGAGATTATTAATCTGGAGAGGGTTCAGAAGAGATTTCCCAGGATGTTGCCGGGAACAGAAGGTTTGAGTTATAAGGAGAGGCTGGATAGAGTGGGAGCGTCGGAGGCTGAGGGGTGACCTTCGAGGTTTATAAAATCATGAGGGACATGGATAGGGTGAATGACAGGTGTCTTTTCCCTGGGGCGGGGGAGTTCAAGACTAGGGGGGGGGGGCACATTTTAAGGCGAGAGTAGAGAGATTTGAAAAAGGCATGATGGGCAAATGTTTTGACAGGGAGTGGTTCATAGCTGAAAATGTGTTGCTGGAAAAGCGCAGCAGGTCAGGCAGCATCCAAGGAGCAGGAGAATCGACGTTTCGGGCATAAGCCCTTCTTCAGGAATAAGCCCTTCTTCCTGAAGAATGATCCTGGATGAGCTAAAGCAACCAACTAATGGCCTTCCTGAAGAAGGGCTTATGCCCGAAACGTCGATTCCCCTGCTCCTTGGATGCTGCCTGACCTGCTGCGCTTTTCCAGCAACACATTTTCAGCTCTGATCTGCAGTCCTCACCTTCTCCAGGGAGTGGTTCGTGTTTGGAATGAAGTGCCAGAGGAAGTGGTGGGTGTGGGGACAGTTACAATGTCATTTGGCTAAGTTCATGGGTAGGAAAGGTTTGGAGGAGGGGGGGGTGGGGGAATGGGCCAGCAGCAGGGCAGGCGGGACTAGCTGAGTTTGGGGTTATGGTCCCGCACGGGCTGGTTGGGCCGAAGGGTCTGTATCCACGCCGTGTGTCTCTGTAGCTGTCCCTCCTGCACTCAGGGACTCACCGTCAGTTTCCACGTACACCTCCTCACGGGCTCTGGTCACTCTCAGCCCTGGCCTCCTCCTCCGCGGCTGCTCTTCTGCTCTGGCCTTGGGCTCCAGCTCCCAGATCCTCCGCGGCATCGCCGCCTTCCTCCTGCTGACCCGCTGGCTGTACATCTGGGCCAGCACTTGGACTCTGCTCATGATCTTCTCCGAGCTCTGGAGGAGGCAGCTGTGGAGGCCGCCGCAGCGGGGCAGGCCGTGGCTGGCCCAGCAAGGAGTACAGGGCACCCGGCCAGCCGGGAGGCTCTCGTCGCCCCGACTGGCTTCCACCTCGGGGCCCCGGTCCCTCCGGTTCCCCTCCTGCACGTCGGCCGGTGCTTTGGGCAAGTCTGTGGAGGGCCGGAGGTCGGAGTCCTCCACGATGAGCAGGGGCTCGGTGTACCGGGGACCGGGGGGGCCTTCGCTCTCGGCCACCGCCTTCCTGCAGCCGCCCCACGCCTCGTGCTGGTGACAGAAGTGGGCCGCCTTCTCCATCTCCCGCCACACCTTGATAATCTCCGCCGAGGATCTGAACTCCGCCGGCGGCTCGGCGGCTGCGCCAGGCGCCGCGGGCACTCGGGCCGAGCCCAGCGGGAGCTGACCGCCCCCCGGGGGGGTCTGCGGGTCCGAGCCGCTGACCGCCGAGCGGGAGTGACCGGAGGCCTTGCCGCTCGGCCCCTCGGGAATGCTCTGGTAATTAAACCGCAGGATGGAGTCCCTCACCACGCCGGTCGGAATGAAGGAGATGCTCTCCCTCCGCTGAAGGTAGGACTGGTCGTTGGCCATCTCCGCCGACTCATAATACTTCTTAATCTTCTCGATCAGCAGCCGGTCATTCTCCACCCGGAGCGAGCCCTTTATAACCCCAGCCCCTTCGGCCAAGCCATTGGAGTGTCCACTATCTTCCATCTCCCCCCGGGCGGCACTTTCCGATTCCATCGCCGCGGGGTAGCCGTTAAGTTTGAAACTCTCCTCGCTCCCTGATTGGCTCTCCTCACCGTCATGGCGGGAGCTGTGCTGGTCCTCACAAGCAGCGCCTCCACACGCCCGCCTTCCATTAGCGCATGCGCCGACGCCGCCAGAGCACGTGCCGACACCTCGAGAGCACGCGTCGACACCTCGAGAGCACGTGCAGACACCTCGAGAGCAAGTGCAGACACCTCGAGAGCCCTCGGCATCTCGCCCCGCCTCACCCATGCCCTGCGTTTGCCTCTGGAGGTCGTTGTCTTCAGACGATTCACTGTTGCAGGTCTGACTTTCCTCCGTTCCGTTAACGTAGGCAATATCCAGCAGTGAAATCCCGGAGACTTCAACATCGGTGTCCTCATAAACATCCAGCAGGGAGTCACCCTCGCTCACAGCTCCGAGTTGAAATGAGGGCTCTTCCACAATGGCACCCAGATCTTCAGGGGCTTTCTTCTGCAACAACTCCATGTTCGCAAATATCTGTGCATCGATAAGAGACAGGAAACACAGATTTATTTCAGAAGGTTTCAAGCAATCTTACAGCATTTCCAATTTTGGCAGCAGCTCGATGGGAGAATCCCTTGAAGCCCCTACATGAGCTCCACGCGATTGTGACCACAGCTTATATTACGATCAATGATCCCTCTATTGTCCTTTCTGGTTCCCCCATCAGCCTCTGCTTCCCTGAGTCCTCGGGCAAACAGGACCTCTGCCTTGTAACTCCTTCCCCGGACCACCCTCCCTCCTCCCGCCCACCTGCGCACCCCACTTACGGCGCCATCTTTGAGCCTGGCGGTGGTGTCCCCCTATGGTCACAGTCTCTGTGAGGGTGTGAGCTCTCTTCTCTGCCACGTACCATCCAGGAATACCCGGAGTTGACCCCGTATCTGTCTGCAAGCTGACCCAGCGATTCCCTCAAAATGCACCATCCCAATTTGAAAAGACAAACTCAAAACAGACAGCGAGCAATCTGAAGAGACTATAGCATCGCCAACCTGTTCCATCTCCAGATCAATGTTGCTGATGCCACCAAATTCTGGACTTTCTTCATACTGCTCCACATCCTCCTGCTTGTCTGCCCCGCTCTGGGCTATTCGGTCTGGGGAGGCCTCATCTCTGAATGGACAGTCAGGCGTCTCTAGTGAACCTGAGTCTCCAGCCTTGGTTTCCGTGCCAACCTCCATCTCCACCATGCTGGATGCCAGTGTGGTGGCACTACCCAGTAAGCTCAGCGTCTCCATGTTGGAGAGTAAATCATCCTCACTGCCTGTGTACTGGAAACGAGAGGGAACAGACTGGGCTGTCAACACCGACACAGAATGTCCAGAAGAGAAACAGGCAGTTCAGCCCATCTGATCCATGCTGGCTTTTATACTTCACACCCTTCCCTCCATCTCACCCAATCAGCATGCCATAGAAATTAGGAATAGGTCATTCAGCCCTTCAAATCTGCTCCATCATTCAATATGATCATGGCTCTTCATCTGGCTCACTGCCATGTTGCTATTTTATCTCAATCGCCTTTTACTCCATTCACCACAATGTCATTGTCTAGATTAGTCACCTGAACCACTTCCTGAATGATAGAGAGTCATTGAGCTGTACAGCACGGAAACAGACCCTTTGGTCCAACCCGTCCATGCCGACCAGATATCCCAACCTAGTCTAGTCCCACCTGCCAGCACCCGGCACATATCCCTCCAAACCCTTCCTATTCATATACCCATCCAAATGCATTTTAAATGTTGCAATTGTACCAGCCTCCACCACTTCCTCTGGCAGCTCATTCCATACACGTACCACCCTCTGTGTGAAAAAGTTGCCCCTTAGGTCTCTTTTATATCTTTTCCCTCTCACCCTAAACCTATGCACTCTAGTTCTGGACTCTCCGACCCCAGGGAAAAGACCTTCTCTAGTCCCCCCTCTCCATGCCCCTCATGATTTTATAAACCTGGACCCAGTGATCAGGAAATCTCTCAGGTATGTCCAGTAATTTGACAGTACCGCTGCCCTGGGTGGACCATGCCAATCCGTGGAGTTATGGGTCCAAACCTTCAGGCAGACTGACTAAGGAGCTCCGGATGGGAGGGAGGAGGTTGGTTATCAAGGGGGTGCCTGCCTCACAGCGCCAGGGACCCGGGTGCGATTCCAGTCTTGGGTGACTGGGTGGAGTTTGCACATTCTCCCCGCGTCTGCGTGGGTTTCCTCTGGGTGCTTAGGTTTCCTCCCACAGTCCAAAGATGTGCAGGTTAGGATGGATTGGCCGTGCTATATTGTCCCATAGTGTCCAGGTATGTGCAGGTTAGGGTGGATTGGGCGTGCTATATTGTCCCATAGTGTCCAGGTATGTGCAGGTTAGGGTGGATTGGCCGTGCTATATTGTTTCATAGCGTCCAGGAATATGCAGGTTAGGATGGATTGGCCGTGCTATATTGTCCCATGGTGTCCAGGGACGTGCAGGTTAGGGTGGATTGGCCGTGCTATATTGTCCCATAGCGTCCAGGAATATGCAGGTTAGGATGGATTGGCCGTGCTATATTGTCCCATGGTGTCCAGGGATGTGCAGGATAAGATGGATTGGCCGTGCTATATTGTCCCATAGCGTCCAGGGACGTGCTGGTTAGGGTGGATTGGCCGTGCTAAATTACCCCATAGCGTCCATAGATGTGAAGGTTAGGGTGGATTGGCCATGGGAAATTGCCCCATTGTATTCAGGGATATGCAGGCTTAGGTGGGTTAGCCATGGGTAGGGTGGGGGCCTGGGATGCTCTTTGGAGGGTCAGTGCGGTCTTGTTGGGCTGAATGGCCTGTTTCCACACTGTAGGGATTCTATGTAGGAGTGTGTGCTGTAAACAGAACAGGCAAGTGACTGAGAAAGCAGGAACTGGGGGCTCTCTGTCCGTACTGTGCCATGATCTTGCTCCACATCAATTACAGGAAGAGTAATGATGCCTCCAATAAGAGAGGGGCAGTGTCGCTGGGTAGAGTCAAGCATCCGTGTGATTGGATCAATCGAGAATATTTCCCATCCCGAAGTGAAGGTCAGTGTGGTGATGGACTGACAGAGAGATTGATTTCTGCCTGTTGCTAAAAATTAAGTCAGCTCAGGCAACTTGATGCCAAGCAAGTACATAGTTCCCAAACTAAGCAAGTTTTTTTCCCCTCCAGTATTTCGGTCTGAAGGTTCAGAGGTCATATGACGCCAGGTTACAGTCCAACAGGTTTATTTGAAACCACAAGCTTTCGGAGCGCTGCCCCTGGAAGTGGACTCCACCTAAGGAAGGAGCAGCTGGTAATTTTAAATACACCTGCTGGGACTATAACCTGGTGTCGATGGGCTGAATGGCCTACATCTTACAATCTTGTGATGGTGACACTCGAACAAGGCCAAGAGGAAATAGAGTCAGAACTCTCTTACCTTCAGCTGTGCGCCTGTTACCAGATGTAGGAGAGAGAGGCAAGGAGAGAGGAAACAAAAACTATTGTTAGTGCCTGACCTTCCTGATGGCTCTCAGTCACCACCATCGGCTGCTCTACCCCTCCCCTGAAGGCATGAGGCACCACATCCCACTGCTGGGGAAATTCCAGGTCGATGGGTGGGAACTCCATCCCCTCACCCCCTGAACCCCCACCACACCCAGCTCGTTAAATATCTGGGAGAGAAGCCGAGACTCGGTCTTCCACACACCCGACATCAACCTGGCGTCAACCCTCCTGCAGGTCAGGTCTGGGGAATGGAAACCTGAGCAACAACAACTCGCATTTACATACTGCCTTCGAGGAGAGGGAGAATCACGGAGGTGAGGGAAATGGGTCAGGAGCCAATCGAAAACAGCCCTCACCTGGGGAGAGGCTGACTCCTTACGGTGAGGTCTAAGGAGGGTGTCGGGGAGAAGGGGGAGGTGGAAGAGAGCAGAGGGATTTAGGGAGAGAATTCAACTCTAGGTGGGCTCAACACTTAAACAGTTGGGATGGGAGAGAGAGTGAGAGGGAGAAAGAGTGGGAGAGGGGGAGAAAGGGAGGGAGAGTGGGAGAAAGTGGAGGGAGGGAGGGAAAGTGACAAAGAGAAAGATAGAAAGAGAGTGACAAAGAGAGTGAGAGGGCAAAGGGAGGGTGGGAGGGTGAGAGAAAGGGAAAGAGAGTGTGGGGGGAAAGACAGAGGGAGACAGAGAGGGAGAGACAAAGGGAGAGAGAGAGGGTGAGAGACAAAATGGAGGGGCAGATGGAGATGGAGAGAGGGGGAGGAGTGAGGAGAGAGAGAGGGAGACAGTGGGAGAAAGAGGGAGGAGGAGAGAGAGAGGGAGACTGTGGGAGAGAGTGAGAGAGAGAAGAAGAGAGGTGGGGAGAGAGAGGGCATTGCATGGAGTCTTGATAATGGGTTTGGGGGTTTGATTGAGAGGGCAGGGGGCATATGGAGTGGTAGCAGGGAGCTCCCACCTGAGAGGGCTTTGTGGTCCCTCAACAAGCAAAAGCAAGACCCACGTTTCTATTGGGCCTTTTGGTACCATGACCATCAGAGACATCTCCAACCACCTAACAGCCAATGAATGAGGTGTTAACACAGGAAATGCAACTGCAGCTATTCTGCACTTGGCAACATCTCCCTCTCCGTATCTAAGGAAGGATGATGGAGGGAGTGCAGCGAAGTTTTCCCAGACTGATTCCCGGAATGGTGGGACTGACGGATGGAGAGAGATTGGATCAGTTAGGACTGTAATCACTGGAGCTGAGAACATGTGGGACGAATCTCATAGGAACGTATAAAATTCGAACAGGACCGGGCAGGGTTAATGCAGGAAGGATGATCTCAGTGACTAGGGAATCCAGAACCAGGGAGTCACAGTCTAAGGATACGGGGTCAGCCATTTTGGACTGAGATGAGGAGAACTGTCTTCATCCAGAGAGTGGGGAGCCTTGGAATTCTCTGCCACAGGAAAACAGAACATTGAATGTTTTCACGAAGGGGTTAGAGATAGTCCTTGGGGCAGCACAGTGGCTCAGTGGTTAGCACTGCTGCCTCACAGCACCAGGAACCTGGGTTCAATTCCCAACTCGTGTGACTGTCTGTGTGGAGTTTGCACATTCTCCCCGTGTCTGTGTGGGTTTCCTCCGGGTGCTCCGGTTTCCTCCCACAGTCCAAAGATGTGCAGGTTAGGGTGGATTGGCCGTGCTAAATTGCCCATAGGTTAGGTGCATTAGTCAGGGGTAAATATAGGACAGGGGAATGGGCCTGGGTGGGTTACTCTTCGGAGGGTCAGTGTGGACTTGTTGGTCCGAAGGGCCTGTTTCCACACTATGGAGAATCTAATTTAAAGGGATCAGAGGATATGGGGGAGAAAGTGGGACCTGAGTTGGATGATTCACCATGACCGTACTGAGTGGGGGAGCAGGCTCAAAGGGCCAAATGGGCTCCTCCTGCTCTGATTTTATTTATTTCAATTTGTTTGTTTTATGACGATGATGGAACTTTAATCCTTTTATATTAAAGATGCTTTCCAAAATGTTGCCTCATTCTCTGGAGAATATAGTTACCAGTCACAGATCAAGACCTGGAGGATTTCAGCGTATTCTCGATGACTGGAGAACGTGTATTACAAAATATTTTATGAGCAGATGAGGGTAAAGCTCATTTTGTCAGGTATGTGTAGTCATTTTGCATTCGCCTTTCCTTCCTCACCACCCCCCTCTCCCTGCCCCTGCATCCATACTCCCCAGCCTCTCTGTCTCCCTCTGACATGCAAACGTGAGTCATGTGAGGGGCAAGTGGAGGACATCTTAATTTGATCTAATTTGATTTCTTGTCACAGTTCAGGGTCACCCACGTTACAGGAATGATTTGGAGATGCTGGTGTCGGACTGGGGTGTACAAAGTTAAAAAACACACAACCCCAGGTTATAGTCCAACAGGTTTAATTGGAAGCACTAGCTTTCAGAGCACCGCTCCTTCATCAGGTGGTTGTGGAGACCACAACCGAAAGCTAGTGCTTCCAATTAAACCTGTTGGACTATAACCGGGCCTTGTGTGATTTTTAACATTACAGGAAGGATGTGGAGGCTTTGGGGAGGGTGCAGAAGAGGTTTACCAGGATGCTGCCTGGATTAGAGGGTATGAGCTATAAGAAAGGGCTAGACAAACACGGGCTGTTTTCTCTGGAGTAGCAAAGGCTGAGGGGAGACTGGATAGAAGTCTATAAAATGATGAGATACATAGATAGGGTTGACGATCAGAACCTTTTTCCCAGAGTTGAAATGTCTAATACTATGGGGCATGGATTTAAGGTGAGCGAGGGAAAGTTCAAAAGGAGATGTGAGGGGCAAGGTCAAGATTAGAGTGGTGCTGGAAAAGCACAGCAGGTCAGGAGCAGGAAAAATCAACATTTCAGGCAAAAGCCCTTCATCAGGAATGAGGCATCAGGATGAAGGGCTCTTGCCCGAAAGGTCGATTTTCCTGCTCCTCGGATGCTGCCTGACCTGCTGTGCTTTTTCAGCATCACTCTAATCTTGACTCTGATCTCCAGCATCTGCAGTCCTCACTTTCGCCACTGGATATGGACCAAGGGCAGGCAGAAGGGATTAGTTTAACTTGGCGTCAGGTTCAGCACAGCATTGTGGGCCGAAGGGCCTGTTCATGTGTTGTACTGTTCTATGTGCCGAGGTACAGTGGACAGTGTGGTTTTGTGTGCTGTACAGGCAGACTGTACCCTACAAACCCTGCACAGGGGAGCAGATTTTGTCATTTGGTGTTAAATTCTGAACTTCCTATTACTTTGATTTTTTCTAAGATTGTTCCTTTAGCATTTGCAAACTAGAACCTGTACCCTTGTACCTAAGAGCAACTGCACTTGTGTGAGGACACATAACAGTAAAGTTAATCCAGTCATTCACTGTCTAACGGAGCCCTGCCCTTCATGTTGACAAAGATTGGTACCAAATGCACTCTCCCCACAGACAGCACCCAAGCCCTGAGATGCTGGGAGTGATCAGTGTGGGCAGCTTGCTGGAGCAGACGAAGCTTGGATTGCTATCTAATACTGAAATAAATCACAACCTGAATTCAAAGCCGGTGAAATTCACTGAACAGTTCATTTGCAAGTTCACATCAAAGGGCCTTGTGTTTGATACAGAGAGCATCACCTCTAAAGAGGTGACTGTGTAATCAAACAGCAGCAGCCGAACTTGGACAGACCCTCCCTCTCTCCCTTATAATGGCGGCCACATCAATACAGCAAAGTGCGTCAGATAAAGATCAGATGATCAAAGCTGTTTCTCTAATGGAGTTTTACTCTCAGAGCAAACCACTTCCAGAATCTCTGCTTCTTTAATTCTGCAGATTACAACGGTGTTCATTTGCACTGACCTTTTGACAATCAAACAAAACAAAACCCCAGCAGGGAAGGGGACAGGGTAACAAAGCCAAGCTGTATTTGATCATTCATTGAGCCATCAGGCTTTTTACAGCACAGAGCGAGGCCCTTCGGTCTATCATACCCAGACTGGTCATCATCAATTCTTATCCCATTTCCCATTGCCTTGACGTTTCAAGTCTTCATCTCAACACCGCTTTTTTCAATATTCATTCAGAGGATGAGGGTGACACTGACCCAGCAGCATTTATTGCCTGTCCCTAGATGCCTGAGTGGCACGGTGGCTCAGTAGTTAGCATTGCTGCCTCACAGCACCAGGGACGTGGGTACGATTCCAGCCTTGGGTGACTGTCTGTGTGGAGTTTGCACATTCTCCCAGTGTCTGCGTGGGTTTCCTTCCACAATCCAAAGATGTGCAGGTTAGGGTGAATTGGCCATGTTAAATTGCCCGTAGTGTTAGGTGCATTAGTCAGAGGAAATTGGGTCTGGGTGTTACTCTTCGGAGGGTCGGTGTGAATTTGTAGGGCCAAATGGCCTGTTTTTACACTGCAGGGAATCTAATCTTAAATATCCCAAGCGTTCTTGCCTTTCTCAGGTACTGAGTTCCCAGATTCCGACCATCCTCTGGGTGAAAAGCATTTTCCTCAAATTCTGTCTGAACTTCCTGCTCATTACCTGAACCTCTGTCCCCTGCTCACTGACCCCTCTACCGAGGGGAGAAAGGTGTCTCCCTATCGACCCAGTATATGTCCCTTAGAACTTTATACACCTCATTCGGATCCCAAACACGCACTGAACCCTGGGGAACACAGCCGGACACACAATACCAGGCACAAAACCGTCCGAGAGCTGTGGGAGACAATGTTTCCTCACGGGAGAATGTGGGGACACTGTGTAAAATTCAACCTCATCCATGTCAGGTCAGGAAAGGGACTTCCCGCAGAGGGTCATGAGAGGGTCATCAGTCTTTGGAACTCCGTCCCTGAACAACTGGTGGAAAGTAGAGTCCTTGGATATTTTTATGGCAGAGGGAGAGAAATTCGTAGCCAGTAAGAGACTGATCAGGGTTGACAGGAAGGTGGACTTCATCCTCCGACAGTGCAGCGCTCCCTCAGCATTGACCCTCCGACAGTGCCCTCTCCCTCAGCACTGACCCTCCGACAGTGCGACGCTCCCTCAGCACTGACCCTCCGACAGTGCCCACTCCCTCAGCACTGACCCTCCGACAGTGCGGGGCTCCCTCAGCACTGACCCTCCGACAGTGCGGCGCTCCCTCAGCACTGACACTCCGACAGTGCCCACTCCCTCAGCACTGACCCTGCGACAGTGTGGCACTCCCTCAGCACTGACCCTCCGACAGTGCCCACTCCCTCAGCACTGACCCTCTGACAGTGCGGCGCTCCCTCAGCACTGACCCCCTGACGCTGCAGCGCTCCCTCAGCACTGACCCTCCGACAGTACGGCACACCCTCAGCACTGACCCTCCGACAAAGCAACACTCCCTCAGCACTGACCCTCCGACAGTGCGGCACTCCCTCAGCACTGACCCACCGACAGTATGGCTCTCCCTCAGCACTGACCCTCCGACAGTGCAGCACTCCCTCAGCACTGACCCTCCGACAGTGCAGCACTCCCTCAGCACTGACCCTCCGACAGTGCGACACTCCCTCAGCACTGACCCTCCGACAGTGCGGCCCTCCCTCAGCACTGACCCTCCGACAGTGCGGCCCTCCCTCAGCACTGACCCTCCGACAGTGCGACACTCCCTCAGCACTGACCCTCCGACAGTGCGGCCCTCCCTCAGCACTGACCCTCCGACAGTGCGGCACTCCCTCAGCCCTGACCCTCCGACAGTGCGGCCCTCCCTCAGCACTGACCCTCCAACAGTGCGGCACTCCCTCAGCCCTGACCCTCCGACAGTGCGGCCCTCCCTCAGCACTGACCCTCCGATAGTGCGGCGCTCCCTCAGCTCTGACCTTCCGACAGTGCGGCACTTCCTCAGCACTGACCGTCCGACACTCCCTCAGCACTGACCCTCTGACAGTGCCCACTCCCTCAGCACTAGGGTGTAAGGGTCAGCCTGGATTGTTTGCCCTGTCTCTGAATGTGTGATTTAATTCCCTCAGAGTAAACGTCGTGATGAGAAAAAATCAAACAATTGCAAAAATCTGGTCAGTTGAAGAATGGTTACCCCGGCAACCTGAACGGATTGATATTTAATTCTGAGCTGAACGAGGATTGAATAAAATAAAGCCAATTTAAAGGAATACATTTTTCTTTGTTTCTCTCCAAGCTCCCCAGTTTGGTGTTTTATCACACCGTGCAGTGTTTGGAAGGTATTTTAACTGAAGAGAAAATAAAGGGTAAATATTTATCATCCTCAGAATGATCCTGAACCTTTTGGATTTGGTTTTAATTTGAGCTTTGCACTCGATGTGTGTCACACCGTTGCCAGACATCTGTTTGCTCAGGCCTGAATCAAATCTATTTGTCAGGGTGAAAGCTTTGCCTTTATCTAGCGCCTGTCCTGTCCCTGGGATGATTGATATCGCTGTGTCCGGAACTCTCATGATGCTGGAAATGGAACCAATGTACATCCAGCAGCATCCAAGGCCAGTGTTGTTCAGGAGTGGACGACCCCCTGTTACGTCGGACTGACTAATGTCCCCCTGGGAAGACCCTCCAACCCCAGGTCATCAATGTGGATTTCACCGGTTTCCTCATCTCCCCTCCCCCCCCTTTACCTTACCCAAGCTTGAACCCTCCAACTCGGCACCACCCTCTTGAATGGTCCTACTTGTCCATCTTCCTTTCTACCTATCCACTCCACCCTCCTCTCCGAGCTGTCACCTTCTCCCCCACCTTCATCAACCTATCGCCTTCTCAGCTACCACAGCCCACACCCCTCCCATTTATCTCTCAGCCCCCTTGCCCCCACCCAGAGATTCCTGATGAAGGGCTTATGACTGAAACGTTGATTCTCCTGCCCCTTGGATGCTGCCTGACCAGCTGTGCTTTTCCAGCAACACACTCTCGACTCTGAGCTCCAGCATCTGCAGTCCTCACTTTCCATAGGGAGTGCGATACCATCACAGCTGAGATATCTGGATAGTACTCAGTGACAGTGCCTCAGGAGGAGGGGAGCTCGGGGAGAGGCTGAGGTACAGGCATAAGACCCAGCATTGCCACATCTGGGGATGTGAATGAGCATCACTTATAACTAACCCACAGGCTGACTTCACGGGGAGAGTGAGGAGCTGAGTGGGAGAGGGGAGACTGAGGAGCTGAGTGGAGGAGAGTGAGGAGCTGAGTGGGAGAGTGAGGAGCTGAGTGGGAGAGGGGAGAGTGAGGAGCTGAGTGGGAGAGGGGAGAGCGAGGAGCTGAGTGGGAGCGGGGAGAGTGAGGATCTGAGTGGGAGCAGGGAGTGGAGCTGAGTGGGAGTGGGGAGAGTGAGGGGCTGAGTGGGAGTGGGAAGAGTGAGGGGCTGAGTGGGAGTGGGGAGTGTGAGGAGCTGAGTGGGAGTGGGGAGAGTGAGGAGCTGAGTGGGAGAGTGAGGAGCTGAGGGGGAGAGTGAGGAGCTGAGGGGGAGGGGGAGAGTGAGGAGCTGAGTGTAGGAGACTGAGGAGCTGAGTGGGAGTGGGGAGAGTGAGGAGCTGAGTGGGACTGGGGAGAGTGAGGAGCTGAGTGGGGGTGGGGAGAGTGAGGAGCTAAGTGGGAGAGGGGAGAGTGAGGAGCTGAGTGGGAGAGGGGAGAGTGAGGAGCTGAGTGGGAGAGGGGAGAGTGAGGGGCTGAGTGGGAGAGTGAGGAGCTGAGTGGGAGCGGGGAGAGTGAGGGGCTGAGTGGGAGCGGGGAGAGTGAGGAGCTGAGTGGGAGAGGGGAGAGTGAGGGGCTGAGTGGGAGCGGGGAGAGTGAGGAGCTGAGTGGGAGTGGGGAGAGTAAGGAGCTGAGGGGGAGTGAGGAGCTGAGTGGAGGAGAGTGAGGAGCTGAGTGGGAGAGGGGAGAGTGAGGAGCTGAGTGGGAGTGGGGAGAGTGAGGAGCTGAGTGGGGGTGGGGAGAGTGAGGAGCTGAGTGGGGGTGGGGAGAGTGCGGAGCTGAGTGGGAGTGAGGAGCTGAGTGGGAGAGGGGAGAGTGAGGAGCTGAGTGGGAGCGGGGAGAGTGAGGAGCTGAGTGGGAGAGGGGAGAGTGAGGGGCTGAGTGGGAGCGGGGAGAGTGAGGAACTGAGTGGGAGAGTGAGGAGCTGAGTGGGAGAGGGGAGAGTGAGGAGCTGAGTGGGAGAGGGGAGAGTGAGGGGCTGAGTGAGGAGCTGAGTGGGAGCGGGGAGAGTGAGGGGCTGAGTGGGAGCGGGGAGAGTGAGGAGCTGAGTGGGAGAGTGAGGAGCTGAGTGGGAGCGGGGAGAGTGAGGGGCTGAGTGGGAGCGGGGAGAGTGAGGGGCTGAGTGGGAGCGGGGAGAGTGAGGAGCTGAGTGGGAGAGTGAGGAGCTGAGTGGGAGAGGGGAGAGTGAGGGGCTGAGTGGGAGAGTGAGGAGCTGAGTGGGAGAGGGGAGAGTGAGGAGCGGGGAGAGTGAGGGGCTGAGTGGGAGAGTGAGGAGCTGAGTGGGAGAGTGAGGAGCTGAGTGGGAGTGGGGAGAGTGAGGGAGTGGGGAGAGTGAGGAGCTGAGTGGGAGTGGGGAGAGTGAGGAGCTGAGTGGGAGTGGGGAGAGTGAGGAGCTGAGTGGGAGTGGGGAGAGTGAGGAGCTGATTGGGAGTGGGGAGAGTGAGGGGCTGAGTGGGAGAGTGAGGAGCTGAGTGGGAGAGGGGAGAGTGAGGAGCTGAGTGGGAGAGTAAGGAGCTGAGTGGGAGCGGGGAGAGTGAGGAGCTGAGTGGGAGCGGGGAGAGTGAGGGGCTGAGTGGGAGCGGGGAGAGTGAGGAGCTGAGTGGGAGAGTGAGGAGCTGAGAGGGGAGAGTGAGCTGAGTGGGAGTGGGGAGAGTGAGGGAGTGGGGAGAGTGAGGAGCTGAGTGGGAGTGGGGAGAGTGAGGAGCTGAGTGGGAGAGTGAGGAGCTGAGAGGGTAGAGTGAGGAGCTGAGTGGGAGCGGGGAGAGTGAGGAGCTGAGGGGGAGCGGGGAGAGTGAGGAGCTGAGGGGGAGTGGGGAGTGTGAGGGGCAGAGAGGGAGTGGGGAGTGTGAGGGGCTGAGTGGGAGAGGGGAGAGTAAGGAGCTGAGAGGGAGTGGGGAGACTGAAGGGCTGAGTGGGAGACGGGAGAGTGAGGAGCTGAGAGGGAGTGGGGAGAGTGAGGAGCTGAGTGGGAGAGGGGAGAGTGAGGAGCTGAGGGGGAGCGGGGAGAGTGAGGAGCTGATGGGGAGTGTGAGGGGCAGAGAGGGAGTGGGGAGTGTGAGGGGCTGAGTGGGAGAGGGGAGAGTGAGGAGCTGAGAGGGAGTGGGGTGACTGACGGGCTGAGTGGGAGAGGGGAGAGAGAGGAGCTGAGTGGGAGTGGGGAGAGTGAGGAGCTGAGTGGGAGAGGGGAGAGTGAGGAGCTGAGAGGAAGTGGGGAGACTGAGGGGCTGAGTGGGAGTGGGGAGAGTGAGAAGCTGAGTGGGAGTGGGGAGAGAGAGGGTCTGAGTGGGAGCGGGGAGAGTGAGGAGCTGAGTGGGAGAGGGGAGAGTGAGGAGCTGAGTGTGAGAGTGGAGAGTGAGGAGCTGTGGGGGAGTGGGGAGTGTGAGGGGCTGAGTGGGAGCGGGGAGAGAGGGAGTGGAGAGAGTGAGGAGCTGAGTGGGAGTGGGGAGAGTGAGGAGCTGAGTGGGAGCGGGGAGAGTGAGGAGCTGAGTGGGAGCGGGGAGAGTGAGGAGCTGAGTGGGAGTGAGGAGCTGAGTGGGAGTGGGGAGAGTGAGGGGTTGAGTGGGAGCGGGAAGAGTGAGGAGTGAGTGGGAGTGGGGAGAGTGAGGAGCTGAGTGGGAGTGGGGAGAGTGAGGGGTTGAGTGGGAGCGGGAAGAGTGAGGAGTGAGTGGGAGTGGGGAGAGTGAGGGGCTGAGTGAGAGTGAGGGGCTGCGTGGGAGCGGGGAGAGTGAGGGGCTGAGTGTGAGAGGGGAGAGTGAGGAGCTGAGTGGGAGGGGGAGTGTGAGGAGCTGAGTGGGAGCGGGAAGAGTGAGGAGTGAGTGGGAGTGGGGAGAGTGAGGGGCTGAGTGGGAGTGAGGAGAGTGAGGGGCCGCGTGGGAGCGGGGAGAGTGAGGGGCTGAGTGTGAGAGGGGAGAGTGAGGAGCTGAGTGGGAGGGGGAGAGTGAGGAGCTGAGTGGGAGGGGGAGAGTGAGGAGCTGAGTGGAAGTGGGGAGAGTGAGGGGCTGTTGGGAGAGGGGAGAGTGAGGAGCTGAGTGGGAGCAGGGAGAGTGAGGGGCTGAGTGGGAGCGGGGAGAGTGAGGGGCTGAGTGGGAGCGGGGAGAGTGAGGAGCTGAGTGGGAGAGTGAGGAGCTGAGTGGGAGAGGGGAGAGTGAGGGGCTGAGTGGGAGAGTGAGGAGCTGAGTGGGAGAGGGGAGAGTGAGGAGCGGGGAGAGTGAGGGGCTGAGTGGGAGAGTGAGGAGCTGAGTGGGAGAGTGAGGAGCTGAGTGGGAGTGGGGAGAGTGAAGGAGTGGGGAGAGTGAGGAGCTGAGTGGGAGTGGGGAGAGTGAGGAGCTGAGTGGGAGTGGGGAGAGTGAGGAGCTGAGTGGGAGTGGGGAGAGTGAGGAGCTGATTGGGAGTGGGGAGAGTGAGGGGCTGAGTGGGAGAGTGAGGAGCTGAGTGGGAGAGGGGAGAGTGAGGAGCTGAGTGGGAGAGTAAGGAGCTGAGTGGGAGCGGGGAGAGTGAGGAGCTGAGTGGGAGCGGGGAGAGTGAGGGGCTGAGTGGGAGCGGGGAGAGTGAGGAGCTGAGTGGGAGAGTGAGGAGCTGAGTGGGGAGAGTGAGCTGAGTGGGAGTGGGGAGAGTGAGGGAGTGGGGAGAGTGAGGAGCTGAGTGGGAGTGGGGAGAGTGAGGAGCTGAGTGGGAGAGTGAGGAGCTGAGAGGGTAGAGTGAGGAGCTGAGTGGGAGCGGGGAGAGTGAGGAGCTGAGGGGGAGCGGGGAGAGTGAGGAGCTGAGGGGGAGTGGGGAGTGTGAGGGGCAGAGAGGGAGTGGGGAGTGTGAGGGGCTGAGTGGGAGAGGGGAGAGTAAGGAGCTGAGAGGGAGTGGGGAGACTGAGGGGCTGAGTGGGAGACGGGAGAGTGAGGAGCTGAGAGGGAGTGGGGAGAGTGAGGAGCTGAGTGGGAGAGGGGAGAGTGAGGAGCTGAGGGGGAGCGGGGAGAGTGAGGAGCTGATGGGGAGTGTGAGGGGCAGAGAGGGAGTGGGGAGTGTGAGGGGCTGAGTGGGAGAGGGGAGAGTGAGGAGCTGAGAGGGAGTGGGGTGACTGACGGGCTGAGTGGGAGAGGGGAGAGAGAGGAGCTGAGTGGGAGTGGGAAGAGTGAGGAGCTGAGTGGGAGAGGGGAGAGTGAGGAGCTGAGAGGAAGTGGGGAGACTGAGGGGCTGAGTGGGAGTGGGGAGAGTGAGAAGCTGAGTGGGAGTGGGGAGAGAGAGGGTCTGAGTGGGAGCGGGGAGAGTGAGGAGCTGAGTGGGAGAGGGGAGAGTGAGGAGCTGAGTGTGAGAGTGGAGAGTGAGGAGCTGTGGGGGAGTGGGGAGTGTGAGGGGCTGAGTGGGAGCGGGGAGAGAGGGAGTGGAGAGAGTGAGGAGCTGAGTGGGAGTGGGGAGAGTGAGGAGCTGAGTGGGAGCGGGGAGAGTGAGGAGCTGAGTGGGAGTGGGGAGAGTGAGGGGTTGAGTGGGAGCGGGAAGAGTGAGGAGTGAGTGGGAGTGGGGAGAGTGAGGAGCTGAGTGGGAGTGGGGAGAGTGAGGGGTTGAGTGGGAGCGGGAAGAGTGAGGAGTGAGTGGGAGTGGGGAGAGTGAGGGGCTGAGTGAGAGTGAGGGGCTGCGTGGGAGCGGGGAGAGTGAGGGGCTGAGTGTGAGAGGGGAGAGTGAGGAGCTGAGTGGGAGGGGGAGTGTGAGGAGCTGAGTGGGAGCGGGAAGAGTGAGGAGTGAGTGGGAGTGGGGAGAGTGAGGGGCTGAGTGGGAGTGAGGAGAGTGAGGGGCCGCGTGGGAGCGGGGAGAGTGAGGGGCTGAGTGTGAGAGGGGAGAGTGAGGAGCTGAGTGGGAGGGGGAGAGTGAGGAGCTGAGTGGGAGGGGGAGAGTGAGGAGCTGAGTGGAAGTGGGGAGAGTGAGGGGCTGTTGGGAGAGGGGAGAGTGAGGAGCTGAGTGGGAGCAGGGAGAGTGAGGAGTTGAGGGGGAGTGAGGGGAGAGTGAGGATCTGAGGGGGAGTGGTGAGTGTGAGGGGCTGACTGGGAGCGGGAAGTGTGAGGAGCTGAGTGGGAGAGGGCAGAGTGAGGAGCTGAGGAGGAGTGAGGGGAGAGTGAGGATCTGAGGGGGAGTGAGGGGCTGAGTGGGAGTGGGGAGTGTGAGGAGCTGAGTGGGAGCGGGGAGAGTGAGGAGCTGAGGGGGAGCTTTTGAATTGCATTCGGGGAAGGTGTGTGAACTGATATATTTGGGCAGTGGCTGATTTTTCTCCTTTGTTATTGTGTGATTGGTAGAAATATTTCTTTTTTCATTTATCTATTATTTGATATTATAGTTCGACTAAGTTAAGTTTAAGAGTAAAAATGGCAGGAGATCTTAATTTTCTCAACATTGACTGGGATTCACTTAATGTTAGAGGTTTAGATGGAGCAGAATTTGTAAGGGGCATCCAGGGGGGTTTTCTAGAGCAGTAAGTAAATAGTCCAACCCGGGAAGGGGCCATACTGGGCCTGGTGTTGGAGAATGAGCCCGGCCAGGTGGGTGAAGTTTCAGAGTGGTCCTAAAGGAAGAGCACCAAACTGGGGGAAGGCCAACTGAAGGCCAAAATTCAGCAGGATCTGGGGAATGTGGATTGGGAGCAGCTGTATGAAGGGAATTCCACATTTTATATGTGGGAGGCTTTTACAAAGAGGTTGATTAGAGTTCAGGAGAGATACGTTCCTGTGAAAATGGCAAGATTAGGGAACCATGGATGACAGGTGATATTGAGAAACTAACTAAGAGGAAAAAGGAAGCATACATAAGGTCTAAGCGACTGAAGTCAAATGAAGCTTTGGAAGAATATTAGAAATGTAGGACCAATCTGAAATGAGGAATTAAGAGGGCGAAAAGGGGTCATGAGATATCCTTAGTGAGCAGGGTTAAGGAACATCCCAAAGCCTTTTCTTCATATATAAGGAGCGAGAGGGTAACTCGGGAAAGGGTTGGCCCACTCAAGGACAAAGGAGGAAAGTTATGCAGGGAGTCAGAGAAAATGGGTGAGATTCTTAATGAGTACTTTGCATCGGTATTCACCAGGGAGACGGACATGGCGGATAGAGTGATAGGGATGTACAGCACGGAAACAGACCCTTCGGTCCAACCCATCCACGCCGATCAGATATCCCAACCCAATCTAGTCCCACCTGCCAGCACCCAGCCCATATTCCTCCAAACCCTTCCTATGCATATACCCATCCAAATGCCTCTTAAATGTTGCAATTGTACCAGCCTCCACCACATCCTCTGGCAGCTCATTCCCTACACGGACCACCCTCTGCGTGAAAAAGTTGCCTCTTAGGTCCCTTTTATATCTTTCCCCTCTCACCCTAAACCAATGCCCTCTAGTTCTGGACTCCCCCACCCCAGGTAAAAGACTTTGTCTATTTATCCTATCCATGCCCCTCATAATTTTATAAACCTCTATAAGGTCACCCCTCATGTTGAAGTTAGGGATAGATCTTTGATTACTCGAGGTCAAGTTGGCATAAGGAGGGAGGAAGTGTTGGGTATTCTAAAAGGCATTAAGGTGGACAAGTCACCAGGTCCGGATGGGATCCATCCCAGGTTACTGAGGGAAGTGGGAGAGAAAATAGCTGGGGCTTGAACAGATATCTTTACAGCATCCTTGAACATGGGTAAGGTCCCAGAGGATTGGAGAATTACTAATGTTATCCCCTTGTTTAAGAAGGGTAGCAGGGATAATCCAGGTAATTACAGACCTGTGAGCCTGACATCAGTGGTAGGGAAGCTACTGGAGAAGATTCTGAGGAACTGGATATATACCCATTTGGAAGAAAATGGGCTTATCAGTGATAGGCAGCATGGTTTTGTGCAGAGAAGGTCATGCCTTACCAACTTTATAGAATTCTTTGAAGAGGTGACAAAGTTGATTGATGAGGGAAGGGATGTAGATGCCATATACAAGGACTTCAGTAAGGCGTTTGATGAGGTTCCCCATGGTAGGCTGATGGAGAAGGTGAAGTCACACGGGGTCCAGGTTGTTCTAGCCAGATGGATAGAGAACTGGCTGGGCAACAGGAGACAGAGAGTGGTAGTGGAAGGGAGTTTCTCAAACTGGAGACCTGTGACCAGTGGTGACCCACAGGGGCCACTGCTGGGGCCACTGCTGTTTGTGATTTACAGAAATGATTTGGAGGAAGGTATGGATTGTCCAATTGACATGTTTGCAGATGACACTAAGATTGGTGGAGTAGCAGACAGTGAAGGGGACTGTCAGAGAATGCAGTAGAATATGGATAGATTGGAGAGTTGGGCAGAGAAATGGCAGATGGAGTTCAATCCAGACAAGTGCAAGGTGATGCATTTTGGAAGATGCAATTCCAGAGTGAACTATACAGTAAATGGAAAAGTCCTGGGGAAAATTGATGTACAGAGAGATCTGGGTGTTCAGATCCATTGTTCCCTGAAGGTGGCAACGCAGGTCAGTGAGTGGTCAAGAAGGCATACGGCATGCTTCCCTTCATCGGACTGGGTACTGAGTGCAAGAATTGGCAGGTCATGTTACAGTTGTATAAGACTTTGGTTTAGCCACATTTGGAATACTGCATGCTGTTCTGGTCGCCACACTCCCAAAAGGATGTGGGTGCTTTGGAGATGGAGCAGAGGAGGCTTACCAGGCTGTTGCCTGGTATGGTGGGTGGTAGTTATGAGGAGAGGTTGAGTAGATTAGGATTATTTTCTTTAGAAAGACAGAGGTTGAGGGGGGACCTGATTGAGGTGAGGTCTACAAAATCGTGAGAAGTATAGACAGGATAGATATCAAGAAACCTTTTCCCAGAGTGGGGAGGGGGACTCAATTACTAGGGGTCACGAGTTCAAGGTGAGAGGGGAAAGGTTTAGGGGAGATATGCGTAGAAAGTTCTTTACACAGAGGGGTGGTGGGGGCCTGGAACGTGTTGCCAGCGGAGGTGACTGGGGGGAAACGTTAGTGTCATTTGAGATGTATCTAGATAGATACATGAATGGGCAGGGAGCAGGGGATACAGATCCTTAGAAAAGAGGTGACAGGTTTAGATGGAGGAGCTGGACCAGCACAGGCCTGAAGGGCCGAAGGGCCTGTTCCTTAGCTGTAATGTTCTTTGTTCTTAGTACAGCACAGTAGAGGCCCTTTGGCCCTCGATGTTGTGTCGATCTCCAGGCTGAATATTTTCCATCTATGACCACCCTCTGTCTTCTCTGGGCCAGCCAATTCTGTATCCAGACAGTCAGGTTTCCCAGTATCCCGTGCCTCCTTACTTTCTGAATGAGCCTACCATGGGGAACCTTATCAAACCCCCTGCTAAAATCCATATAAACCACATCCACTGCTCTCCCTTCATCAATGTGTTTTGTCACATCCTCAAAGAATTCAATAAGATTTGTGAGGCATGACCTGCCCCTCAAAGCCATGCTGGCTATCTCAAACTATGATTTTCCAAGTAATCATAAATCCTGTCTCTCAGAATCTTCTCCAATACTTTGACCTAAGACTGACTGGTCTGTAATTTCCAGGATTATCCCTATTCACTTTCTTGAACAAGGGAATAACATTTGCCACCCTACAATCATCTGGCACTATTCTAGTGGACAGTGAGGACGTAAAGATCATTGGTAATGGCGCAGCAATCTCTTCCCTCACTTCCTGTAATAACCTAGGGTATATCCCGTCAGACCCAAGGGATTTATCTATTGTTATGCTTTACAAAATCTTCAGCATATCCTCCTTCCTAACATCAATCTGTTTTAGCATATCAGTCTGTTTCACACTGTCCTCAGAAATGTCAAGGTCACCCTCAGTAGTGAAGACTGAAACAAAGTACTCATTAAGGACCTCCCCTACTTCCTCTGATTCCAGGCCCAAATTCCCACCAGTGTCTGTGATTGACCCTACCTCACTATGGTCATCCTCTTGTTCCTCACATAAGGGTTTTCCTTAATCTTACTCCCTAAAAGCTTTTTCATGCCCCTTCTAGTTCTCCTAAGTCCATTCTTCAGTTCCTTCCTGGCTACCTTATAACCCTTTAAAGACCTGTCTGATCCTTACTGCCTCAACCTTAAGTAAGCTTCCTTCTTCCTCTTGACTAGATGTTCCACAGCCCTTGTCACCCAAGATGCTTTCAACCTACCATCCCTTCCTTGCCTCAGGGGGACAAACCTGTCCAGCAGTATCAGCAAGTGCTCCCTAAACAACCTCCACATTTCTGACGTACATTTCCCTGAAAACCTCTGTTCCGAATTTAGGCATCCCAGTTCCTGCTGAATAGCATTGTAATTCCCCTTCCCCCAATTAAATACTTTCCCATACCACCTGCTCCTATCCTTCTCCATGGGTGCGGTAAAGGTGAGGCAGTTGTGGTCACTGTCACTGAAATGCTCTCCCACCGAGAGATCTGACACCTGGCCTGGTTCATGGCCAAGCACCAAATCCAATATGGCCTCCCCTCTAGTTGGCTTATCTACATATTGAGTCAGGAACCCTCCCTAGACACACCTAACAAAAACTGCTCCATCCAAACTATTTGAATTAATATTAGGGAAGTTAAAGTCCCCTATGACAACAACCCTGTTGTTTCTGCACCTTTCCAAAACCTGCCTCCCAATCTGCTCCTCTCTGTCTATGTTGCTTTGGGGGGGGGGGGGGGCTTTAGAAAACTCCCAAGAAAGTGACTGCTCCTTTCCTGTTTCTGACTTGCCCCCATACTGACTTAGTCGACAAACCTTCCTCGACAACCTCCCTTTCTGCAGCTGTGATACTATCCCTGTCTAGCAATGCCACTCCTCCATCTCTTTTACCACCCCCATCCCTTTTGAAACATCTAAACCCTGGAAATTCCAACATTCCTATCCCTGTGATATCCAAGTCCCCACAATGGTCACAATCTCACAGTTCCAAGTACTGATCCATGCTCTGAGTTCGTCACCCTTATTCCTGACACTTCCAGTGTTAAAATAGACACACTTAAACCCATCACACTGACTGCAATGTTGCCCTATCAACTGTCTATCCCTCCTCACAGACTCTCTTCACATAAACTGTACCTGGTTGTTCAGTACCTCCTCCATCCTCTGATCTGTAGCTCCGGTTCCCACTCTCCTGCCACTCTAGTTTCAGACTGAAGGGGGTGCTGAGCTGTAGTGTGTGGCGTGTAGGAGGACCCACAATGCCCTTGGGGAGGGCGTACCGATGATGTGCACAGCCGGGCCCTGGGGGACCTCACCCTGAAGCTGAGTCAATGCTGGTTACCTCACCGCTCAGAGTTCATCAACGGGCCCGTGTGTACACAAGGAGACTGCTTTGAATGTTTAACACCCGCTGGAAAGCACAGCTCTCGTGCAGACATCATTCTGATTAAACCCTCTGAGATCAAACATTGTGCAAAACCAAACAAGGAAATCATCAGAACAAAGTTAAAATCCCATCTCCTCCACTTCCATGGCATTCGGATTAAATCACAGGACAGGGGACATGCAGGAGGGGCAGGGGGGTAATCCACTCAGAGATGGAAACATTTCTTTTAACCCTTCGGCCCAACCAGTCCATGCTGACCATAATCCCAAACTAAACTCGTCCCACTTACATGGTCCATCTCCCGCCAAACCTTTCCTATTCATGAACTTATCCAAATATCTTTTAAAAGTTGAACCTGTACCCACATCCACCATTTCCTCTGGCAACTCATTCCTCACACAAACCACCCTTTGTGTAAAAACGTTGCCCCTCATCTTTTTAAATCTTTCTCCTCTCACCTTAAAAACATGCACCCCCCTAGTTTTGAACTCCCCCACCCCAGGGAAAGACCTTTGCTATTCACCTTATCTATACCCCTCGTGATTTTATAAACCTCCGTAAGGTCACCCCTTCACCTCCTATGCTTCTTCATAGCCTTCCTTCACATCTCAAGCCCTCCATTCCCAGCAACATCCGGGTAAATCTTGCTAAAGGAATCAAAGGACAAGGAGAAAGTGGGAACAGGGGACTGAGTTGGATGATCAGCAATGATCCAATTGGATGACAGAGCAGGCACGATGGGCTGAATGGCCTCCTCCTGTTCCAATTTCTTATGGTGTTATCCACCAGCTCAAACACCCACTTCCTCGGTAAGATCCTGGGGAGTGTTGCTGAACAAAGAGACCTTGGAGTGCAGGTTCACAGCTCCTTGAAAGTGGAGTCGCGGGTAGATAGGATAGTGATGAAGGCGTTTGGTATGCTTTCCTTTATTGGTCAGAGTATTGAGTACAGGAGTTGGGAAGTCATGTTGCAGCTGTACAGGACATTGGTTAGGCCACTGTTGGAATATTGCGTGCAATTCTGGTCTTCTTCCGATTAGAAAGATGTTGTGAAACTTGAAAGGGTTCAGAAAAGATTTACAAGGATGTTGCCAGGGTTGGAGGATCTGAGCTACAGGGAGAGGCTGAACAGGCTGGGGTTGTTTTCCCTGGAGCGTCGGAGGCTGAAGGGTGACCTTATAGAGGTTTACAAAATTATGATGGGCATAGATAGGATAAATAGACAAAGTCTTTTTCCTGGGGTTGGGGGGTCCATAACCTGAGGGCATAGGTTTAGGGTGAGGGGGGAAAGATATAAAAGAGACCTAAGGGGCAACTTTTTCACTCAGAGGGTGGTGTGTGTGTGTGGAATGAGCTGCCAGATGAAGTGGTGGAGGCTGGTACAATTACAACATTTAAGAGACATTTGGATGGGTATATGAATAGGAAGGGTTTGGAGGGATATGGGCTGGGTGCTGGCAGGTGGGACTAGATTGGGTTGGGATATCTGGTCGGCATGGATTTGTTGGACCGAAGGATCTGTTTCTGTAATGTACATCTCTATCACTCTATGACACAATCAGCACCTTCCAAACCCACGACCGCTTCCATCTAGAAGGATAAGGGCAGCAGATACATGGGAACACCACCCCCTGCAAGTTCCCCTCCAAGCCCCTCACCATCCTGACTTGGAAATATATCGTCGTTCCTTCAGTGTCGCTGGGTCAGAATCCTGGAATTCCCTCCCTAAGGGCATTGTGGGTCAACTCACAGCACATGGACTGCAGCAGTTCAAGAAGGCAGCTCACCCTCACTTTCTCAAGGGGGACAACTAGGGATGGAACAATAAAGATCTCATCCCACAGATAAATTGAAAATGTAGGTATAGCACATTGAACTCTGTTCCCACTCTGCAGCATCGAAGAGATGGTGTGAAATGGGGGATTGAGGATACAGAAAGCACTGAGAGATCAGTCAGTGCCAAGGGACAGCATTCAGTCCAGTTGCAGGAAGTGAATCGAGACAGGAGACAGAAGGCCAGAAACACAGAAACTCAGGCTGTTTTTGTTCTTAAAAAAAACATTCTCAGCACAGAGTCATCTACAGTCATCGGGAAATACCAAAGAGCAATCTGCCCTATCCTGGATAAGTGCTCTCGAACATTAACTGAAGAGAACAGCATCTTCCCACATGTGAATGGTTTAGACTGAGAGTGACCTTGTGATTACAACACCTAGCCTCTAACTGACAGTGATGGAAGCTTATCGCAGTTTTAGAACATAGAACAATACAGCGCAGACAGGCCCTTCGGCCCTCGATGTTGCACCGACGTGTGAACTATTCTCAGCTCATCCCCCTACACTATCCCATCATCATTTTAATTGAAACTAGCTTCTCCTGATGTTCAGAAACAAGTCCCACAGATCCCCGTCAGACACAGCTCTGCAGTCCAGGAGGGACTTGTACGATGAGATAATGCCATGGGTTTATTTAACCAATCAGCCTTCGACCCCAGAGCGAGTGAATCTTACTGCACTGGGTTACACCTCCTTCACCCCCCCATCTGAATGGAAACTTTCACTGCTGGCAGATTGGAGAAAAGATGAAGAGGACGTTCAGTCAAGGTCTTCAGGATCACAGGGAGAAACAATAGGGAACGGTATTTCTGTGTGTGCGTGTGTTTGCATGTGTGAGAGAGAATGAGTGTGTCTCTATGAGAAATAATGTGCATGTGTATGTGTGTAAGAAAATGTGCAGATGTGTGTGTAAGAGAGAGCGAGATAGAAAGAGTGTGTGCAGGCAAGAGAGAGCGTGTGAGAGGGAGTATGTGTGTGTGTGAAAAGAGAGTGAGAGTGTGAGAGTGAGTGAGTGTATGTGTGTGTAAAAGAGTGTGTGTGTGTGTTGAGAGGGAGTGTGTGAGAGAAAGGGAGTGAGTGCATGAGAGATAAAGAGTGAGTGAGTGTGTAAAAGTGTGTGTGTGGGGGAGAGGCTGTTCGTGAGAGAGGGAAAGCATGTGTGAGAGAGGGTGTGTGTGTGTGTGAGAGAGACGAGGGAATGTGTGTGTGTGAGGGAGAGGGTGTGAATGTGAGGGGGGAGAGTGTGTGTCTGAGAGAGGGAGATGGTATGTGTGTGTGTGCCTCTGTGTGAGCGTGTATGTGTGTGTGTGTGTGCGCGCGTGTGTGTATGTGTGGGGCGGGGAATGAAGGGTAGATGGGAATGTGGGACATCATGTTGAGGTTGTACAGGATGTTGGTGAGGCCTATGCTGGAATACTGTGTCTGGTTCCGGTCGCCGTTATAGGAAGGATATTATTAAACTGGAGAGGGTTCAGAAGAGATTTACCAGGATGTTGCCGGGAATAGAGAGTTTGAGTTATAAGGAGAAGCTCGATAGGCTGGGAGTTTTTACACTGGAGTGTAGGAGGCTGAGGGGTGACCTTATAGAAGTTTATAAAGTGATGAGGAGCGTGGATAGGGTGAATGGCAGGTGTCTTTTCCCGAGGGTGGGGGAGTTCAAAACTAGGGGGGACATACTTTAAGGCGAGAGAAGAAAGAATTAAAAAAGGACATGAGGGGCAATTTTTTTAAACATTGAGTGGTTTCCGTGTGGAATGAACTTCCAGGGGAAGTGGTGGATGTGGGGACAGTTAGAATGTTTAAAAGACATTCGGATAAGTACGTGGATAGGAATGATTTAGAGGGATGTGGGCCAGGAGCAGGCCTAAACCTATGCCCTTTAGTTCTGGACTCCCCGACCCCAGGGAAAAGACTTGGTCTATTTATCCTATCCGTGTCCCTCATAATTTTGTAAACCTCTAGAAGGTCACCCCTCAGCCTCCGACGCTCCAGGGAAAACAGCCCCAACCTGTTCAGCCTCTCCCTGTAGCTCAGATCCTCCAACCCTGGCAACATCCTTGTAAATCTTTTCTGAACACTTTCAAGTTTCACAACATCTTTCCGATAGGAAGGAGACCAGAATTGCACGCAATATTCCAACAGCGGCCTAATCAATGTCCTGTACAGCCGCAACATGACCTCCCAACTCCTGTACTCAATACTCTGATCAATGAAGGAAAGCATACCAAACGCCTTCTTCACTATCCTGTCTACCTGCAGAACAGAACAGGCTTGAGTCGCCAAATGGTGAAAGACTGCCCCTGAGTGATTTACCTGTCCAGGATTGGTGGGGCTGTGGGACAGGGAATTACATTTCTCTCATAGAGAAATGGGCCAGCTCTGAGATTGGTCACTGAAATACAGATCACAGCTTTGTAACCACAAAAATCCAGCCACACTCACAGACCCACCGAGATATACCCAGGGTCAGCCTGAATACAGACAGCGAGTGTCTAAAAGAAATCACGTACCACTCTGGTCAATCGCTGCCTGCCTCTGTTTGCTTGGCTCTGAAATGAATAGAAAAACATTTTGTATTTAGTTCATTTCCGTGATACACATGTTCTTCCTCAAAAGGTCGATATTCCCGAACCCACACATCCCTGGACAATTCCCCATGGCCAATCCACCTTAAGCTGCATGCCTTTGGACTGTGGGAGGAAACCGGAGCACCCCAGAGGGGACCTACGCAGACCCAGGGGAGAATGTGCAAACTCCACCCAGACAGTCACCCGAGGGTGGAATCAAACCCGCGTCCCTGGCACTGAGCCACCGTGGAAATACAGGAAGCAGTGAGACGTGGGGACAGGGACACAGAGAGAGGACAGGATAGAGGGAAAGTTAGAGAAAGTCAGAGAGAGCAGGGTGTGTGGCAGAACTCACCAGATTGCCGCCTGCCCCGGCGCAGTATAAGCGGAGTGTCTGTGTTCAGCAGCGGAAATATTTTCTTTGTTCTCTCTGGGGTGTATATAAACCCTGGTGGTTCTAGAATGGGAGGGAAAAGCTGAATTAAAAACATTCACTTGTTTCCCAGGAAATGGAGAGAGTGCTGCTGTGTGTGTTTGGATTTGTTGCTGGAGATTTCACACTGCCATCTCCCAACTCCAGGATAACACTCACCACTTTCTTCAAACCCCTTCATCTCTCTCAGTCCTTTCCATGTCTAACAATCAGAATGATTCCAAAATCCCCACCAGATTGATAGTCGCTGATCAGAGAATCCTGCACTCCCTCAGCGCGGCACTGACCCTCCGACAGTGCGGCGCTCCCTCAGCACTGACCCTGCGACAGTGCAGCACTCCCTCAGCACTGACCCTCCGACAGTGCGACACTCCCTCAGCAGTGACCCTCTGACAGTGCGGCACTCCCTCAGCACTGACCCTCTGACAGTGCGGCACTGACCCTCCGACAGTGCGGCACTCCCTCAGCACTGACCCTCCGACAGTGCGGCACTCCCTCAGCACTGACCCTGCGACAGTGCGGCACTCCCTCAGCACTGACCCTCTGACAGTGCGGCACTCCCTCAGCACTGACCCTGCGACAGTGCGGCACTCCCTCAGCACTGACCCTCCGACAGTGCAGCACTCCCTCAGCACTGACCCTCCAACAGAGCAATACACCCTCAGCATTGACCTTCCGACAGTGCGGCACTCCCTCAGCACTGACCCTCCGACAGTGCAGCGCTCCCTCAGCACTGACCCTCCGACAGTGCAGCGCTCCCTCAGCATTGACCTTCCGACAGTGCGGCACTCCCTCAGCACTGACCCTCCGACAGTGCAGCGCTCCCTCAGCACTGACCCTCTGACAGTGCGGCACTCCCTCAGCACTGACCCTCTGACAGTGCGGCACTCCCTCAGCGCGGCACTGACCCTCCGACAGTGCGGCACTCCCTCAGCATTGACCCTCTGACAGTGCGGCACTCCCTCAGCACTGATCCTCCGACAGTGCAGCACTCCCTCAGCACTGACCCTCCGACAGTGCAGCACTCCCTCAGCACTGACCCTCCAAAAGTGTGGCACTCCCTCAGCACTGACCCTCCGACAGTGCGGCAGTCCCTCAGCACTGACCCTCCGATAGTGCGGCACTCCCTCAGCACTGACCCTCCAACAGTGCTCACTTCCTCAGCACTGACCCTCCAACAGTGTGGCACTCCCTCAGCACTGACCCACCGACAGTGTGGCACTCCCTCAGCACTGACCCACCGACAGTGTAGCACTCCCTCAGCACTGACCCTGCGACAGTGTGGCACTGCCTCAGCACTGACCCTGCAACAGTGCGGCACTCCCTCAGCACTGACCCTGCGACAGTGCGGCACTCCCTCAGCACTGACCCTCCGACAGTGCGGCACTCCCTCAGCACTGATCCTCCGACAGTGCAGCACTCCCTCAGCACTGACCCTCCGACAGTGCGGCACTCACTCAGCACTGACCCTCCGACAGTGCGGCACTCCCTAAGCACTTACCCTGCGACAGTGCGGCACTCCCTCAGCACTGACCCTGCGACAGTGCGGCACTCCCTCAGCACTGACCCTGCAACAGTGCGGCACTCCCTCAGCACTGACCCTCTGACAGTGCGGCACTCCCTCAGCACTGACCCTCTGACAGTGCGGCACTCCCTCAGCGCGGCACTAACCCTCCGACAGTGCGGCACTCCCTCAGCATTGACCCTCTGACAGTGCGGCACTCCCTCAGCACTGATCCTCCGACAGTGCAGCACTCCCTCAGCACTGACCCTCCGACAGTGCAGCACTCCCTCAGCACTGACCCTCCAACAGTGTGGCACTCCCTCAGCACTGACCCTCCGACAGTGCGGCAGTCCCTCAGCACTGACCCTCCGATAGTGCGGCACTCCCTCAGCACTGACCCTCCAACAGTGCTCACTTCCTCAGCACTGACCCTCCAACAGTGTGGCACTCCCTCAGCACTGACCCACCGACAGTGTAGCACTCCCTCAGCACTGATCCTCCGACAGTGCGGCATTCCCTCAGCACTGACCCTGCGACAGTGTGGCACTCCTTTAGCACTGACCCTGCAACAGTGCGGCACTCCCTCAGCACTGACCCTGCAACAGTGCGGCACTCCCTCAGCACTGACCCTCCGACAGTGCGGCACTCCCTCAGCACTGATCCTCCGACAGTGCGGCGCTCCCTCAGCACTGATCCTCCGACAGTGCAGCGCTCCCTCAGCACTGATCCTCCGACAGTGCGGCACTCCCTCAGCACTGACCCTGCGACAGTGCGGCACTCCCTCAGCACTGACCCTGAGACCGTGCGGCACTCCCTCAGCACTGACCCTGTGACAGTGCGGCACTCCCTCAGCACTGACCCTGCGACAGTGCGGCACTCCCTCAGCACTGACCCTGCAACAGTGCGGCACTCCCTCAGCACTGACCCTCCGACAGTGCGGCACTCCCTCAGCACTGACCCTCCGACAGTGCGGCACTCCCTCAGCACTGACCCTGCGACAGTGCGGCACTCCGTCAGCACTGATCCTCCGACAGTGTGGCACTCCCTCAGCACTGACCCACCGACAGTGTAGCACTCCCTCAGCACTGACCCTGCGACAGTGCGGCACTCCCTCAGCACTGACCCTGCGACAGTGCGGCACTCCCTCAGCACTGACCCTGCGACAGTGCGGCACTCCCTCAGCACTGATCCTCCGACAGTGCAGCGCTCCCTCAGCACTGATCCTCCACCAGTGCGGCACTCCCTCAGCACTGATCCTCCGACAGTGCAGCGCTCCCTCAGCACTGATCCTCCGACAGTATAGCACTTCCTCAGCACTGACCCTGCGACAGTGCGGCACTCCCTCAGCACTGACCCTGAGACAGTGTGGCACTCCCTCAGCACTGACCCTGCGACAGTATAGCACTCCCTCAGAACTGACCCTCCGACAGTGCGGCACTCCCTCAGCATTGACCCTCCGACAGTGCGGCACTCCCTCAGCACTGACCCTGCGACAGTGCGGCACTCCCTCAGCACTGACCCTGCGACAGTGCGGCACTCCCTCAGCACTGACCCTGCGACAGTGCGGCACTCCCTCAGCACTGACCCTGCGACAGTGCGGCACTCCCTCAGCACTGACCCTGCGACAATGCTGACTCGGATGGGTTCCATGTTTTCACTAACAGCAGGTCATGCTGATGAAGCAGCAGAGAGCCTGGTTACTGACCTGACTGTCTCCGACCTCGCTGGAATGTGAAGGGATCATCAAATCGGGGAGAAGATGGAACGCTCAGCAACGTTTCGGGACTGATTGGAATGTCTGGCGCATCTGGGGAAAATAAAATTACTGTCCAGCATCTACAAGAGAAATCTGTGTGTAGTGTCAAAGGACATTGAATCATTAGTGTTTCTGACAGTGCGGCACTCCCTCAGCACTGATCGTCCGACAGTGCGGCACTCCTTCAGCACTGACCCTCCGACAGTGCGGCACTCCCTCAGCACTGACCCTGCGACAGTGGGGCACTCCCTCAGCACTGACCCTCCGACAGTGCGGCACTCCCTCAGCACTGACCCTCCGACAGTGCGGCACTCCCTCAGCACTGACCCTCCGACAGTGCGGCACTCCCTCAGCACTGACCCTCCGACAGTGCGGCACTCCCTCAGCACTGACCCTCCGACAGTGCGGCACTCCCTCAGCACTGACCCTCCCTTCGTGATAACCATGCCTCAGGAATAGGGACTGGACCGTCAATCCTTGCACCCACTCAGTCTGTGTTACCACAGTGGGGTCAGTGAAGTGTTGGGCATGTTGAAGCGAGGGCTGGGTTTACTTACAGTGAGAATGGTTTTCGAGCAGAACTTGTTTCGCCTGTGAACAGAAATGGGAGAAGGTCCATCAACACTGGGACAGCAAGGATCATACAGAGAACATTAACTAGCAACACAACTGGTCAATGCAGATCAAACACCCCACTAACTAGCAACACAGTAAGAGTTGAGAGAATAGTTGACTAACTGGCACTAGCTGCATGGAGTAAACTCTGCTTCCACATGGCAGTGTCTCCTCGCTGCTCTGTGATCTCAGATCCAGGCCCTGGGGAAACTGAGCTCTCTCTAATTCCTCACTGTCCCTCACACCGTTTGGCCAGGAGCCCTCACATTCACTCAGTGTCGAGCAATAACTGAAGGCAAAGTAGGACCGTAAATCCCAACACATCCCGCTCCACCATGTCACCTGACCAACTTACCAAAGGCCACTCTCCCTCTCAGGCCTGCTATCCCATTCTGTAAGATGGTGGCCTGTACTCTAACCCCCTGCCTGCCCTGATATAAACACCCCCCCCACCCCCCCAACCCCGTTTATCCATAAAGATCCACCAATCCCAGTCTTGGACAGATTGAACGGGACAGTTGCCAATCCCATTGTTCTCTGGGGAAAATACAGACATCCCGCAGAGAGAATTCCTCCTCTCCCTCTTCAACTGGGAGAATCCCTCAATGAAGTCTCTTCTGAAAAGAGGGATCACACTCCCCCATCCCACCATATCCCCTCAGTATCATCAATAAGATGTGTGTGTGTGTGTTTGTATCTGTGTGCGTGAGAGATGGCATCTGTGTAAGAGTGCGTGTAAGTACGTGCATGTGTGAGAAAGAGAGTGTGCATGTGAGAGTGTGAATATGTGCTTGCATGAGAGAGGCAATGTGTATGTGTGCCTGTGTATCTGTCTGTGTGTGAGTGACTGTGTGCATATGTGTGCGCGCGCACGTGTGTGTATTTGTGTGTGTCTGTGCACGTCTGTGTGTGCGTGAGTGTGTCTGTGTGAATGTTGGTGTGTGTGTTGGTGCGTCTGCGTGTGGCTGTGAGAGTATGTGTCTATGTTTGTGTGTGTATGTGTGTTGGTGCGTCAGTGTGTGTGTCTGTTTGTGTGTGTCTGTGTGTTGGTGCATCAATGTGTGTGTGTCTATGTTTGTGTGTGTTGGTGTGTCAGTGTGTGTGTCTATGTTTGTGTGTGTCGGTGTGTCAGTGTGTGTGTCTATGTTTGTGTGTGTCGGTGTGTTGGTGTGTCAGTGTGTGTGTCTATGTTTGTGTGTGTCGGTGTGTTGGTGTGTCAGTGTGTGTGTCTATGTTTGTGTGTGTTGGTCCGTCAGTGTGTTTGTGTATCTATGTTTGTGTGTTGGTGCATCAGTGTGTGTGTGTGTCTATGTTTGTGTGTGTATGTGTGTTGGTGCATCAGTGTGTGAGTGTGTATGTGTGTCTATGTTTGTGTGTGTCTGTGTGTTCGTGCGTCAGTGTGTGTGTGTCTATGTTTGTGTGTGTTATGTATGTTGGTGCGTCTGTGTGTGTGTCTATGTTTGTGTGTTGGTGCGTCAGTGTGTGTGTGTGTCTATGTTTGTGTGTGTTATGTATGTTGGTGCGTCAGTGTGTGTGTGTCTATGTTTGTGTGAGTATGTGTGTTGGTGCGTCTGTGTGTGTGTCTATGTTTGTGTGTGTTATGTATGTTGGTGCGTCTGTGTGTGTGTCTATCTTTGTGTGTGTATGTGTGTTGGTGCGTCAGTGTGTGTGTGTGTTTATGTTTGTGTGTGTCTGTGTGTTGGTGCGTCAGTGTGTGTGTGTGTCTATGTTTGTGTGAGTATGTGTGTTGGTGCGTCAGTGTGTGTGTGTCTATGTCTGTGTGTGTCTGTGTGTTGGTGCGTCAGTGTGTGTGTGTGTTTATGTTTGTGTGTGTCTGTGTGTTGGTGCGTCAGTGTGTGTGTGTGTTTATGTTTGTGTGAGTATGTGTGTTGGTGCGTCAGTGTGTGTGTGTCTATGTTTGTGTGTGTCTGTGTGTTGGTGCGTCAGTGTGTGTGTGTCTATGTCTGTGTGTGTCTGTGTGTTGGTGCGTCAGTGTGTGTGTGTCTATGTCTGTGTGTGTCTGTGTGTTGGTGCGTCAGTGTGTGTGTGTCTATGTCTGTGTGTGTCTGGGTGTGCCTGTGTCTCTGTCTGTGTCAGTCTGAAATCCAAGACAGTTTTGCCATTTCCTCAATCCGGTGAACGATAATGAAGGTCTAAAGGTCATTTCAAAGATGTTGGTCGTTTCCTTCTCTCCGAGGGCAGGGAATCTGGGGAATTCTGTCGCAATCTTTTCACCCAGTTTATCCAGGAATGGGAACGTATGGATGTGAGCTAACTCCAGCCTCGCTCCACTATCGCGCCACCACTGAGTGTACCGAGTGGAGTCATCGATGTCACAGAGAGCGGAACGTTTAAGCCAGGCTGACACTGACAGTGTGTGTGTGGCACAGGGAGTGCTGCACTGGCACAGGTGCCACAAGACCCAGCAGCTGAAGTAGGCCATTCAGCCATCTGCTTCCCTGATCGTTCACATGAGACTTTAAATCAAGACACTGGGGGGGGGACACATACCAAAGACTGGATTCCAAAGGAGAAGCATTGGGGGAACTTGTCGTGTTGAACACTGACCCCTTAATAAATGTCACCAGCTGCATACAGCCCTGGAATCCACGTTCTAACAGCGATGGGATCGCACTGCAGAGGGTGGAGAGGGTAGGGATTGGAACAAGGTCAGCCCCAGGTATACCTCACGGAATGGGAGTTCCCTCACTGGGGCTGTTAACCTGGTCCAATCAGGGAGCCCCGGCTGACAGGTAGAAACAGAAGGGTCAGGGGTTCTGCTCACCCTGAGGCCTGGCTCTGAGGGAGCTGGGTCAGGGTCAGGGACAGGGACTCTCCGAGTGTAAATAAAGGGGTCTTGGTGATGGGACACTGGTCTCTGGGGAGTTAGTTCACGTATTAAAGGATGGAGTAGGTTCCACAGACTATATGGACCAGTTCTCCTCCTCCTACGTTGTCATGTACGTTATATTTCCCATTTTAAACTCAATTGTTTGAATTCTGCCTGATCAGGCTAATTGAACGGAGTAATTAATTGTTGCTCATATACAGCCAGGGTTAGAGTTTAAATACACAAATCTGAATCACTGCGGTCCACACATGTGTATAAAAAGTAAACACCGCTGTCCACACGGAGGGCTGGCTCTGAGGGAGCTGGGTCAGGGTCAGGGTCAGAGCCAGGGTTAGGGTCAGAGCCAGGGTTAGGGTCAGAGCCAGGGACAGGGTCAGGGACAGGAACAGGGTCAGGGACAGGCTGAGGGTCAGGGACAGGGTCAGGGTCAGGGACAGGGTCAGGAACAGGGTCAGGGTCAGGGACAGGGTCAGGGTCACGATCAGGGATTGGGTCAGGGACAGGGTCAGTGCCAGGGTCAAGGTCAGGAACAGGGTCAGGGACAGGGTGAGGGACAGGGTGAGGGTCAGGGGACAGGGTCAGAGCCAGGGTCAGGGTCAGTGACAGGGTGAGGGACAGGGACAGAGTCAGGGTAAGGGTCAGGGTCAGGGACAGGTTCAGGGTCAGGTCAGGGACCCTCAGTGTGTAAATAAAGGGGGATGTGGTGACAGGATACTGGCCTCTGGGGAGTTCTATCAAGGGGATTTATGAGGATGTTACCTGGGCTGGAGGGTTTCCAATATGAGGAGAGACTGGGGTTGTTTCTGTTTGAGGAAAAGTGGACCTGATTGAGATGTATAAAACTTTGAGGAGCGTGGACAGGAAGAAACTCTCCCCTTGCTGGAGGGATCACTGACCGGGCAGCATCGAGTTAAGGTTTAAAATAAGGGGCAGGAGGCTTTATGGGGAATGTGAGGAGGAACTTCCTGCCAGAGGCTGGTGGGAGTCTGGAACCCACTGCCTGTGAGGGTGGGAGAGCCGCAAACCCTCATCACATTGAAGATGGATTTAGTTTTGTGTTTGTGATGCCCAGGCTATGAGCAAAGTGCTGGGAAACGCGATTAAAATCATTCAGCAGCTTGTTTTTCAAATTGGGGCAGATAGGCCAAAGGTCTTTCTCTGTGTTGCAGATCGCTATGACTAAACATGGACAATCTGCCCATTACCCCAGTGCTTTGTAAATGGCGCTACATAAATGCACATTTTTTTCTTTCAGGAGTCAATATCTGGGAAGGAGTCTCATGTCATTCTGCTGCCCCCCGCTGGCTGAGCCGACATTGCATTTCAGCCGAAGAGTTTGTGATTGATCATCAGTAATCCTTATCGAGTTTGTATAATCAATAATACCTGGGAGCAGGAGTAGGCCATTCAGTCCATCGAGAATGCTGCATCAATCAATGAGAATCCTGGCTGCTCTGATCTCCCTTACCTCCACTTTCCCTATTACCCTTGATTTACTTCCTGATTAAAAATCTCTCTTTAACAAACTGAATGAATATTCAGCCTCCACAGAATTCCCCAGATTCCCTGCCCTTGGAGAGAAGGAAACGACCAACATCTTTCAAATATCCTTTAGACCTTCGTTATCGTTCACTGGATTGAGGAAATGGCAAAACTGTCTTGGATTTCAGACTGACACAGACAGAGACACAGGCACACCCAGACACACACACACACACACACACACACACACAGACACGGACACACCCAGACACACACACACACAAACATAGACACACACACACACACACTGATGCACCAACACACATACTCACATAAACATAGACACACACAGGGGCACACTCTGTCACACACAGACGCACAAATACACACACACGGACACACTCTGTCACACACCCAGACACACACACACACACAGACACGGACACACTCTGTCACACACCCAGACACACACACTTTGTCACACACCCAGACACACAAACACACACACACATGGACACACACAGGGGCACACTCTGTCACACACCCAGACACACACACACACACTCTGTTACACACCCAGACACCAAGACACACACACACGCACACGGACACAATCTGTCACACACCCAGACGCACACACACACACGGACCCACTCTGTTACACACCCAGACACCAAGGCACACACACACACACTCTGTCACACACCCAGACACAGACACACACGGACACACTCTGTCACACACCCAGACACACACACACAGGCACACTCTATCACACACCCAGACACACACATACACAGGGGCACACTCTGTCACACACCCACACACACGCACACACACAGGGGCACACTCTGTCACCCAGACACACCCATACACACACACAGGGGCACACTCTGTCACCAGACACACACACACACACTCTGTCATACACCCAGACACACACACACACACACAGGGGCACACTCTGTCACACACCCAGACACACACACACACACAGGGGCACACTCTGTCACACACACACAAACACAGACACACAGAGGGGCACACTCTGTCACACACCCAGACACACACACACACACACACACGGACCCACTCTGTTACACACCCAGACACACACACACACACACACTCTGTTACACACCCAGACACCCAGGGGCACACTCTGTCTCACACACACACTCTGTTACACACCCAGACACACACACACACATGGACACACTCTGTTACACACCCAGACACACACACACACACACACTCTGTTACACACCCAGACACACACACACACATGGACACACTCTGTTACACACCAAGACACACACACACACAGACACACTCTGTCACACACCCAGACACACTCTGTCACACACCCAGACACACACACACAAACACAGGGGCACACTCTGTCTCACACACACACAGACACACTCTGTCACACACCCACACACACGCACACACACACGGACACACACAGGGGCACACCCTGTCACACACCCAGACGCCAAGGCACACACACACTAACGGACACACTCTGTCACACACCCAGACACACACACACACACACACAGGGGCACACTCTGTCACACACCCACACACACGCACACACACACGGACACACACAGGGGCACACCCTGTCACACACCCAGACGCCAAGGCACACACACACTAACGGACACACTCTGTCACACACCCAGGCACACACACACACACACACAGGGGCACACTCTGTCACACACCCAGACACACACACACAAACACAGACACACACAGGGACACACTCTGTCACACACACACACACACACAGCGGCACACTCTGTCACACACACACACACACAGACACACACACACTGTCACATACCCAGACACACACACACACACACATGGACACACTCTGTCACACACCCACACACACGCACACACACACGGACACACACAGGGGCACACTCTGTCACACACGCAGACACACACACACACACTCTGTCACACACCCAGACACACCCAGACACACTCTGTCACACACCCACACATACACACACACACAGGGGCACACCCTGTCACACACCCAGACACACACACACAGGCACACTCTATCACACACCCAGACACACACACACACACATACACAGGGGCACACTCTGTCACATACCCAGACACACACACACACACACACATGGACACACTCTGTCACACACCCACACACACGCACACACACACGGACACACACTGGGGCACACCCTGTCACACACCCAGACACACACACACACAGGGGCACACTCTGTCACACACGCAGACACACACACACACACTCTGTCACACACCCAGACACACACACACACACACGGACACACTCTGTCACACACCCACACATACACACACACACAGGGGCACACCCTGTCACACACCCAGACACACACACACAGGCACACTCTATCACACACCCAGACACACACACACACACATACACAGGGGCACACTCTGTCACACACCCAGACACACACACACACATACATACACAGGGACACACTCTGTCACACACCCATACACACACTCACACACACAGGGGCACACTCTGTCACCCAGACACACCCATACACACACACAGGGGCACACTCTGTCACCAGACACACACACACACACTCTGTCATACACCCAGACACACACACACACACACAGGGGCACACTCTGTCACACACCCAGACACACACACACACACAGGGGCACACTCTGTCACACACACACAAACACAGACACACAGAGGGGCACACTCTGTCACACACCCAGACACACACACACACACACACACGGACCCACTCTGTTACACACCCAGACACACACACACACGGACCCACTCTGTTACACACCCAGACACACACACACACACACACTCTGTTACACACCCAGACACACACACACACACAGACACACTCTGTCACACACCCAGACACACACACACACAAACACAGGGGCACACTCTGTCTCACACACACACAGACACACTCTGTCACACACCCACACACACGCACACACACACGGACACACACAGGGGCACACCCTGTCACACACCCAGACGCCAAGGCACACACACACTAACGGACACACTCTGTCACACACCCAGACACACACACACACACACAGGGACACACTCTGTCACACACACACACACACACAGCGGCACACTCTGTCACACACACACACACACAGACACACACACACTGTCACATACCCAGACACACACACACACACACACATGGACACACTCTGTCACACACCCACACACACGCACACACACACGGACACACACAGGGGCACACCCTGTCACACACCCAGACACACACACACACAGGGGCACACTCTGTCACACACGCAGACACACACACACACACTCTGTCACACACCCAGACACACCCAGACACACACGGACACACTCTGTCACACACCCACACATACACACACACACAGGGGCACACCCTGTCACACACCCAGACACACACACACAGGCACACTCTATCACACACCCAGACACACACACACACACACATACACAGGGGCACACTCTGTCACATACCCAGACACACACACACACACACACATGGACACACTCTGTCACACACCCACACACACGCACACACACACGGACACACACAGGGGCACACCCTGTCACACACCCAGACGCCAAGGCACACACACACTAAAGGACACACTCTGTCACACACCCAGACACACACACACACACACACAGGGGCACACTCTGTCACACACCCAGACACACACACACAAACACAGACACACACAGGGACACACTCTGTCACACACACACACACACACACACACACAGCGGCACACTCTGTCACACACACACACACACACACAGATACACACACACTGTCACATACCCAGACACACACACACACACACACACATGGACACACTCTGTCACACACCCACACACACGGACACACACAGGGGCACACCCTGTCACACACCCAGACACACACACACAGTCACACACCCAGACACACACCCACACACACATGGACACACTCTGTCACACACCCACACACACACACACGGACACACACAGGGGCACACCCTGTCACACACCCAGACACACACACACAGTCACACACCCAGACACACACACCCACACAGTCACACATCCAGACACACACACGGACACACACAGGGGCACACCCTGTCACACACCCAGACACACACACACACAGGGGCACACTCTGTCACACACGCAGACACACACACACACACTCTGTCACACACCCAGACACACACACACACACACACGGACACACTCTGTCACACACCCACACATACACACACACACAGGGGCACACCCTGTCACACACCCAGACACACACACACAGGCACACTCTATCACACACCCAGACACACACACACACATACACAGGGGCACACTCTGTCACACACCCAGACACACACACACACATACATACACAGGGACACACTCTGTCACACACCCATACACACACTCACACACACAGGGGCACACTCTGTCACCCAGACACACCCATACACACACACACACACAGGGGCACACTCTGTCACCCAGACACACACACACACACACACACACACTCTGTCATACACCCAGACACACACACACACACACAGGGGCACACTCTGTCACACACCCAGACACACACACACACACAGGGGCACACTCTGTCACACACCCAGACACACACACACACAGACACACTCTGTCCCACACCCAGACACACACACACACGGACACACTCTGTCCCACACCCAGACACACACACACAGGGGCACACTCTGTCCCACACCCAGACACACACACACACATTCACACAGAGTCCCGCACATGCACACTCATACACCTCCCCATGTGCACACCTACACAGTCCCCCACGTGCACGCTCACACAGTCCCCTGTATTCACGCTCACACAGTCCCCCACGTGCACACTCACAGACCCTCATGTGCACATTCACACAGATCCCCACATGCACGCTCACACAGTCCCCCACATGCACGCTCACACTGTCCCCCACATGCACGCTCACACAGTCCCCCACGTGCACGCTCACACAGTCCCCCAAATGCATGCTCACAGTCCATCACATGCACACTGACACAGTCTCCCATGTGCACTCCCACACAACTCTCCACATGCACACCCACACAGTCCCCCACGTGCACGCTCACACAGTCCCGTACATGCAGGTTCACACAGTCCCCCATATGCACGCTCACACAGTCACTCACGTGCACGTTCATACAGTCCCCCACGTGCATGCTCACACAGTCCCCCACGTGCACGCTCACAGTCCCGCACGTGCACACTGACACAGTCTCCCACGTGCACGCCCACACAACTCTCCACGTGCACACCCACACAGTCCCGCACGTGCACGCTTACACAGTCCCCCATGTGCACGCTCACACAGTCCCCCACATGCACGCTCACAGTCCCGCACGTGCATGCTCACACAGTCCCCCACGTGCACGCTCACACAGTCCCCCACGTGCACGCTCACACAGTCCCCCACGTGCATGCTCACACAATGACTCATGTGCACACTCACACAATCCCCCACATGCATGCTCACAGTCCCTCACATGCACACTGACACAGTTTCCCACGTGCACGCCCACACAACTCTCCATGTGCACACCCACACAGTCCCCCACGTGCACGCTCACACAGTCCCGTACATGCAGGTTCACACAGTCCCCCACGTGCACACTCACACAGTCCCCCACACGCACGCTCACACAGCCCTGCACACGCACGCTTACACAGTCCCCCATGTGCACGCTCACACAGTCCCCCACGTGCATGCTCACACAGTCCCCCACATGCATGCTCACACAGACACTCACGTGCACGCTCACACAATCCCCCACATGCATGCTCACAGTCCCTCACATGCACACTGACACAGTCACCCACGTGCACGCCCACACAACTCTCCACGTGCACACCCACACAGTCCCCCACATGCACGCTCACACAGTCCCGTACATGCAGGTTCACACAGTCCCCCACGTGCACGCTCACACAGTCCCTCACATGCACGCTCACACAGTCCCTCACATGCACGCTCACACAGCCCTGCACACGCACGCTTACACAGTCCCCCATGTGCACGCTCACACAGTCCCTCACATGCACGCTCACACAGTCCCTCACATGCACGCTCACAGAGTCCCTCACATGCACGCTCACACAGTCCCCCACACGCACGCTCACACAGCCCTGCACACGCACGCTTACACAGTCCCCCATGTGCACGCTCACACAGTCCCTCACATGCACGCTCACACAGTCCCGCACGAGCACGCCCACACAGTCTCACACATACACGCTCACACAGTCCCCCATGTGCACGCTCACACACCCCCCACATGCACGCTCACACAGACCCCACATGCACGCTCACACAGTCCCCCACATGCACGCTCACACAGCCCCCCACATGCACACTCACACAGCCCCCACGTGCACACTCACTCACTCCCCCACGTGCACACACACAGCCCCCACGTGCACACTCACACATTCCCCCACGTGCACACTCACACAGCCCCCACATGCACACTCACACACTCCCCTACATGCATGCTCACACAGCCCCCACATGCACACTCACACATTCCCCCACATGCACGCTCACACAGCCCCCACGTGCACACTCATACACTCCCCCACATGCACGCTCACACAGCCCCCACGTGCACACTCACACACAGCTCCCACGTGCACGCTCACACAGCCCCCACGTGCACACTCACACACTCCCCCCCACATGCAAGCTCACACAGCCCCCACGTGCACACTCACACACAGCTCCCACGTGCACGCTCACACAGCCCCCACGTGCACACTCATACTCTCCCCCACATGCACGCTCACACAGCCCCCACGTGCACACTCACACACAGCTCCCACGTGCACGCTCACACAGCCCCCACCTGCACACTCATACACTCCCCCACATGCACGCTCACACACTCCCCCACGTGCACACTCACACACAGCCCCCACGTGCACGCTTACACAGCCTCCACATGCACGCTCACACAGCCCCCATGTGCACACTCACACATTCCCCCACGTGCACACTCACACACTCCTCCACGTGCACGCTCACACAGCCCACACGTGCACACTCACACTCTCCCCCACATGCACGCTCACACACACCCCACGTGCACACTCACGCACAGCTCCCACGAGCATGCTCACACAGCCCCCACATGCACACTCACAGACAGCTCCCACGTGCACGCTCACACAGCCCCCACGTGCACGCTCACACAGCCCCCATGTGCCGCTCACATAGCCCCCACGTACACGCGCACACATTCCCCCACGTGCATGCTCACACAGCCCCCACGTGCACACTCACATATTCCCCCACGTGCACGCTCACACAGCCCCCACATGCACACTCATACACTCCCCCACATGCACGCTCACACAGCCCCCACGTGCACAAACAGCTGATCCTGGGCCCGAGCACCTTCTGAGGGATGGATGCCGGGTGATTCTCGATGATCAGGCGTTTCAGGAAATGGATCCACAATCTCTTCTCCTCCTGGTTCTTCGCCTGGGAAAACAGACCAATCAGAACCAACCAAACACTTGCATTTATATAGCACTTTACACTCCCCCTGGAATCTCTGAAATACTACTGCCAAATCCTAACCCTAACCCTTTAGGAACCAGAGTCACCACTGTAAGGCAGGAAACTCAGCAGCCAATGTGTGCACAGGAAGCTCCCACAAACAGCGTTATGATAGTGACCAGGACCCCAACGGGGTATCTCCTTCAAACAGGAGGCTGTGGGATACGGGACACTAACTCAACAGGAGCAATGGGGCCTGGGCAACTCCAACAGTGTGGCACGCCCTCCCCTGTCCTACACTACATTGGGGATGGGGGGAGGGGTTGGGGTGAACGTGATCCCAGAGTCGAAAGATCCCGAGGTGAGGGAGGGACCGAGGGGGGAACTGGGCGAGTGACCTCGATGAGGCAGTTGGTGAAGGGAGACAGCTGAACATCAACAGAGTGTGATCGATCGGAATGACACAGGGAGCCATGAGACAGGTACCTTAATAGATGCTAGCGACCGGCCTTAGCAACCGCTGAGTGGCCTTAGCAACCACTGACCCGTCTTAGAAGCTGTGATATTTTCCTGAATAACCACTCTTTGTGATATTTGTCACCTGTACCAACCTGTGGTACTGGGTAAGGATTCTCTGGGGTTGGTCACTGCTGCCAATCCTTGTATTGTCGTTGCTTTGTTTTAGCTTGATCACTTGGCGAGTGGGAGTGGATATCCCAAAGCTGAGCAACCACAGAAGTGTCTCTGTCCTCCACTAATAACAACATTTATTGCTTGATAGCAAAACATACAAACTCCATCAGCTCAAGCTACATGTCCAGAACCTTCTGGAGCTGGTCCACATCCATCTGCCCCCTGTCACCACCCCCACACTGTGTGATACATCAGGAGAAAGGATGGGGTCAATATGACATGGACATTAACCCTGTCAGAACCATAGCCTAATGCAATAGCAACCATTCTCAGGCCTTAAGCAATCAACAGCAGGCCTCAGCAACTGGTGGCAGGCCTTGGCAACCAGCTACAAGTCTCAGGAACCATCTACAGGCCTCAGGGAAGCATCTACAGGCCTCGGGAACTATCTACAGGCCTCAGGAACTGCCTACAGGCCTCGGGAACTGCCTACAGGCCTCGGGAACCACCTACAGGCCTCAGGAACCATTTACCAGACTCGTGGAACCGCCCACAGGCCTCGTGACACCCATAGGCCTCGGGAACCCCCCACAGGCTTCGGGAAATGTTTACAGGCCCCAGCAACCATTTACTGACCCTGGTAATGGTTCACAGCAATTGTTTACAGGGCCCAGCAGGAAAAGCCAGTCGCAGTTGGAAATGGTGACACTGGAACACAGTTCCGATGCACATGAGGTGAGTCAGACCATGTGACCTCAAGCCTCAGGGGTCAGAGTGAGGTGGGAGCGGTGAGAGAGAGACTGCGGCCTGGCACCATTGAGTGACCTTAGCGAACACGGACAGACTACAACATCCGAGCAAAGGGTGGGGGTGGCTTCGGGTGGGGGGGCACTGACCTGGAGAGTGTGCTGCCGCTTCGGGATGGTCAGATCCGTCACTCGGAAACTCAACTGATCCTTCAGGTTCTCCGATAATGTCAGGTTACAGCACTGCCGGGGGGGACAAAAACAGCTGCGTTTCTATAGCGCCCTTCCCACACACCATATTAATGACCAATAAGAATCGCAGTTACTGTCATAATGGAGAAAACACAGCAGGCGGTCTGGGCACAGCAAGCTCCCACAAGGACACAACTGGCTGAAAACTCCAGTTATTTTGGAGAACACCAGGTTGCTGACCAAACCCGCCTCATTAAATAGCTCCCACACTCCATGGTGTCTGATCTGACCATAACACAAGACCGTGAGGAAGAGAAACTGGAGGAGGCCAATCGGCCCCTCAAACCAGCTCTGCCATCCAACAGGAACTTGGCTGATCCAACATTCCACGCATCTCCTTTCCCCCCGATTCCCCGACTGATCAGGAATCTCTCCATCTCAGCCTTAAATATACACACGGGCTCTGCCCCCACAGCTCTCTGGGACAAGGAGTTCCAAAGACACTCAACCCTCAGAAAGGAAAAATTCCTCCCCATCTCAGTCTGAAATTGGAGCCCCATTATTCTGAGACTGTGCCCTCTGGCCCTAGTCCCTCCCGTGAGGGGGATCACCCTCTCAGCATTGACACTGTCATGTCTCTGAAACACCTGACAGGTTCAAGGACATCACCTCTGACTCTACTCAATATTTTTGCTGATAAGACAATTACTCCACACTGGGGACCATCCAAGTGAACCTCCTCTAAATTGTCTTCTCCGACAGAGCAGCACTCCCTCAGCACTGACCCTCCGACAGTGCCCATTCCCTCAGCACTGACCCTCTGACAGTGCCCACTCCCTCAGCACTGACCCTCCGACAGTGCGACACTCCCTCAGCACTGACCCACCGACAGTGCGACACTCCCTCAGCACTGACCCTCCGACAGTGCGGCACTCCCTCAGCACTGACCCTCCGACAGTGCGGCACACCCTCAGCACTGACCCTCCGACAGTGCGCCCCTCCCTCAGCACTGACCCTCCGACAGTGCCCACACCCTCAGCACTGACCCTCCGATAGTGCGGCACTCCCTCACCACTGACCCTCCGACAGTGCCCACACCCTCAGCACTGACCCTCCGACAGTGCGACACTCCCTCAGCACTGACCCTCCGACAGTGCGGCACATCCTCAGCACTGACCCTCCGATAGTGCCCACTCCCTCAGCACTGACTCTCTGACAATGCCTACTCCCTCACCACTGACCCTCCGAAAGTGCAGCACTCCCTCAGTACTGACCCTCCGACAATGCGGCACTCCCACAGCACTGACCCTCTGACAGTGCGGCGCTCCCTCAGCACTGACCCTCCGACAGTGCCCACTCCCTCAGCACTGATCCTCTGACAGTGCTCACTCCCTCAGCACTGACCCTCTGACAGTGCCCACTCCCTCAGCACTGACCCTCTGACAGTGCGGCGCTCCCTCAGCACTGACCCTCCGACAGTGCCCACTCCCTCAGCACTGATCCTCTGACAGTGCTCACTCCCTCAGCACTGATCCTCTGACAGTGCTCACTCCCTCAGCACTGACCCTCTGACAGTGCAGCACTCCCTCAGCACTGACCCTCCGACAGTGTGGCACTCCCTCAGCACTGACCCTCCGACAGTGCGGCACAACCTCAGCACTGATCCTCTGACAGTGCCCACTCCCTCAGCACTGACCCTCCGACATTGTGGCACTCCCTCAGCACTGATCCTCTGACAGTGCTCACTTCCTCAGCACTGACCCTCTGACAGTGCAGCACTCCCTCAGCACTGATCCTCTGACAGTGCCCACTCCCTCAGCACTGACCCTCCAACGGTGCGGCACTCCCTCAGCACTGACCCTCCGACAGTGCGGTGCTCCCTCAGCACTGACCCTCTGACAGTGCAGCACTCCCTCAGCACTGACCCTCTGACAGTGCGGCACTCCCTCAGCACTGACCCTCCGACAGTGCGGCGCTCCCTCAGCACTGACCCTCTGACAGTGCAGCACTCCCTCAGCACTGACCCTCTGACAGTGCGGCACTCCCTCAGCACTGACCCTCCGACAGTGCGGCACTCCCTCAGCACTGACCCTCCGACAGTGCGGCACATCCTCAGCACTGATCCTCTGACAGTGCCCACTCCCTCAGCACTGACCCTCCAACGGTGCGGCACTCCCTCAGCACTGACCCTCCGACAGTGCGGTGCTCCCTCAGCACTGACCCTCTGACAGTGCAGCACTCCCTCAGCACTGACCCTCTGACAGTGCGGCACTCCCTCAGCACTGACCCTCCGACAGTGCGGCGCTCCCTCAGCACTGACCCTCTGACAGTGCAGCACTCCCTCAGCACTGACCCTCCAACAGTGCCCACTCCCTCAGCACTGACCCTCTGACAGTGCGGCACTCCCTCAGCACTGACCCTCTGACAGTGCAGCACTCCCTCAGCACTGACCCTCCGACAGTGCGGCACTCCCTCAGCACTGACCCTCCGACAGTGCCCATTCCCTCAGCACTGACCCTCTGACAGTGCCCACTCCCTCAGCACTGACCCTCCGACAGTGCGACACTCCCTCAGCACTGACCCACCGACAGTGCGACACTCCCTCAGCACTGACCCTCCGACAGTGCGGCACTCCCTCAGCACTGACCCTCCGACAGTGCGGCACACCCTCAGCACTGACCCTCCGACAGTGCGCCCCTCCCTGAGCACTGACCCTCCGACAGTGCCCACACCCTCAGCACTGACCCTCCGATAGTGCGGCACTCCCTCACCACTGACCCTCCGACAGTGCCCACACCCTCAGCACTGACCCTCCGACAGTGCGACACTCCCTCAGCACTGACCCTCCGACAGTGCGGCACATCCTCAGCACTGACCCTCCGATAGTGCCCACTCCCTCAGCACTGACTCTCTGACAATGCCTACTCCCTCACCACTGACCCTCCGAAAGTGCAGCACTCCCTCAGTACTGACCCTCCGACAATGCGGCACTCCCACAGCACTGACCCTCTGACAGTGCGGCGCTCCCTCAGCACTGACCCTCCGACAGTGCCCACTCCCTCAGCACTGATCCTCTGACAGTGCTCACTCCCTCAGCACTGACCCTCTGACAGTGCCCACTCCCTCAGCACTGACCCTCTGACAGTGCGGCGCTCCCTCAGCACTGACCCTCCGACAGTGCCCACTCCCTCAGCACTGATCCTCTGACAGTGCTCACTCCCTCAGCACTGATCCTCTGACAGTGCAGCACTCCCTCAGCACTGACCCTCCGACAGTGTGGCACTCCCTCAGCACTGACCCTCCGACATTGCGGCACATCCTCAGCACTGATCCTCTGACAGTGCCCACTCCCTCAGCACTGACCCTCCAACGGTGCGGCACTCCCTCAGCACTGACCCTCCGACAGTGCGGTGCTCCCTCAGCACTGACCCTCTGACAGTGCAGCACTCCCTCAGCACTGACCCTCTGACAGTGCGGCACTCCCTCAGCACTGACCCTCCGACAGTGCGGCGCTCCCTCAGCACTGACCCTCTGACAGCGCAGCACTCCCTCAGCACTGACCCTCTGACAGTGCGGCACTCCCTCAGCACTGACCCTCCGACAGTGCGGCACTCCCTCAGCACTGACCCTCCGACAGTGCGGCACATCCTCAGCACTGATCCTCTGACAGTGCCCACTCCCTCAGCACTGACCCTCCAACGGTGCGGCACTCCCTCAGCACTGACCCTCCGACAGTGCGGCACTCCCTCAGCACTGACCCTCTGACAGTGCAGCACTCCCTCAGCACTGACCCTCTGACAGTGCAGCACTCCCTCAGCACTGACCCTCTGACAGTGCGGCACTCCCTCAGCACTGACCCTCTGACAGTGCGGCACTCCCTCAGCACTGACCCTCCGACAGTGCGGCACTCCCTCAGCACTGACCCTCCGACAGTGCGGCACATCCTCAGCACTGATCCTCTGACAGTGCCCACTCCCTCAGCACTGACCCTCCAACCGTGCGGCACTCCCTCAGCACTGACCCTCCGACAGTGCGGCACTCCCTCAGCACTGACCCTCTGACAGTGCGGTGCTCCCTCAGCACTGACCCTCTGACAGTGCAGCACTCCCTCAGCACTGACCCTCTGACAGTGCGGCACTCCCTCAGCACTGACCCTCCGACAGTGCGGCGCTCCCTCAGCACTGACCCTCTGACAGTGCAGCACTCCCTCAGCACTGACCCTCCAACAGTGCCCACTCCCTCAGCACTGACCCTCTGACAGTGCGGCACTCCCTCAGCACTGACCCTCCGACAGTGCAGCATTCCCTCAGCACTGACCCTCGAACAGTGCCAACTCCCTCAGCCTTGACCCTCCGACAGTGCCCACTCCCTCAGCACTGACCCTCCGACTGGGGAGGGAGTGAATGAGGAGGGGCTCAGGATGGGAGTGCTTACGCATGGTCATGAGTTTCCTTGCCCCCACCCCCAACCCCGTGCCCTGGGGAGGTGGGAGGGGGGCAGTGATACTCACGAAGATGTGCGTGTTGTAAGTGTACTGCTCCCCTCGCCTCTTGGTGATCAGCAGCATCTTATCGAACAGGAACAACGTCCGCTCTTTCTTGGCTCTCTGCACCCGGAACGTTCCCTCCAGGACCAACTCTCCAAACGCTATCAGGTCCGGCCCCTTCCAGTTCAACAGCGAGTTCTGGATCTCCTGCAGCAGGACATGAAAGGACCAAAAAGATGGATAAATGGGCCCCTTCATCAACATGGAGAAGATGTTTCCAGGAGTGGGGAGAGACTGGGACCCGAGGGCACAGCCTCAGGGTGAAGGGACGGCCCTTTAGGACGGAGATGAGGAGGAATCTCTCCAGCCAGAGGGTGGGGACTCTGAGGAACTCATTGCCGCGGAGGGCTGTGGAACAAGTCATTGAGTGTTTTTTCGCCAGAGATAGAGACGTTCCTGATTATTAATGGGATTAAGGTTTACAGGGAGAAGGCAGGAGAAAGGGTTGAGAAACCCATCAGCCATGATCAAATGATGGAGCAGACCTGATGGGCTGAATGGCCTCATCCTGTTCCTGGATCATGTGGTCTTCTAGCATAGGGTCATTCACAAACTTCAGCTCCCCCTCTCACCAACCCCCATGTACCCCCTCTCCCTCCAGTGTCTCCAACAAACTCCATCCACCATCATTCTCCACATGTGGGTGTTGGGGTTTGCTGCTGAGACTGATCGATTTCCCCTGAGAGCACCCACCACCCCACACATCCCCTGACTGACCAATCACAGTCTCCAGGGAGGTGAACTGGCGAGCGGAGTGGGGGGGATCGGGGATTGGGGAATAGGTCAAGGGGGAGGGAGAGGGTAAAGGGCATGGGGAGGGCAAAGGGCGTGGGGGAGGGCAAACGGCGTGGGAGAGGGCAAAGGGCGAGGGAGAGGGCAAAGGGCGTGGGAAAGAGCAAAGGGCGTAGGGAGGGCAAAGGGTGTGGGAGAGGGCAAAGGGCATGGGAGAGGGTAAAGGGAGAGGGAGAGGGGAAGGTGCGTAGGAGAGGGCAAAGGGAGTGGGGGAGGGCAAAGGGCGTGGGAGAGAGCAAAGGGTGAGGGAGAGGGTAAAGGGAGAGGGAGAGACAGAGGTGAGGGAGAGGCTAAAAGGAGAGGGAGAGACGGAGGTGAGGGAGAGGGTAAAGGGCAAGGGACAGGGTAAAGGGAGAGGGGGAGGAAGGGGATGTGGGAGGAGAGGGGAAGGGAGAGAGTTGGGGACATGGGAGTAACTTGAAGAGGAACAGTGCCTTCTGGTCACCCAAACACATCCTTTAACATGAAGTGGGATAGCGCCTATGGCTAGGCTTTGTGTAACACTGAGGGAGACACTGTCACCACTCTGTAACGTAGCGAAGGGCATGGTCAAATCCTATCCCCACCGAGGCCTGAGTCTGCTGTAGGTTGGGTACAGATGGTAGACTCCTCTTGTCTTTACCTGTAACCTCACAGCTTGTTCCTGTTTCCTCTTCATGTCATTGATGTACCAGGCCACAGCTGTCATGGTGATGATCGCCTCCTTCACCATCTCATAACCCTCCGCGCTTTTATCAAAGTGTTTTGCCAATTCCTGTAACGGGAACCATTGGACAACTATTAAACCCACCGTGCACACGTTCCAACCTCTATCGCCGCTGGACCCTACGCCCATTTCCTCAGTAACCATCGGCTTGGCCAATCCCCAATTGTCATCTACTGGGCATCATGGGAAGATCAGGAGAGGAGGACAACCCAACCATTCGACCAAATCTCCGTCCCATTTGATCCTGGGTGATCCATTTCCAAACTCAACACTGCATGACCCTTCCTGATTCCCTGCTGCCCCTGTATGCTAGCTTTCTGTGCTTCATATACAAGATGCCCCCAAGTCCCTTTGTGACACACAGTGTCACAGAGTTAGTCCCTTTTTTTGACTAAAAGCTGTTCCTTGGCTCAAGGAGACTCTGTCCTTGATTTTTCTTCAGAGGGGCAATAAACCAGGCCGGGCTCCGATCAGTCTGGTTTGGTACAGAGCTGAAAAGGATTTTGAGAGGCCTTTTGTTTCTATGTAAACAGATGAGACTTCAGGCCAAGGTGGTCATGTTTTAGAAGTGACCTGTATAATGAAAGGGGAGCGGTCAGCCCTCTCACTGAGCTGAGCTGAGCAGTTTTAGTTCAGTCTTGAACTGGTTGGAAGTTCAACAGGAAGCTGTGTGGAAACTCTCTCTCTCTTTTCTACCCTTCAACTTCACCCTGTAAGCATGGGTTCCATTAATCGACGTTTCGGGCATAAGCCCTTCATCAGGATGAAGCCCGAAACGTCGATTCTCCTGTTCCTTGGATGCTGCCTGACCTGCTGTGCTTTACCAGCAACACATTTTCAGCTCTGATCTCCAGCATCTGCAGACCTTACTTTCTCCTTGTGTTCCATTAATACTGGGTTTTAAAGGGAGTTTGCTTATTGGGACTGTTGTGTATATTCGGAACAGCATAATTAAGTCCAGTTTCGATAGACTGAGTTCTGTAGGGGTTTGTCATTCTGTTCTTTACGTTTCATTGTGTAATTTTGTGGATAAAGTTTTGTCTGTTTTAAAATCTAGTAGTCAACCTCGCTATCTTAATCCGGGTAATTTTCACCGTACACTTACTGAAACAATTTGCAATGTTATGGTCTGGGGCTGCCTGCTTCAGAATGTTTTGAGTGGTCTGGTCTAGTCCATTACAACATCTCTCTGCAACCTTTCTCCATTTAACTCTCGTCTTTCTGCCCCCCTTCCCAAAATGAATAACGCTGCATATTCCCACAGAAAGTTAATCTGCAGAAGCAGCAAGTGTTCAGGAAGGCAAATGCAGTGTTACCATTTATCGAAAGGGGAATGGAATATTAAAGTAGGCAGGGTTTCGCTGTGTTATTACGGGCTGCGATGGGGACATGTCTGGAGCACCTTCTACAAAGCTGCCCTTCTTAGTTAAGAAAGAACTTGAGTGCATTAGAAGCAGTTTAGAGAGGTTTCACTAGCCTGACACCCAGGATACAGGGGAAGGGGAGGGATGTGTTATCAGAAAGGTTGGACAGACTGATAAATAAACCTTGGCCTAGTCACCAGGAAACAAGCCTCGGCCTAGTCACCGGGAAACAGGCCTCGGCCTAGTCATGGGAAAATAACCCTTGGCTTAGTCACCGGGAAAGAGGCCTCGGCCTAGTCACGGGAAAACAACCCTTGGCTTAGTCACCGGAAATCAAGATTCAGCCTAGTAACAGACGACCAGTCCTGATCTAGTCACCGGGTGACCAGCCTTGACCCGGTTACTAAGGAGATGAGAAGAACGCAAGGTAATTGATGAAGACATACAGGTTTCAGAGGGGACTTAACGGGATCGATGCCGAGAGGGTGTTTCCCCTTGTGGGACAGACCAGAACTCGAGGTCACAAAGTGAAAGTAGGGCGTTTCCCTTCTATTTAGGATGAAGATAAATCTTTGAACTTTCTTCCCCAGACAGACTTGGAGGCCCTGGGAATAATTTTAAGGTGGATGTAAATGAATTGCAGAAGAAAATGTAATGGAGGCAGGTGATTGGCCACGATCTTGCGTAAAGGTGGTGGGGGGGTGCCAAAGACTCAAGGGGAGAAAAGGCCTCCTCCTGTTTCTTGTGGCCTTACTCCTGCCGAAGGTGGGGGCGGGGTACAGTCTGGTTAGGATGAGGCCCAGTACAGGACACCTCCTTCCCTCTGCCCCTCCCACCCCCTCAGGACCCTCATCCACCTCCAGAGAACGTTTGGTAAAAGCCTCCTCTTCAGAATCTTCGGGATGTTCTCTTCACCTCCCTCCCTTTCCTGTGAGAACAGACCAACACTGTAAAGGTGACCAGCGAGGTGGATGGTGGTCTAGGCTCCCTGTACACTACCCCTCACACCCACCACCCCCCCCCTCCCCCGGGTCCATTTAATCCTATCTCTGTCTGAGGAGATGAGCCCTACCTGCAGCAGGAGGTGGTACTTGAGGATCCTTTGGACTGGCTTTAACAGGTACGTTTCCAGCGGCAACGAATGTGACAGGGATGTCTGCCGCTCTCGGAAGAATTTGGCGAGGGTTCCATTCTTCATGCATTCTCTCAGGACAGACACAGAGCTAGAGAAACAGGAAAAAGAACAACACAGAGCCACAACAGTGAGGCGTCTCAGCATAAACCCCTCAGCTTCATCCTTTCAGACTTCATCCAAAGGGACAGCCTCGCCTCAATGACCAGATATCCTGGTTGCCAGGAAACAGGCCTCGGCCGAGTCACCCGGCAACAAGCCTTGGCCTGGTTACTGGGAAACAAATGACGGCCTAGTCACTGGGACACAAGCCTTGGCCTAGTCACTGGGACACAAGCCTCGGCCTAGTCACTACGAAACACTGGGCGAACAGCCCAGTAGTCACCGAGTGATCAGCCTTGACCCGGTTACAGAGCCACCCACCCGCAACATAGTTACTGGGAGATCAGCAGTAATCTGGTTCCTAGACAACTTGATCCTGTTTCCTGTGTTTTTATTGAGTTAGAATTGAGCTCCAAAGCGCAGTGACTGGGAGAGAGCTGCTCCACACAGAAACCACCGCTGGGTCCTAGTTCAGGCAAAATGTTTCCCAAAGCTGACAACCTCCAAATCAAACACATTCTCTCGAAGGGCTGAAGGGCCTCATTACTGTTTTATCTCCCCTTCCTCGGCCTGTATGTTACTTACTTGGGATAGTTCATGCAGTACAAGGTGTAAATATCAAATTCTTCACTCTGAAAATGGAACAGAAAAACACAAAATAAATTCCAGGGTTAAAAGTAATGAAATCACGGACACTGGAGGTTTCTCCAAGCTAAACCTGGAAAAGATGAGGGAGAGAGGGAGATGGAGGGAGATGTGATGGAGAGAATGGGTGAGAGAGAGAGATGGAAAGTCAGTGGGAGTGTGTGAGACAGGGCAATGTAAAGCAGAAACTGAGAGAGAGGGTGGGATCCTCCTGTGCAGCTAGGGGGCTTGTCGGAGAGCTGGAGAATGTGAGGACACGGGCCGTGCATCTCCCCCACCATCTACCCCCTGTGCCAATGGGACTGTGCCAACACCATCGATACCCTTCCCCAGGAACCAACCTGAGAACCCAGGCCCTGCCTTCAGAGAGTTCCCAGGGTCTTGCAGTTCCAGCCTCCAGCTGAACAACTGGGGGAGGGGGAGGTTGGCATGAACCCCCTCCCCCTTTCAATATCCCTCTCCCTCTCCCTCCCTCTCTCTCTCTCTTTCTCTCTCTCTCCCTCTCTTTCTCTCTCCCTCCCTTTCTCTCTCCCTCTCCCTCTCTCTCCCTCTCCCCTCTCTCTTTCTCTCCCTCTCTCTCCCTCTCTCTCCCTCTCCGTCTCCCCCTCCTAGTTTCTCTCCCTCTCCTTCTTTCTCTCCCCCTCCTTCTCTCCCTCTCTCTCACTCTCTCCCTATCTCTCTCACTCTCTCCCTCACACTCTCTCTCTCTCGCTCTTCCCCTCTCCCCCATCTCTCTCTCTCTCTCTCAGTGCCAGAGCTGACACCAAAAAACCCAGGCACACAGCTCCAGCCGAACAAAGACATTCCGAGGAAAACACAGAGATTCTGGGCCAGAGAGAGTGAGCAGCAGGGGGCGCCATTGTAATAGAGACAGAATGAGAGAGAGGGAGAGAGTTGGAGAAGGACAGAGAGGGAGAGAGTGAGAGAGAGAGAGATGGAGGGTGGGAGAGAGAGATGGAGGGTGGGAGAGAGAGATGGAGGGTGGGAGAGAGAGATGGAGGGTGGGAGAGAGAAGAGAGAGTTGGAGGGAGAGAGTGAGTGGTAGAGAAAGATGGAGGGAGAGATAGAGATGGAGAGATAGAGATGGAGAGATAGAGATGGAGAGATAGAGATGGAGAGATAGAGATGGAGAGATAGAGAGATGAAGAGAGAGAGAGATGGAGGAAGAGGGAGAGAAAGAGAGAGATGGAGGGAGGGGGGAGAGAGATGGAGGGAGAGAGAGAAACTGATAAAGATGGAGAGAGAAACTGATAAAGATGGAGAGAGAAACTGATAAAGATGGAGAGAGGGAATGACGGCGAAAGAGAGAGATGGAGGGAGAGAGTTGGAGAAGGACAGAGAGGGAGAGAGAGATAGAGGGTGAGAGAGAGAAGAGATAGCTGGAGGGAGGGAGTGATGGATAGAGATAGATGGAGGGAGAGATAGAGAGATGAAGGGGGAGGGAGAGAGATGGAAGGAGAGGGAGAACCTGATAAAGATGGAGAGAGAGAATGACAGAGAAGGAGAGAGATGGAGGGATAGAAAGAAAGATGGAGAGACAAAGAAAAATATAGAGAGAGGGGGATGGTGAAAGAAAGATGTAGAGAGAAAGGAACAATAGAGGCACAGAGAGAGAGAAATGAAAAGAAATGGAGAGAGGGAGTAAGAAAACAACGGGTCATAAACCCTTACAGTGTGAAAACAGGCCATTCGGCCCAACAAGTTCACACCAACCCTCCGAAAAGTAACCAACCCAGACCCATTGCCCTACCTACCTAATCCACCCAGCCTGCACATCCCTGAACAGTATGGGGCAATTTCCCATGGCCAATCCACCCTCACCTTCACATCTTTAGACCGTGGGAGGAAACCCACGCAGACACAGGGAGAACATGCAAACTCCACACAGACAGTCGCCCGAGGCTGGGATTGAACCCGGGTCCCTGGCGCTGAGAGGCAGCAGTGCTAACCACTGAGCCACCGTGCCGCCCACAAATTGAGGCAGGAGTTGGAGAGAAAGAGGCAGCTAAACTGAAAGGAGGAAGCAGACAGACAAAGAAAAAGAGAGAGAGCGAGAGTCAAACACACAAAGGTAGGTCAAAGTTAAAACTCACACAACACCAGGTTACAGTCCAACAGGTTTATTTGGAAGCACTAGCTTTCGGAGCGCTGCTCCTTCATCAGGTGGTTGTGGAGCAGGATCATAAGACACAGAATTTATAGCAAGAGAATTGCAGTTGCTCCGAAAGCTAGTGTGCTTCCAATTAAACCTGTTGGACTATAACCTGGTGTTGTGTGATTTTTAAAATTCTCAAGATAGCTCTTAACAATATTGAAGTTGTGAGGTGAAAGTCTGTCTGTGTCCCAGTGTTAGGTCAGGCTGTTGTGCACACAACAATCATCAGGCAGAGGTGTTCCCTCCCAGCTGGGGAACACTTCAGCCGTTAGGGACACTTGGCCTCAGACCTTTGGGTGACCATCCTCCAAGGTGGACTTCGGGACAGGCAACAACACAGAGTGGCCAGGCAGAGGCTGGTAGCCAAGTTCAGTCCCCATTGGGGGTGACCTCAACCAGGACCTTGGGGTCATGTCACACTACAGGGGACTCCATTACACTATACACTCTCTCATACATATGCACACACGTAAACACACACACAGGCTGACTCGGTCTCCCCTGTACATACACACGCACACACACACACACAGGCTGACTCAGTCTCCCCTGAACACACACACACACGCGCGCACACACACACACACACACAGAGGCTGACTCAGTCTCCCCTGCACACGCACACACACGCACACACACACAGGCTGACTCAGTCTCCCCTGCACACGCACACACACGCACACACAAACATACACAGACTGACTCGGTCTCCCCTGCACACACACATACACACACACACAGAGGCTGACTCGGTCTCCCCTGCACACACACATACACACGTGCACACACACACACACAGGCTGACTCAGTCTCCCCTGCGCGCGCACACACACACACACACACACACACACAGACTGACTCGGTCTCCCCTGCACACACACACACACACACACACAGAGGCTGACTCGGTCTCCCCTGCACACACACATACACACGTGCACACACACACACACACAGGCTGACTCAGTCTCCCCTGCGCGCGCACACACACACACACACACAGGCTGACTCGGTCTCCCCTGCACACACACATACACACGTGCACACACACACACACACACAGGCTGACTCAGTCTCCCCTGCGCGCGCACACACACACACACACAGGCTGACTCAGTCTCCCCTGCGCGCGCACACACACACACACACACAGGCTGACTCAGTCTCCCCTGCGCGCGCACACACACACACACACACACACACAGGCTGACTCGGACCCCCTGCGCGCACAAGCGCGCACACACACACACACACACACAGGCTGACTCGGTCTCCCCTGCACACACACACACACACACACACAGAGGCTGACTCGGTCTCCCCTGCACACACACATACACACGTGCACACACACACACACACAGGCTGACTCAGTCTCCCCTGCGCGCGCACACACACACACACACACAGGCTGACTCGGTCTCCCCTGCACACACACATACACACGTGCACACACACACACACACACAGGCTGACTCAGTCTCCCCTGCGCGCGCACACACACACACACACAGGCTGACTCAGTCTCCCCTGCGCGCGCACACACACACACACACACAGGCTGACTCAGTCTCCCCTGCGCGCGCACACACACACACACACACACACACACAGGCTGACTCGGACCCCCTGCGCGCACAAGCGCGCACACACACACACACACACACAGGCTGACTCGGTCTCCCCTGCACACACACACACACACACACACACACAGGCTGACTCGGTCTCCCCTGCACACACACACATTTGAGAGTTGAATTTATATTTGCAGAATTACATTTTATTTTGCTCAAAAACTGCATAAATTAATGTAAGGGTCTGTAAATCCCACTTTAGAAATTGAATCAGTCTGACCTAACATTGGGGCACAGGCAGACTTTAACCTCACACCTTCAATGCCTTACCTGAGCTGAGATAGCTTTTAACAATAGGTGCAATCTTGAGAATGTAACTTTACAAAAGTTTTGGGATTTACATATCAAGGAACTGAAACTAACATGGTCATTCTAAAAGATAAACACTTAAGCTAAATGTGTTTAATATTACATTCCATGGCACTGCAATTCTGCTGCTATAAATTCTGTATCTTACAACCTTATTCTCCACAACCACCTGATGAAGGAGCAGCGCTCCGAAAGCTAGTGCTTCCAATTAAACCTGTTGGACTATAAGCTGGTGTTATGTGAGTTTTAACTTTGTCCACCCCAGTCCAACACCGGCTCCTCCACATCTCAGAGACAGGAAGTAGTTCAGACAGACCCAGGAGCATGAACTCTTTGTTGAATCGTTACAGAGTGACGGTGAACTGAAGGTTTGCTGTGAGCTGTGACACGTCATTACAATGGGCTTGGTGAGTGTGTGTGTGTTTGTGAGTGTGAGTGTGAGTGTGTGAGTGTGAGTGTGTGTGTGTGTTTGTGTGTTTTTGTGAGTGTGTGAGTGTGTATGAGTGTGTGTGTGAGTGTTTGTGTCTGTTTTTGTGAGTGTGTGTGTGTTTGTGTGTCTGTTTTTGTGAGTGTGAGTGTGTGTGTTTGTGAGTGTGTGTGTTTGTGAGTGTGTGTGTGTGAGAGAGAGTGTGTGAGTGTAAGGGTGTGTGTGTGTGAGGGTGTGTGAGTGTAAGGGTGTGTGTGTGAGAGAGTGTGTGAGTGTAAGGGTGTGGGTGTGTGAGTGTAAGGGTGTGTGTGTGAGAGAGTGTGTGAGTGTAAGGGTGTGTGTGTGTGTGAGAGAGTGTGTGAGTGTAAGGGTGTGTGTGTGTGTGTGTGAGAGTGAGAGCATGTGAGTGTGAGTGTGTGTGAGAGAGTGTGTATGTGTGTGTAACCGCAGTTCTCACTGCTCCTGAGAAAACTCCACTTCCCTGGAGAGGTTCACCCTGGGTCACACTGGAAACATAACATGGCACACTATGAAAGGAAATGTGGGCTGGATTATAACATCTGGATCCCGAAACTCTGAGTCTAATTACTGCAGGACAAGCTCTCTCTCAAAAAATGTTGTCAAGGAGTTTAATACAGTGCCTTAAATAACTCCTTCGAAAATTGGCTTTTAGATTCGATGCTCAGTCAGAAACCGAGAGAATAAGTAACTTCAGCATCTGGAGAAGTGAATGAGAAACGTCAGGGATAGGGGAACGGGAAATGGATGAGCCAGACCTGGAGACGGGTGCAAGGGGCAAAGCAGCTAATTATTTTTGTTATTTATTAAGGGACCACGTTTTGATGCCCATTGCTAATTTGCCATGGGGCAGCTCAAAGCCAACTGTACCTGGAGTCACATGGAGACCAGACTGGGTAAGGATGGCTGCTGAGTCTCCCAACAGAATATGAGTGACCCAAAGTCACCATCATACCCAACTTCAGATTTTTTTTGTAAAAACTGTATTCAAATTCCACCCCTGTGCATCAAACCCAAGAGCCAGAACATGGCGGGGGTCTCTGGATAAATCATCCAGCAACAATACCAGCACTGGCAGACAGGAGGCGGTGTAATGTGGGGCTGGTTTTGGTGAACTTTGTGCAGAAGGTGAATGTCTCAGTGAGTTTCTGCCGTAGGGAATGAATTCCCGAGGTCATGATGATTCGAGAAACTGCCCAACTCGTGAGAGTCACACATTCACTCACAATCACACACTCACACTCTCTTACACACTCATATTGTCACACTGCAGTAACACCATATTGGGCACACAATCTCAGACCAGAGGGAAAAGAGGTTTGGGATAGGTTCCACTTCAGAGACTGGAACACAATACTCAGGGAGCACCGCACTGTCGGAGGGTCAGTGCTGAGGGAGTGCCACACTGTCGGAGGGTCAGTGCTGAGGGAGTGCCGCACTGTCAGAGGGTCAGTGCTGAGGGAGGGCCGCACTGTTGGAAGATCAGTGCTGAGGGAGTGGGCACTGTCGGAAGGTCAGTGCTGAGAGAGTGCCGCACTGTCGGAGGGTCAGTGCTGAGGGAGTGGGCACTGTCGGAGGGTCAGTGCTGAGAGAGTGCCGCACTGTCGGAGGGTCAGTGCTGAGGGAGTGCCGCATTGTCGTAGGGTCAGCGCTGAAGGAGTGCCGCATTGTCGGAGGGTCAGTGCTGAGGGAGTGGTCACTGTCGGAGGGTCAGTACAGAGGGAACGCCGCACTGTCGGAGGGTCAGTGCTGAGGGAGTGCCGCACTGTCAGAGGGTCAGTGCTGAGGGAGCGCCACACTGTCGGACGGTCAGTGCTGAGGGAGTGGTCACTGTCGGAGGGTCAGTGCTGAGGGAGTGCTGCACTGTCGGAGGGCCAGTGCTGAGAGAGTGCCGCACTGTCGGAGGGTCAGTGCTCAAGGAGTGCCGCACTGTCGGAGGGTCAGTGCTGAAGGAGTGCCGCACTGTCGGAGGGTCAGTGCTGAGGGAGTGCCGCACTGTCGGAGGGTCAGTACTGAGGGAGTGCCTCACTGTCGGAGGGTCAGTGCGGAGGGAGTGCCGCACTGTCGGAGGGTCAGTACTGAGGGAGTGCTGCACTGTCGGAGGGTCAGTGCTGAGGGAGCGCCGCACTGTCGGGGGATCAGTGCTGAGGGAGTGCTGCACTGTCGGAGGGTCAGTGCTGAGGGAGTGGTCACTGTCAGAGGGTCAGTGCTGAGGGAGTGCTGCACTGTCGGAGGGCCAGTGCTGAGGGAGTGCCGCACTGTCGGAGGGCCAGTGCTGAGGGAGCGCCGCACTATCGGAGGGTCAGTGCTGGGGGAGTGCTGCACTGTCGGAGGGTCAGTGCTGAGGGAGTGTCGCACTGTCGGAGGGTCAGTGCTGAGGGAGTGGTCACTGTCGGAGGGTCAGTGCGGAGGGAGTGCTGCACTGTCGGAGGGCCAGTGCTGAGAGAGTGCCGCACTGTCGGAGGGTCAGTGCGGAAGGAGTGCCGCACTGTCGGAGGGTCAGTGCTGAAGGAGTGCCGCACTGTTGGAGGGTCAGTGCTGAGGGAATGCCGCACTGTCAGAGGGTCAGTGCTGAGGGAGTGCCGCACTGTCGGAGGGTCAGTGCTGAGGGAGTGCCGCACTGTCGGAGGGTCAGTGCTGATGGAGTGCCGCACTGTCGGAGGGTCAGTGCTGAGGGAGTGCCGCACTGTCGGAGGGTCAGTGCTGGGGGAGTGCCGCACTGTCGAAGGGTCAGTGCTGAGGGAGTGCCGCACTGTCAGAGGGTCAGTGCTGATGGATTGCCGCACTGTCGGAGGGCCAGTGCTGAGGGAGTGCCGCACTGTCGGAGGGTCAGTGCTGAGGGAGTGCGGCTATTGACCTATGGAGCTGTCACTAGCTGATAGTGGGTCAACATTTAATGCCCATCCCTAATTGCCCAGTGGTTAGGTTAAGAATCCATCTCAATGGATTGAATTTGGAGACATACAGTCAGAGGTGTACAGCACAGAAACAGACCCTTGATGGTTAGATACTGACCTGTTGGAGATGGTCATTGCCTGGCATTGGGGTGGCTCAAATGTCACTGCCACCTTTCACCCCCGGGTGTGCTCATGTGACAGCTGATCATATGACACCGCATCACATGGTATCTAGTACATACATATACTTAGAATCCCTTATAGTGTGGAAACAGGCCCTTCAGCCCAACAAGTTCACACTGACCCTCTGAAAAGTATCCCACTTAGACCCATTCCTCTACGTTTACCCCTGACTAATGCACCTACCTTACACATCCCTGAACACGATGGGGCAATTTCCCATGGCCAATCCAGCCTGGCCTGCACATCGTTTGGACTGTGGGAGGAAACCGGAGCACCCCCACGCAGACAGGAAGAGAATGTGCAAACTCCACACAGACAGTCACCCGAGGCTGGACTCGAACCCGGGTCCCTGACACAGTGAGGCAGCAGGGCTAACCACTGCACGGACCCTCGACTGAAATACTAGCATTTCCGCATGAAGGGTCAGACTCCTTTATCTGATCTTCAGGCTACAGCTCCAACTGGAAAGGATTCTCCGAGGGTAGGGAGACTGGGAGTGTTTTCCTTCTGCATTCACACAATGTGGATGTCTCTGGCTGGCCCAGCATTTATTACCCCATCCCTAATTGCCCAGGGGGCAGTTAAGAGTTGACCCCATTGCTGTGGGTCTGTAGCCACGTGTTGGCCAGACCAGGTAAGGATGACAGTTTCCTTCTCTGAAGGACATTGGTGACCCAGGTGGGTTTATCCAACAATCGACAATGGAGTCATGGTCATCATTAGACACTTATTTCCAGACCTTTATCAAATTTAAACTCCAGTATCTGGAGTGAGAGGATTCGAACCCAGGCTCCCAGGAACATTACCTGGGTCACTGGATGAACAACTCGCCATCACTGCTTAGGAGGGCAACAGAGGAAGTTCAATGACAAATTATATGCTGACCATGAACATTCAACTTTAACCATTGTGCACACGGTGATCCCAGGCTGCTGTCTGATTTTCACTGACATCCAGGGTCACAGAAACATTAGTGTTAAAACAGGGTCAGATTGGGAAACGCTGGGGTTACAGCGATCGGGGTAAAACAGGGTCAGATTGGGAAACGCTGGGGTTACAGCGATCGGGGTAAAACAGGGTCAGATTGGGAAACGCTGGGGTTACAGCGATCGGGGTAAAACAGGGTCAGATTGGGAAATACTGGGGTTACAGTAATCAGGGTAAAACAGGGTCAGATTGGGAAATACTGGGGTTACAGTGATCAGGGTAAAACAGGGGCAGATTGGGAAATACTGGGGTTACAGAGATCGGGGTAAAACAGGGTCAGATTGGGAAACGCTGGGGTTACAGCGATTGGGGTAAAACAGGGTCAGATTGGGAAATGCTGGGGTTACAGCGATCGGGGTAAAACAGGGTCAGATTGGGAAATACTGGGGTTACAGTGATCGGGGTAAAACAGGGTCAGATTCGGAAATACTGGGGTTACAGCGATTGGGGTAAAACAGGGGCAGATTGGGAATACTGGGGTTACAGTTATCAGGGTAAAACAGGGTCAGATTGGGAAATACTGGGGTTACAGTGATTGGGGTAAAGCAGGGTCAGATTGGGATATACTGGGGTTACATTTATCAGGGTAAAACAGGGTCAGATTCGGAAATACTGGGGTTACAATGATTGGGGTAAAACAGGGGCAGATTGGGAAATACTGGGGTTACAGTAATCGGGGTAAAACAGGGTCAGATTGGGAAATACTGGGGTTACAGTGATTGGGGTAAAGCAGGGTCAGATTGGGAAATACTGGGGTTACAGTAATCAGGGTAAAACAGGGTCAGATTGGGAAATACTGGGGTTAAAACGATTGGGATAAAACAGGGTCAGATTGGGAAACACTGGGGTTACAGCGATCGGAGTAAAACAGGGTCAGATTGGGAAACGCTGGGGTTACAGTGATCGAGGTAAAACAGGGTCAGACTGGGAAACGCTGGGGTTACAGCTATCGGGGTAAAACAGGATCAGATTGGGAAATACTGGGGTTACAGTGATCGGGGTAAAACAGGGTCAGATTGGGAAATACTGGGGTTACAGTGATCGGGGTAAAACAGGGTCAGATTGGGAAACGCAGGGGTTACAGCGATCGGGGTAAAACAGGGTCAGTTTGGGAAACACTGGGGTTACAGCAATCGGGGTAAAACAGGGTCAGATTGGGAAACGCTGGGGTTATAGCGATTTGGGTAAAACAGGGTCAGATTGGGAAATACTGGGGTTACAGTAATCAGGGTAAAACAGGGTCAGATTGGGAAATACTGGGGTTACAACGATTGGGGTAAAACAGGGTCAGATTGGGAAATACTGGGGATACGGTAATCAGGGTAAAACAGGGTCAGAGTGGGAAATACTGGGGTTACAGTAATCTGGGTAAAACAGGGTCAGATTGGGAAATACTGGGGTTACAGTAATCAGGGTAAAACAGGGTCAGATTGGGAAATACTGGGGTTACAGTGATTGGGGTAAAGCAGGGTCAGATTGGGAAATACTGGGGTTACAGTGATTGGGGTAAAACAGGGTCAGATTGGGAAATACTGGGGTTACAGTAATCAGGGTAAAACAGGGTCAGGTTGGGAAATACTGGGGTTACAGCGATTGGGGTAAAACAGGGTCAGATTGGGAAATACTGGGGTTACAGTAATCTGGGTAAAACAGGGTCAGATTGGGAAATACTGGGGTTACAGTGATTGGGGTAAAACAGGGTCAGATTGGGAAATACTGGGGTTACAGTAATCTGGGTAAAACAGGGTCAGATTGGGAAATACTGGGGTTACAGTAATCTGGGTAAAACAGGGTCAGATTGGGAAATACTGGGGTTACAGTGATTGGGGTAAAGCAGGGTCAGATTGGGAAATACTGGGGTTACAGTGATTGGGGTAAAACAGGGTCAGATTGGGAAATACTGGGGTTACAGTAATCAGGGTAAAGCAGGGTCAGATTGGGAAATACTGGGGTTACAGTGATCGGGGTAAAACAGGGTCAGATTGGGAAATACTGGGGTTACAGTAATCAGGGTAAAACAGGGTCAGGTTGGGAAATACTGGGGTTACAGCGATTGGGGTAAAACAGGGTCAGATTGGGAAATACTGGGGTTACAGTAATCTGGGTAAAACAGGGTCAGATTGGGAAATACTGGGGTTAAAGTGATTGGGGTAAAGCAGGGTCGGATTGGGAAATACTGGGGTTACAGTGATTGGGGTAAAACAGGGTCAGATTGGGAAATACTGGGGTTACAGTGATCGGGGTAAAACAGGGTCAGATTGGGAAATACTGGGGTTACAGCGATTGGGGTAAAACAGGGTCAGATTGGGATATACTGGGGTTACAGTAATCAGGGTAAAACAGGGGCAGATTGGGAAATACTGGGGTTACAGTAATCAGGGTAAAACAGGGTCAGATTGGGAAATACTGAGGTTACAGTGATCGGGGTAAAACAGGGCCAGATTGGGAAATACTGGGGTTACAGTGATTGGGGTAAAGCAGGGTCAGATTGGGATATACTGGGGTTACAGTTATCAGGGTAAAACAGGGTCAGATTCGGAAATACTGGGGTTACAGTAATCTGGGTAAAACAGGGTCAGATTCGGAAATACTGGGGTTACAATGATTCGGGTAAAACAGGGGCTGAGTGGGAAATACTGGGGTTACAACGATGGGGATAAAACAGGGGCAGATTGGGAAATACTGGGGTTACAGTGATCGGGGTAAAACAGGGTCAGATTGGGAAATATTGGGGTTACAGTGATTGGGGTAAAACAGGGTCAGTTTGGGAAATACTGGGGTTACAGTGATCGGGGTAAAACAGGCTCAGATTGGGAAATATTGGGGTTACAGTGATTGGGGTAAAACAGGGTCAGTTTGGGAAATACTGGGGTTACAATGATCGGGGTAAAACAGGGGCAGATTTGGAAATACTGGTGTTACAGTGATTGGGGTAAAACAGGGTCAGATTGGGAAATACTGGGGTTACAGTAATCAGGGTAAAACAGGGTCAGATTGGGAAATACTGGGGTTACAACGATCGGGGTAAAACAGGGTCAGATTGGGAAATACTGGTGTTACAGTGATCAGGGTAAAACAGGGTCAGATTGGGAAATACTGGGGTTACAGTGATCGGGGTAAAACAGGGTCAGATTGGGAAATACTGGGGTTACAGTGATCGGGGTAAAACAGGGTCAGATTGGGAAAAGCTGGGGTTACAGTGATCGGGGTAAAACAGGGTCAGATTGGGAAAAGCTGGGGTTACAGTGATCAGGGTAAAACAGGGTCAGATTGGGAAATACTGGGGCGTACAGCGATCGGGTTAAAACAGGGTCAGATTGGGAAAAGCTGGGGTTACAGTGATCGGGGTAAAACAGGGTCAGATTGGAAAATACTGGGGTTACAGTGATCGGGGTAAAACAGGGTCAGATTGGGAAATACTGGGGTTACAGTGATCGGGGTAAAACAGGGTCAGATCGGGAAACGCTGGGGTTACAGTGATCGGGGTAAAACAGGGTCAGATTGGGAAATACTAGGGATACAGTAATCTGGGTAAAACAGGGTCAGATTGGGAAATACTGGGGTTACAGCGATTGGGGTAAAACAGGGGCAGATTGGGAATACTGGGGTTACAGCGATTGGGGTAAAACAGGGGCAGATTGGGAATACTGGGGTTACAGTGATCGGGGTAAAACAGGGTCAGATTGGGAAATACTGGGGTTTCAGTAATCAGGGTAAAACAGGGTCAGATTGGGAAATACTGGGGTTACAACGATTGGGGTAATACAGGGTCAGATTGGGAAATACTGGGGTTACAGTGATCGGGGTAAAACAGGGTCAGATTGGGAAAAGCTGGGGTTACAGTGATCGGGGTAAAACAGGGTCAGATTGGGAAATACTGGGGTGTACAGCGATCGGGGTAAAACAGGGTCAGATTGGGAAAAGCTGGGGTTACAGTGATCGGGGTAAAACAGGGTCAGATTGGGAAATACTGGGGTTACAGTGATCGGGGTAAAACAGGGTCAGATTGGGAAATACTGGGGTTACAGTGATCGGGGTAAAACAGGGTCAGATTGGGAAACGCTGGGGTTACAGTGATCGGGGTAAAACAGGGTCAGATTGGGAAATACTGGGGTTACAGTAATCAGGGTAAAACAGGGTCAGATTGGGAAATACTGGGGTTATAGTGATCAGGATAAAACAGGGTCAGATTGAGAAATACTGGGGTTACAACGATTGGGGTAAAACAGGGTCAGATTGGGAAATACTGGGGTTACAGTGATTGGGGTAAAACAGGGTCAGATTGAGAAATGCTGAGGTGACAGTAATCAGGGTAAAACAGGGTCAGATTGGGAAATACTGGGGATACAGCGATTGGGGTAAAACAGGGGCAGATTGGGAAATACTGGGGTTACAGTGATCGGGGTAAAACAGGGTCAGATTGGGAAATAGTGGGGTTACAGTAATCAGGGTAAAACAGGGTCAGATTGGGAAATAGTGGGGTTACAGTAATCAGGGTAAAACAGGGTCAGATTGGGAAATATTGGGGTTACAGTGATTGGGGTAAAACAGGGTCAGTTTGGGAAATACTGGGGTTACAATGATCGGGGTAAAACAGGGGCAGATTTGGAAATACTGGTGTTACAGTGATTGGGGTAAAACAGGGTCAGATTGGGAAATACTGGGGTTACAGTGATCGGGGTAAAACAGGGTCAGATTGGGAAATACTGGGGTGTACAGCGATCGGGGTAAAACAGGGTCAGATTGGGAAAAGCTGGGGTTACAGTGATCGGGGTAAAACAGGGTCAGATTGGGAAATACTGGGGTTACAGTGATCGGGGTAAAACAGGGTCAGATTGGGAAATACTGGGGTTACAGTGATCGGGGTAAAACAGGGTCAGATTGGGAAACGCTGGGGTTACAGTGATCGGGGTAAAACAGGGTCAGATTGGGAAATACTGGGGTTATAGTGATCAGGATAAAACAGGGTCAGATTGGGAAATACTGGGGTTACAACGATTGGGGTAAAACAGGGTCAGATTGGGAAATACTGGGGTTACAGTGATTGGGGTAAAACAGGGTCAGATTGAGAAATGCTGAGGTGACAGTAATCAGGGTAAAACAGGGTCAGATTGGGAAATACTGGGGATACAGCGATTGGGGTAAAACAGGGGCAGATTGGGAAATACTGGGGTTACAGTGATCGGGGTAAAACAGGGTCAGATTGGGAAATAGTGGGGTTACAGTAATCAGGGTAAAACAGGGTCAGATTGGGAAATAGTGGGGTTACAGTAATCAGGGTAAAACAGGGTCAGATTGGGAAATACTGGGGATACAGTAATCTGGGTAAAACAGGGTCAGATTGGGAAATACTGGGGTTACAGTGATCGGGGTAAAACAGGGTCAGATTGGGAAATACTGGGGTTACAGTGATCGGGGTAAAACAGGGTCAGATGGGGAAATATTGGGGTTACAGTGATTGGGGTAAAACAGGGTCAGTTTGGGAAATACTGGGGTTACAATGATCGGGGTAAAACAGGGGCAGATTTGGAAATACTGGTGTTACAGTGATTGGGGTAAAACAGGGTCAGATTGGGAAATACTGGGGTTACAACGATCGGGGTAAAACAGGGTCAGATTGGGAAATACTGGTGTTACAGTGATTGGGGTAAAACAGGGTCAGATTGGGAAATACTGGGGTTACAGTGATCGGGGTAAAACAGGGTCAGATTGGGAAAAGCTGGGGTTACAGTGATCGGGGTAAAACAGGGTCAGATTGGAAAATGCTGGGGTAACAGTGATCGGGGTAAAACAGGGTCAGATTGGGAAAAGCTGAGGTTACAGTGATCGGGGTAAAACAGGGTCAGATTGGGAAATACTGGGGTTTACAGCGATCGGGGTAAAACAGGGTCAGATTGGGAAAAGCTGGGGTTACAGTGATCGGGGTAAAACAGGGTCAGATTGGAAAATGCTGGGGTAACAGTGATCGGGGTAAAACAGGGTCAGATTGGGAAAAGCTGGGGTTACAGTGATCGGGGTAAAACAGGGTCAGATTGGGAAATACTGGGGTTACAGTGATCGGGGTAAAACAGGGTCAGATCGGGAAACGCTGGGGTTACAGTGATCGGGGTAAAACAGGGTCAGATTGGGAAATACTGGGGTTACAGTGATTGGGGTAAAACAGGGGCAGATTGGGAAATACTGGGGTTACAGCGATTGGGGTAAAACAGGGGCAGATTGGGAATACTGGGGTTACAGTGATCGGGGTAAAACAGGGTCAGATTGGGAAATACTGGGGTTACAACGATTGGGGTAAAACAGGGTCAGATTGGGAAATACTGGGGTTACAACGATTGGGGTAAAACAGGGTCAGATTGGGAAATACTGGGGTTACAGCGATTGGGGTAAAACAGGGGCAGATTGGGAATACTGGGGTTACAGTGATCGGGGTAAAACAGGGTCAGATTGGGAAATACTGGGGTTACAGTGATCGGGGTAAAACAGGGTCAGATTGGGAAATACTGGGGTTACAGCGATTGGGGTAAAACAGGGGCAGATTGGGAATACTGGGGTTACAGTGATCGGGGTAAAACAGGGTCAGATTGGGAAATACTGGGGTTACAGCGATTGGGGTAAAACAGGGGCAGATTGGGAATACTGGGGTTACAGTGATCGGGGTAAAACAGGGTCAGATTGGGAAATACTGGGGTTACAACGATTGGGGTAAAACAGGGTCAGATTGGGAAATTCTGGGGTTACAACGATTGGGGTAATACAGGGTCAGATTGGGAAAAGCTGGGGTTACAGTGATCGGGGTAAAACAGGGTCAGATTGGGAAAAGCTGGGGTTACAGTGATCGGGGTAAAACAGGGTCAGATTGGGAAATACTGGGGTGTACAGCGATCGGGGTAAAACAGGGTCAGATTGGGAAAAGCTGGGGTTACAGTGATCGGGGTAAAACAGGGTCAGATTGGGAAATACTGGGGTTACAGTGATCGGGGTAAAACAGGGTCAGATTGGGAAATACTGGGGTTACAGTGATCGGGGTAAAACAGGGTCAGATTGGGAAACGCTGGGGTTACAGTGATCGGGGTAAAACAGGGTCAGATTGGGAAATACTGGGGTTACAGTAATCAGGGTAAAACAGGGTCAGACTGGGAAATACTGGGGTTATAGTGATCAGGATAAAACAGGGTCAGATTGGGAAATACTGGGGTTACAACGATTGGGGTAAAACAGGGTCAGATTGGGAAATACTGGGGTTACAGTGATTGGGGTAAAACAGGGTCAGATTGAGAAATGCTGAGGTGACAGTAATCAGGGTAAAACAGGGTCAGATTGGGAAATACTGGGGATACAGCGATTGGGGTAAAACAGAGGCAGATTGGGAAATACTGGGGTTACAGTGATCGGGGTAAAACAGGATCAGATTGGGAAATAGTGGGGTTACAGTAATCAGGGTAAAACAGGGTCAGATTGGGAAATAGTGGGGTTACAGTGATCAGGGTAAAACAGGGTCAGATTGGGAAATACTGGGGATACAGTAATCTGGGTAAAACAGGGTCAGATTGGGAAATACTGGGGTTACAGTGATCTGGGTAAAACAGGGTCAGATTGGGAAATACTGGGGTTACAGTGATTGGGGTAAAGCAGGGTCAGATTGGGATATACTGGGGTTACAGCGATTGGGGTAAAACAGGGGCAGATTGGGAAATACTGGGGTTACAGTAATCAGGGTAAAACAGGGTCAGATTGGGAAATACTGGGGTTACAGCGATTGGGGTAAAACAGGGTCAGATTGGGATATACTGAGGTTACAGTGATCGGGGTAAAACAGGGTCAGATTGGGAAATACTGGGGTTACAGTGATTGGGGTAAAGCAGGGTCAGATTGGGAAATACTGGGGTTACAGTAATCAGGGTAAAACAGGGTCAGATTGGGAAATACTGGGGATACAGTAATCTGGGTAAAACAGGGTCAGATTGGGAAATACTGGGGTTACAGTGATTGGGGTAAAACAGGGTCAGATTGGGAAATACTGGGGTTACAGTGATTGGGGTAAAGCAGGGTCAGATTGGGATATACTGGGGTTACAGCGATTGGGTAAAACAGGGTCAGATTGGGAAATACTGGGGTTACAGTAATCAGGGTAAAACAGGGTCAGATTGGGAAATACTGGGGTTACAGCGATTGGGGTAAAACAGGGTCAGATTGGGAAATACTGAGGTTACAGTGATCGGGGTAAAACAGGGTCAGATTGGGAAATACTGGGGTTACAGTAATCAGGGTAAAACAGGGTCAGATTGGGAAATACTGGGGTTACAGCGATCGGGGTAAAACAGGGTCAGATTGGGAAATACTGAGGTTACAGCAATCGGGGTAAAACAGGGTCAGATTGGGAAATACTGGGGATACAGCGATTGGGGTAAAACAGGGGCAGATTGGGAAATACTGGGGTTACAGTGATCGGGGTAAAACAGGGTCAGATTGGGAAATAGTGGGGTTACAGTAATCAGGGTAAAACAGGGTCAGATTGGGAAATAGTGGGGTTACAGTAATCAGGGTAAAACAGGGTCAGATTGGGAAATACTGGGGATACAGTAATCTGGGTAAAACAGGGTCAGATTGGGAAATACTGGGGTTACAGTGATCGGGGTAAAACAGGGTCAGATTGGGAAATACTGGGGTTACAGTGATCGGGGTAAAACAGGGTCAGAGTGGGAAATACTGGGGTTACAGTGATCGGGGTAAAACAGGGTCAGAGTGGGAAATACTGAGGTTGCAGTGATCATGTTAGTGGGTGCAGACCACTGTCTGACAATTCCATTAAAACACTGAGTGGCACACAGTGAAATAACGAAGATTCTCACCCGCTCGACGAAACATTCCGCTACCTCAACAGCGTCTTTACAGCTCTCCAGATCCAGCAGCAGCTCACTGTGAGAAGAAATCACACGGTTAGATCTTTGTGCAGGATTCAGAGACATAGAGCTGTACAGCACGGAAACAGGCCCTTCAGTCCACCCCGTCCATGCCGACCAGATATCCCAAATTAATCTAGTCCCATTTGCCAGCATCGGGCCCATATCTCTCTAAACCCTTCCTATTCATATACCCATTCAAATGCCTCTTAAATGTTGCAATTGTACCAGCCTCCACCACTTCCTCTGGCAGCTCATTCCATACACGTACCACCCTCTGCGTGAAAAAGTTGCCCCTTAGGTCTCTTTTATATCTTACCCCTCTCACCCTAAACCTATGCCCTCTAGTTCTGGACTCCCCAACCCCAGGGAAAAGACCTTGTCTATTTCTCCTATCCATGTCCCTCATCATTTTATAAACCTCTATAAGGTCACCCCTCAGCCTCCGACGCTCCAGGGAAAACAGCCCCAGCCTATTCAGCCTCTCCCTGTAGCTCAGATCCTCCAACATCCTTGTAAATCCTTTATGAACCCTTTCAAGTTTCACAACATCTTTCCGATAGGAAGGAGACCAGAATTGCACACAATATTCCAACAGTGGCCTAACCAATGTCCTGTACAGCCGCAACATGACCTCCCAGCTCCTGTACTCAATACTCTGACCAATAAAGGAAAGCATACCAAACGCCGCCTTCACTATCCTATCTACCTGCGACTCCACTTTCAAGGAGCTATGAACCTGCACTCCAAGGTCTCTTTGTTCAGCAACACTCCCTAAGAAGTTACAATTAAGTGTATAAGTCCTGCTAATGTTTGCTTTCCCAAAAGGCAGCACCTTGCATTTATCTGAATGAAACTCCATCTGTCACTTCTCAGCCCATTGGCCCATCTGGTCCAGATCCTGATGTAATCTGAGGTAACCCTCTTCGCTGTCCACTACACCTCCAATTTTGGTGTCATTTGTAAACTTACTAACTGTACCTCTTATGCTCGCATCCAAATCATTTATGTAAATGACAAAAAGTAGAGGGCCCAGCATCGATCCTTGTGACATTCCACTGGTCACAGGCCTCCAGTCTGAAAAACAACCCTCCACCACCACCCTCTGTCTTCTACCTTTGAGCCAGTTCTGTATCCAAATGGCTAGTTCTCCCTGTATTCTGTGAGATCTAACCTTGCTAATCAGTCTCCCATGGGAAACTTTGTCGAACGCCTTACTGAAGTCCATATAGATCACATCTACTGCTCTGCCCTCAATCTTCTTTGCTACTTCTTCAAAAAAACACTCAATCAAGTTTGTGAGACATGATTTCCCACGCACAAAGCCATGTTGACAATCCCGAATCAGTCCTTGCCTTTCCAAATACATGTACATCCTGTCCCTCAGGACTCCCTCCAACAACTTGCCCACCAGTCAGGCTCACCAGTCTATAGTTCCCTGGCTTGTCCTTACCGCCCTTCTTAAACAGTGGCACCACGTTTGCCCACCTCCAGTCTTCCGGCACCTCACCTGTGACTAAGGATGATACAAATATCTCAGCAAGAGGCCCAGCAATCACTTCTTTAGCTTCCCACAGAGTTCTTGGATACACCTGATCAGGTCCTGGGGATTTATCCACTTTTATGCATTTCAAGACATCCAGCACTTCCTCCTCTGTAATCTGGACATTTTTCAAGTTGGCACCATCTATTTCCCTACAGTCTATATCTTCCATGTCCTTTTCCACAGTAAACACTGATGCAAAATACTCATTTAGTATCTCTCCCATCTCCTGCAGCTCCACACATAGGCTGCCTTGCTGATCTTTGAGGGGCCCTAATCTCTCCCTAGTTACCCTTTTGTCCTTAATGTATTTGTAAAAACTCTTTGGATTCTCCTTAACCCTATTTGCCAAAGCTATCTCATGTCCCCTTTTGCCCTCCTGATTTCCCTCTTAAGTATACTCCTACTGCCTTTATACTCTTCTAAGGATTCACTCGATCTCTCCTGTCTATACCTTATATATGCTTCCTTCTTTTGCTGAACCAAACCCTCAATTTCTCTCATCATTCAGTATTCCCTACATCTACCAGCCTTTCCTTTCACCTGACTTATTATTGTGAAATGTACCTAGCTACAGTGAAACGTTTTGTTTTGCGTGCAGATCATACTGTACAAAGTGCATTAGGGTAGTTGAACAGAGTGAGGAATACAATGTTACGACTGTAGAAAAACACACAGAGAGCGAGATCAACATTAGATTTGAAATTTGAGAGCTCTATCCAGCAGAATAACAACAGGGGGGGAGAGGCTGTTCTTGAACCTGTCGGCCCGTGTGTTTGAGTTTTTGTATCCTCTGCCCAATGGAAGAGGGTGGGAGCGATTTTAACCGGGGGTGGGAGGGGTCTTTGATGATGTAGCTTCCTTTCCCGAGACAGTGGGAAGTGTAGACGGAGCCAGTGGATGGGAGGTTGGTTTGTGCGATGGACTGGGCTGTGCTCACAGCTCTCTGTCGTTTCTTACCGTCCTGGGCAGAGCAGGGGTCGCGAGCGAGACGGGGAGTGAGGCTGGTTAGACCGTACACCCAGCACACTACACATCCCTCTGGTCTCCACATGAAGAGGGGTGGGGAGATACTAAAAAGAAAAGATTTACAAAGATTGTCATGAGAACAGGGAGGGAGAAACCTACCAAGAGAAACAGCTCAGGTTGAGGTGCTTTTCTCCAACAAGTCGAAGGCTGAGGTAAGCTGATACAAATCTTTACAATTACAGAAATACAGATGGCACAGTGGCAAGGTGGTTAGCACAGAACCAGGGACCCAGGTTCGATTCCAGACTTGGGCAACTGTGGAGTTTGCACATTCTCCCCGTGTCTGCGTGGGTTTCCTCCGGGTGCTCCGGTTTCCTCCCACAATCCAAAGATGTGCAGGTTAGGGTGGATTGGCCATGCTAAATTGTCCGTAGTGTTAGGTGCATTAGTCAGAGGGTGTTGGGTCTGGGTGGATTACTCTTCAGAGGGTTGGTGTGGACTTGCTGGGCCGAAGGGCCTGTTTCCACACTGTAGGGAATCTAATCAAAGTGTTTGATACAGCAGGAACTTCCCAAATGCATGACCACCAATATCCAATTGGACACTCCGGAGCAGCAGTGTATAAAGGTAAACTCCCATTTGCCACCGGGCGGTGGGGATCCCCAGTGGAGGGCTCTCTACGCGGGAGTCCTCCCCCTTTCTCTCGGGGATCTGGGGTGGAGGGTGCTGCACGCAGTAGTCCCCTGCAACCGCAGATTGCGGTGGTTCACGGACTCCCAGCCCAACTGCTTGTTCTGTGGCGCTGTGGAGTCCGTGGACCATGTGTATATTGGGTGTGGGCGTTTGCACCCCCTTTTTGATTTCCTGAAAAACCTCCTTCTCTGCTTTTGGTTGCACTTCAGTCCCACGCTCCTGATCTTTGGGCACCTGGTACGGAGGAAGGAGGGCGGGTATGAAGACCTCCTCGTGGGTCTGCTCCTGGGCCTGGCCAAACTGGCCATCAACAGGTCCAGGAAGTGGGCCATGGAGGGGGTCGTTAGGGCCGACTGCCTGCCCCTCTTCCGCGGTTATGTTAGAGCCCGGGTGTCCTTGGAGAAGGAGCACGCGGTGTCCACCAACACCCTGGAGTTGTTCAGGGAAAGGTGGGCGCCGCAGGGAGTGGAGTGCATCATTTCTCCCTCCAATTCTATTTTGATTTAGTCCCTACCCTCCCCTTCACTGTTTTGATCACACAGCACTGCCCTTTGATGTGAAGGGCAGTGTTTGTCACTGTCCACCCGGGTGTTTTCCTATCTTCCTGGTGGTGGAAATTGAATAAAGATTTGTGCACCTTGTATCTCTCACTGTGTCTCACACCCGCACACACACACACACCATGGGTGCTAGGGGAAAGAATAAGCACTACTGCAGTTAGGCGGTGGAGTGGGGGTATCAAAAGGAGTATCAGAGGTTCTGTTCATTTTAAAAAAAAGGAAAAATAAAACAAAAAAAAGGTAAACTCCCTTTTGCATCGGTCTGTTCTCTCGTTAGAAAGAGATGAATTGGTGATGGATTAACCTGAGGGTCACTGTGCCTCAGGCGAGGGGAGTGGTTGAGAAGGAGAGTCCTTTATGGTAACACCAGCCAATGCAGGGATTGAACCCACACCATTGGCATCTCTCACCAGCCAATCAACCAACTGAGCTAACCAACTCCCACCTACAAGATGCACTGCAGAAATTCACCACAGATTTACGGCGGCACGGTGGCGCAGTGGTTAGCACTGCTGCCTCACAGCGCCTGTAGACCCGGGTTCAATTCCCGACTCAGGCGACTGACTGTGTGGAGTTTGCACATTCTCCCCGTGTCTGCGTGGGTTTCCTCCGGGTGCTCCGGTTTCCTCCCACAGTCCAAAGATGTGCGGGTCAGGTGAATTGGCCATGCTAAATTGCCCGTAGTGTTAGGTTAAAGGGGTAAAGGTAGGGGTATGGGTGGGTTGCGCTTCGGCGGGTCGGTGTGGACTTGTTGGGCCGAAGGGCCTGTTTCCACACTGTAAGTAATCTAATCTAATCCTCAGACAGCACCTTTCAAACCCACGACCACTTCCATCTAGAAGGACAAGGGCAGCAGGTACATGGGAACACCACCCCCTGCAAGTTCCAGGGACGGGGCAACAAACGCTGGGCCCAGCCAACTTCACCCAGATCCCAGGAATGAATAAACAAAACCTGTGCTATATTCCTCGATTCTGTAGCATTGCCGACAAAAAAACATACTTTGACAACAATCTTCATCATCCACTCACTGGGACAGTTCAAAACAATACCAATGGAAAGTTCTACCATATTTTCCAACCAACCAGTTCAGAAATATTCGGATACACCTCAGGAGTAATCTGGACTCCCTATTTAGAGGTAGTGACACTTCCACTCCACCACAAGATGTCCCCTTAATAAATCTGAGGACAGCTCTTGCAGTCACGACTGAACTGCAAGGTATTGAAGACCCCTTGCTGCCCCCAGTCTGTCCTCCCCGACCCGCTCAGCCCCCACCCTGAGATTAGGGATATCAAAAACATTCTCGCAGTCAAGAGATTTCTCCTGGACACAGCCCTGAACAGTCATGACCAGGAAATACTCCCACCCGCCCCCTCCTCCCTTGGCTCTGTGCAGGGGAAAGTTGGTGACTGGCAGCTGCTCCAGTAATGTCGGAAATGTCAGTCCACGCACAGCAAGATCCCACAACCAGAAATGAGGCGCCAAGCAGACAATCAGTGAGTTGAGGTAGGATCGTTGGCCTGAGGACCAGGGGAGACCGCTGTTGGACCTCTTCAGGACACCCCGGGAACATTAATCGTTCAAGACCTTAGCACTGACATCGCCCTTTTCTGTGTCTGTAGTAACCCTGCTGCATGGAGCTGAAATTCCAGGATATATTTTCTCATTACCAAAGAGAGTTTGTTTTTCCCTTTTGTTAATATTTAAGGGGGTTTAAGATTTTATCTCCTGTTCTGAAATTAAACGCATCAAGCAAAATCCATCAGTACAGAGCAAATCCAAGCATTCCCGCTGAATTACCTTTGGCAATGATATCAAACAGAAGGGTGTCTCCAGTCTGGGATCATTTACACGCTCTCCTGTCAGGAGCTGCTCGGGATTCAGTTGGAATGCTTGGAATATAAATTCCAGGTCGGACAGAAAGAATGTGTTTCCCACCAGACTGGGAGGGGGGAATGGCGGAGATTTATCGAACACGGTGAATAATGAGCCAGTCTCTCTGTATGGGAGCTCTGTCACTGACATGCCAGATGCTCCAGGTCATGAGCCCTCGGAAAGGTTTTTAAATTTGAGGCCACAGTTAGAATGACTGAACATAACCCAACGCTCCTCCCTCAATTTAACACACAACCATTTACTAGTTTGTCCCTGGTCAGGAGCACCCACAATGATAATGTTCATAGTCTTCCTCTGTCAGCGACACAGCTCCAGCAACCTCCAAACACACACTTCGTGTTCAACACAGGCTCCCTCAGTGCCCACTCCCTCAGCACTGACCCTCCGACAGTGCGGGACTCCCTCAGAACTGACCCTCCGACAGTGCGGCACTCCCTCAGCACTGACCCTCCGACAGTGCCCACTCCCTCAGCACTGACCCTCCGACAGCGCGGCACTCCCTCAGCACTGACCCTCCGACAGTGCGGCACTCCCTCAGCACTGACCCTCGGACAGTGCGGCACTCCCTCAGCACTGACCCTCTGACAGTGCGGCACTCCCTCAGCACTGACCCTCGGACAGTGCGGCACTCCCTCAGCACTGACCCTCCGACAGTGCGGCACTCCCTCAGCACTGACCCTCCAACAGTGCCCACTCGCTCAGCACTGACCCTCCGACAGTGCCCACTCCCTCAGCACTGACCCTCCGACAGTGCGGCACTCCCTCAGCACTGACCCTCCGACAGTGCGGCACTCCCTCAGCACTGACCCTCTAACAGTGCGGCACTCCCTCAGCACTGACCCTCTGACATTGCGGCACTCCCTCAGCACTGACCCTCTGACAGTGCGGCACTCCCTCAGCACTGACCCTCCGACAGTGCGGCACTCCCTCAGCACTGACCCTCTGACAGTGCGGCACTCCCTCAGCACTGACCCTCTGACAGTGCGGCGCTCCCTCAGCACTGACCTTCCCTCAGTGCGGCGCTCCCTCAGCACTGACCCTCCAACAGTGCGGCACTCCCTCAGCACTGACCCTCCGACAGTGCGGCACTCCCTCAGCACTGACCGTCCGAGAGTGCCCACTCCCTCAGCACTGACCCTCTGACAGTGCCCCCTCCCTCAGCACTGACCGTCTGACAGTGCGGCACTCCCTCAGAAGTGACCCTCTGACAGTGTGGCACTCCCTCAGCATTGACCCTCCAACAGTGCCCACTCCCTCAGCACTGACCGTCTGACAGTGCGGCACTCCCTCAGCACTGACCCTCCGACAGTGCCCACTCCCTCAGCACTGACCCTCAGACAGTGCGGCACTCCCTCAGCACTGACCCTCTGACAGTACGGAACTCCCTCAGCACTGACCCTCAGACAGTGCGGCACTCCCTCAGCACTGACCCTCTGACAGTACGGAACTCCCTCAGCACTGACCCTCGGACAGTGCGGCACTCCCTCAGCACTGACCCTCGGACAGTGCGGCACTCCCTCAGCACTGACCCTCTGACAGTGCGGCACTCCCGCAGCACTGACCCTCCAACAGTGCCCACTCGCTCAGCACTGACCCTCCGACAGTGCCCACTCGCTCAGCACTGACCCTCCGACAGTGCGGCACTCCCTCAGCACTGACCCTCCGACAGTGCGGCACTCCCTCAGCACTGACCCTCCGACAGTGCGGCACTCCCTCAGCACTGACCCTCTAACAGTGCGGCACTCCCTCAGGACAGACCCTCTGATATTGCGGCACTCCCTCAGCACTGACCCTCTGACAGTGCGGCACTCCCTCAGCACTGACCCTCCGACAGTGCGGCACTCCCTCAGCACTGACCCTCTGACAGTGCGGCACTCCCTCAGCACTGACCCTCTGACAGTGCGGCGCTCCCTCAGCACTGACCTTCCCTCAGTGCGGCGCTCCCTCAGCACTGACCCTCCGACAGTGCGGCACTCCCTCAGCACTGACCATCCGACAGTGCCCACTCCCTCAGCACTGACCCCCTGACAGTGCCCCCTCCCTCAGCACTGACCGTCTGACAGTGCGGCACTCCCTCAGAAGTGACCCTCTGACAGTGTGGCACTCCCTCAGCATTGACCCTCCAACAGTGCCCACTCCCTCAGCACTGACCCTCTAACAGTGCGGCACTCCCTCAGGACAGACCCTCTGACATTGCGGCACTCCCTCAGCACTGACCCTCTGACAGTGCGGCACTCCCTCAGCACTGACCCTCCGACAGTGCGGCACTCCCTCAGCACTGACCCTCTGACAGTGCGGCACTCCCTCAGCACTGACCCTCTGACAGTGCGGCGCTCCCTCAGCACTGACCTTCCCTCAGTGCGGCGCTCCCTCAGCACTGACCCTCCGACAGTGCGGCACTCCCTCAGCACTGACCGTCCGACAGTGCCCACTCCCTCAGCTTGACCCCCTGACAGTGCCCCCTCCCTCAGCACTGACCGTCTGACAGTGCGGCACTCCCTCAGAAGTGACCCTCTGACAGTGTGGCACTCCCTCAGCATTGACCCTCCAACAGTGCCCACTCCCTCAGCACTGACCCTCTGACAGTGCGGCGCTCCCTCAGTACTGACCCTCCGACAGTGCGGCACTCCCTCAGTACTGACCCTCCGACAGTGCGGCACATCCTCAGCACTGACCCTCCGACAGTGTGGCACTCCTCAGAAGTGACCCTCTGACAGTGCGGCACTCCCTCAGCACTAACCCTCCGAAAGTGCGGCACTCCCTCAGCACTGACCCTCTGACAGTGCAGCAATCCCTTAGTACTGACCCTCTGACAGTACCCACTCCCTCAGCACTGACCGTCCGACAGTGCGGCACTCCCCCAGCACTGACCCTCAGACAGTGCAACACTCCCTCAGCACTGACCATCCGACAGTGCGGCACTCCCCCAGCACTGACCCTCTGATAGTGCAGCACTCCCACAGCACTGACCCTCCGACAGTGCGGCACTCCCTCAGCACTGACCCTCTGACAGTGCGGCACTCCCACAGCACTGATCCTCCAACAGTGCTGCACTCCCTCAGCACTGACCCTCCGACAGTGCGGCACTCCCTTAGCACTGACCCTCTGACAGTGCGGCAATCCCTCAGCACTGACCCTCCGACAGTGCTGCACTCCCTCAGCACTGACCCTCTGAACGTACTGCACTCCCTCAGCACTGACCCTCTGAACGTACTGCACTCCCTCAGCACTGACCCTCTGACAGTGCGGCACTCCCTCAGCAATGACCCTCTGACAGTGCGGCACTCCCTCAGCATTGACCCTCCAACTGTGTGGCACTCCCTCAGCACTGACCCTCCGACAGTGCGGCGCTCCCTCAGTACTGACCCTCCGACAGTGCGGCACTCCCTCAGTACTGACCCTCCGACAGTGCGGCACTCCCTCAGCACTGACCCTCCGACAGTGCGGCACTCCCTCAGAAGTGACCCTCCGACAGTGCGGCACTCCCTCAGCACTGACCCTCCGACAGTGCGGCACTCCCTCAGCACTGACCCTCCGACAGTGCGGCACTCCCTCAGCATTGACCCTCCGACAGTGCGGCACTCCCTCAGCACTGACCCTCGGACAGTGCGGCACTCCCTCAGCACTGACCCTCCGACAGTGCGGCACTCCCTCAGCACTGACCCTCCGACAGTGCGGCACTCCCTCAGCACTGACCCTCGGACAGTGCGGCACTCCCTCAGCACTGACCCTCCGACAGTGCGGCACTCCCTCAGCACTGACCCTCCGACAGTGCGGCACTCCCTCAGCACTGACCCTCCGATAGTGCCCACTCCCTCAGCACTGGCCCTCCGACAGTGCCCACTCCCTCAGCACTGACCCACTGACAGTGCGGCACTCCCTCAGCACTGACCCTCCGACAGTGCGGCACTCCCTCAGCACTGACCCTCGGACAGTGCGGCACTCCCTCAGCACTGACCCTCCGACAGTGCGGCACTCCCTCAGCACTGACCCTCCGACAGTGCGGCACTCCCTCAGCACTGACCCTCGGACAGTGCGGCACTCCCTCAGCACTGACCCTCCGACAGTGCGGCACTCCCTCAGCACTGACCCTCCGACAGTGCGGCACTCCCTCAGCACTGACCCTCCGACAGTGCGGCACTCCCTCAGCACTGACCCTCCGACAGTGCGGCACTCCCTCAGCACTGACCCTCTGACAGTGCGGCACTCCCTCAGCACTGACCCTCCGACAGTGCGGCACTCCCTCAGCGCTGACCCTCCGACAGTGCGGCACTCCCTCAGCACTGACCCTCGGACAGTGCGGCACTTCCTCAGCACTGACCCTCCGACAGTGCGGCACTCCCTCAGCACTGACCCTCCGACAGTGCGGCACTCCCTCAGCACTGACCCTCCGACAGTGCGGCACTCCCTCAGCACTGACCCTCCGACAGTGTGGCACTCCCTCAGCACTGACCCTCTGACAGTGCACAATAACCCTTCATAATTGCAGCAAGTCGACAATTCACCAATCCTTCATTTTGAGAGCCATCTATAATCCGGTATGCTTTGGCAATTTCTCTGATGGGGGGGGTGGGCAGCAAACGCGCTGGGATGTTCGTTCTGCAATGTTTGCAATGTGTGGTCTCTTATATTAATCCTTTTACCAAAACACCAGAACATATCGTAACTGAAAGGAAGAGTAAAAAACCCTGACGACGGTTCACCTGGGAATTCAGGGAAAGTTTGAGGTCACTTGGTGGTGAATGGTAGCAGCCAATGAGAGGGAATGCTGCGTGTAATTAAAGATTCAGGGAACCCTCAGGGTGAAGCTGGAAGCTGTACTGAAGAGATCAAAACCAGCAAGAGGGAGGGAGACCTTCATGGCTTATATTTGACTCAAGTCAGCAACTCATTAATCTCCCGTAAATTATATAGAATTATCCGACCAGAGCAAAGTTGTTCAGCCCAGCTGCACCATCCTGGTATTTCTGCTGCAATGGCTCTCCTCCCATCCCACCTCACACTATCCACCTCGCTGTCCCTCCCTCCCTCCCTGAAATATACTGGTATTACTAACCCCGTGGGTGTGAGATTAGGGGAGGTGACAGCTTAGTGGCTTTATCGCTGCACTGCTCATCTCAAGACTCAGGCGATGTCCTAGGGACCCGGATTGAAGCCTGCCGCCGCAGATGGTGGAGTTGGAGTTCAATAAAAGTCTGGAATTAAGAGCCTAATGATGACCATGAATCTGTTGTCATAGAGATGGACAGCACAGAAACAGACCCTTCACTCCAACTCGTCCATGCCAAGCAGATATCCCAACCTGATCTACTCTCATTTGCCAGCACCAGGCCCATATCCCTCCAAACCCTTCCTATTCATATACCCATCCAGGTGCCTCTTAAATGCTGTAATTGTACCAGCCTGCACCACTTCCATTGGCAGCTCATTCTATACACGTACCACCCTCTGCGTGAAAAAGTTGCCCCTTAGGTCTCTTTTATATCTTTCCCCTCTCACCCTAAACCTATGCTCTCTAGTTCTGGACTCCCCCACCCCAGGGAAAAGACCTTGTCTATTTACGTTATCCATGCCCCTCATGATTTATAAACCTCTATAAGCAATTTTTGGAAAAGCCCATCTGGGTCTCTAATTCCCTTCAGGGAAGGAAACTGCCACCCTTACCTGGTCGAGCCTACACGTGACTCCAGTCCCACAGCAATGGGGTTGACTCTTAACTGCCCCCTGGGCAATTAGGGATGGGGTAAAGAATTCTGGGCCTAGCCAGAGACACCCACGTCCCATGAATGAATATTTTTAAAAAGTTCCACATTGTCCTCACACTCCGGGTAAAAGAAGTTTCTCCTGATTTCCCAAATGGATTTGGAACTTTCTTTCATATCTGACCCACAAGTGAATTCAATTGAAAAACAGGAATTGCTGGAGAAATATGAGAACATAAGAATTAGGAGCAGGAGTAGGTCATCTGACCCCTCCAGCCAACTCCCCCATTCAATAGGATCATGGGTGATCTTTATCATGGATTCAGCTTCACTTACCCGCCCCCTCACTGTAACCTGCATTTCTTTATTATAACCAAAAGAATTGTGGATGCTGTACATCAGAAACAGAACCAGAAATTGCTGGAAAAGCTCAGAAGGTCCATGTGGAGAGAAAACAGAGGGGTGACTCAGTGGTTAGCACTTCTGCCTCACAGCGCCAGGGACCCAGGTTCGATTCCACCCTCACGTGACTGTCTGTGTGGAGTTTGCACGTTCTCCCCGTGTCTGCGTGGGTTTCCTCCCACAGTCCAAAGATGTGCAGGTTGGGGTGGATTGGCCGTGCTAAATTGCCCCATAGTGTCCAGGGATATGTAGGCTCTATGGGTTAGCCATGGGGAGTGCAGGGTTATAGGGATAGGGAGGGGGATGAGTCAGCATGGACTTGTTGGGCCAAATGGTCTGTTCTCTCACTCTAAGATTTCCACAAGTTGACGTTTTGTGACCTGTCCTGAAGAAGGGTCACTCGTCTCAAAGCGTTAACTCTGTTTCTCTCTCCACAGGCCTCCTGAGGATCTCCAGTCATTTGTGTTTTAGTCTCAGACCTCCAGCATTCCCAGTTCCGTGGTTTATTTCAGTGAATTTGATTCCGTGGATTGTTAAAGGCACAGAGTGCTCACCCCTTTCCCTCTTTTTTTTCTCAGGCCAGTTGCTAAACTTTTTCAGTTTTTCTCCTGATGGTTAGCACACTTCAAGTTCTGGTATCGAATGTGAAAAACAATTTTTTGGCCAACTCACCGGGGCCTTGGGCCTTGCTCTCCTGTCTGTGAGACGTTCACTGAGGCCGTGCACTGTGCTCTGACTGTGGTTCAAAACAAGAGTGTACACAGCCTCACAAGGACCCATAGCATTGTTATAGCACCCTCTCTCACTAGTATCCTTACATACAGATAAGGAAGGACACCACTTCGACTGGGACAACACACCCATTCTAGGACAAACCAAACAGAGACACGCGAGAATTCCTAGAAGCACGGCATTCCAACCGGAACTCTATCAACAAACACATTGACTTGGACCCCATTTACCATCCTCTGAGACAAAGAACAGGACCTGACATCACCACAGGAAATGACATCACCAGCCCAAGGAAACCTAAACACACAAATAGAAAGCGGGTCACTAACATCAGTGCTTCACCGGAGTCTCACTGATGATGTTACCGAATATGGTGACGAAACATCTGAAAATGAACCTTCCAGCTCAGCAAGCAAACCTACGTCCATAATCCAACTGTTACAGCTCTTCAAACGAACATCATTCCCCAGTACCTATCTCCTGCCTTTTCTGTATATCCTCTGTTCACCATTCTTCCCCAAATAACCATTCTTGAACGTCTCAATTGAACCAGCCCTCACCATGCACGGTTATGGGGGGGGTAGGTCTGGGTGGGAGGCTCCTCAGAGGGTCGGTGTGGACTCGATGGGCCGAATGTCCTCCTTACAGACTGTAGGGATTCTATGATGCACATTTCCAGGTAGTGCATGCCACACCCTAACCCACTTGCTTGGCGCCTGAATGTTTCTCTGGCATCACATTTACTCTGTCTGCGAATCAGGCTTCTCCTCATCTCAATCCTACTTCTCTGCAGGATGGAAACCCGGGATGGTTGCAATCCCGCCTTCTCACCGTGCGGGGGTGTCTTGCCCCTACGGTTTGGGGGGGGGGGTCAGGATTGTGTTCCCCAGCACCAGCTAGGGACACCCATCCGCAGTCTAAGTCCCTCTCCATGACACATCTCAACTTCTGCAAACTGGTGAAGATTGATGGTACCCAGCGTTGGCAAGCTGTCGGAATCCACCTGAACACCCCCCCGCCCCCCCCCCCCCCCCCCCACTCCCCCCCTCCCTCCCTCCCTCTCACCATCCTGGCCCAGATTGGCCGAGACCCAGAAACCCCCAGAGTACCTGCTCCAGAAACTCTGTTGATGGTGCATCGGCAGGTCTGTGTAGCCACGAAAATGATTCCCCAGCCCGGCTTGTTTCAGGCGCACGTCCCTGATTAACTGCTTTCCCTACACCATGAACATTCTGTATTCAAATGGTACAATCCAACAGAGCCCCGGGGACTGCAGATGGTTGGGGTGCCCAACCCTCCCTGGGCAGCACAAAGAGACCACTCAGCCCATCGAGTCCACACCGACTCTTTGAAGGGCATTGCACCCTCTCCTTGTGTTTCCCCATGGCCAAGCCATCCAGCCTGCACATCCCTGGACATTGTGGGGCAATTTCCCATGGCCAATGCCCCACACTGTGGGAGCACCTGGAGGAAACCCACGCAGACACAGGGAGAATGTGCAAACTCCACACAGACGGTCGCCCGAGGCTGGAATCGAACCTGGGTCTCTGGCGCTGTGAGGTCGTAGTGCTAACCACTGAGCCAGTGTAAATCAGGAGTCAGGCACCAGTCAAAGCTGACTCCCTTAACGAGGTGATAATGCTGATGTTTCAGAAGCTTGTTAAAGTGTTCTAAGATCAATATCTATCAATTTCATCACCCATGAGAGTAGTTTGAGCAGAATTGATCACGGATTTTCCAAAGGGATTCGATAATTACTCAAACAGAAACGATCTGGAGTGGAGGAAATACAAGAGAGTGAGACTGGCTGGTTTGCTGTTCCAGATAGCAAGCAAGAGGGTCATTGGGCTGAATGGCCTCCTTTCACACCCTAAAGACTGTTCAGGACATTAGTGAGGCCTTGTCTGAAGTAGTGTGTGTGCATGTATGTGCATATGTGTGTGTGTGTCTGTGTGTATGTGTCTGTGTGTGTGTGTGTCTGTATGTCTGTGTGAGAAATTGTGTGTGTGTGATTGAGAGAAACTGGGTTTGTGTATCAGTGTGTATGTGTCTACGTGTGCGTGTCTGTATGTCTGTGTGTGTCTCTGTGTCTGTGTGTATGTGTCTGTGTGTGTGTGTCTGTGTGTGTGTGAGAACGTGTGTGTGTGTCTGTGTATGTATGTGTCTGTGTGTGTTTGTATGTGTGAGTGTCTGTGTGTGTGAGGGAGTGTCTGTGTGTGAGTGTCTGTATGTGTGTGAGAGCGTGTGTGTGTGTCTGTGTGTGTTTGTATGTGTGAGTGTGTGTGTGTGTGTGTGTGTGTGAGGGAGTGTCTGTGTGTGAGTGTCTGTATGTGTCTGTGTGCGTCCATGTGTGAGTGTCTGTGTGTGTTTGTATGTGTGAGTATCTGTGTGTGTGTGTGTCTGTGTGTGTGAGGGAGTGTCTGTGTGTGTGTGTCTGTGTGTGTGAGGGAGTGTCTGTGTGTGAGAGTGTGTGTCTGTCTGTCGGGTGGAGAGGGGGGGGTGCGAGAGGGCGGAATGATGTCAGAGGTTCAAACCTAATGAGGGGTTCCCCGGAGACATATTACTGAGTGGTGTTGATGGAAGGCAGAACAAGAGAGAAGTGGCAGATTGCAGTGAATGGAAATCAGGTTTCACATCAATGCAGAACGTTCCCACAGACCATTCAGTAAACAGGAACTGCCTTCTATTTCCACCCAGTCACTTATTATAAACCCACAAATGTGGAAATAAACCGCAGTCCTTGTGAGCACAAACTCTTCCCAAACCCGCCCACTAGACAGATAAAGGAAGGCCTGCATTCCTGTAGTGCCTTTCACAACCACTGGCCATCCTGAAGCATTCTACACAGGGTTATCTGTGAAACGTAATCCCTGTTATACTGCAGAAGCTGATGAGCACAAAGTAAGATCCCACAGTCAGCAATGCACCAGTGAAGTCTCCGTGATATTGTCCATGGGATAAACTAACACTGCCTAGCTCTCAGCCAGGACACAGCGCCCTTGACACCACGGCGTTCCCTCGGTCTGGACTCAAGTCTCTCTATGGAGCCGTACGGCATAGCGGAGGCTGTTTGGCCCATTGAGTCTGTGCGACATGAGGCCCTCTTTCCCGATTAGGCCCATAGCCTTAACCGCTTTGGTATTTCAGGTCAGTTTCCAGGTGCCCCTCCAGGTCCGTTTCCAGGCACCCCTCCAGGTACGTTTCAGGTGCCCCTCCAGGTCAGTTTCCAGGTGCCCCTCCAGGTACGTTTCAGGTGCCCCTCCAGGTCAGTTTCCAGGTGCCCCTCCAGGTATGTTTCAGGTGCCCCTCCAGGTCAGTTTCCAGGTGCCCCTCCAAGTAGGTTTTCAGGTGCCCCTCCAGGTAGGTTTCCAGGTGGCCTTCCAGGTCAGTTTCCAGGCACCCCTCCAGGTAGGTTTCCAGGTGGCCTTCCAGGTCAGTTTCCAGGTGCCCCTCCAAGTCAGTTTCCAGGCGCCCCTCCAGGTAGGTTTCCAGGTGGCCTTCCAGGTCAGTTTCCAGGTGCCCCTCCAGGTCAGTTTCCAGGTGCCCCTCCAGGTCAGTTTCCAGGTGCCCCTCCAGGTCAGTTTCCAGGCACCCCTCCAGGTAGGTTTCCAGGTGGCTGTCCAGGTCAGTTTCCAGGTGCCCCTCCAGGTCAGTTTCCAGGTGCCCCTCCAGGTCAGTTTCCAGGTGCCCCTCCAGGTCAGTTTCCAGGCACCCCTCCAGGTAGGTTTCCAGGTGGCTGTCCAGGTCAGTTTCCAGGTGCCCCTCCAGGTCAGTTTCCAGGTGCCCCTCCAGGTCAGTTTCCAGGTGCCCCTCCAGGTCAGTTTCAGGTGCCCCTCCAGACCGGTTTTTGCAGGTTGTGCAGTTTCCTTCCTCGAGCTGTGTCCCAGGCAGTGCATGTTCTGGAGTGGGACCCCAACTTTCTCTCTCACTCCCCACTGAGCCACACTCCACAGTCAGCCCAGCAGGTTATTACAGCCCCGTCTAGTCTATACCCACTGTTGGACCACTCACCATCCCGACTTGGAAATATATCACCGTTCCTTCAGTGTCGCTGGGACAGAATCCTGGAATTCCCTCCCTAAGGGCATTGTGGGTCAACCTGCAGCACATGGACTGCAGCGGTTCAAGAAGGCAGCTCACCCCCACCTTCACAAGGGGGCAACTAGGGACAGGCAATAAATACTGGGCCCAGCCAGTGACACCCACATCCCACAAAAGGATACATTCTAAAAATTTAATTCCAACACAAGGCATAAGAAATTCAGCGAGTTTGGCAGCATCTGTAGACAGAGAGAGAGGGGGAGAGATAGGGAGGGAGAGGGAGGAACAGAGAATGAGAGACAGAGAGAAACGGAGAGATTGGAGGGGAGAGACAGAGAGAAACGGAGAGAGAGAGATGGAGAGTCAAAGTCATAGAAACATGGAAAACAGGAGCAGGAGTAGGCCATTCGGCCCTTCGGCCCTGCCCCACCATTCAATACGACCCTGGCTGATCACACAATCTCAGAATCCCACTCCCGTTTCTCTCCTCCCTTTAGCCACATGTCCAGCTCCCTCTTGAATCTATCGAATGATCTGGCCCCAACAACTTCCTGTGGGAGAGAATCCCACAGGTTCCCAACTCTCTGAGTGAAGAAATCCTTCCTCATCTCAGTTCTGAATGGCATTGCCCTTATACTTAGAATGTGTGACCCCAGTGAGAGACAGAGAGAGACAGAGAGAGAGACACACACAGAGTTAATGTTTCAAGTCCGATATGCTTTGGACTCAGAATGGAAATGGGATTCGGGAGAGGCATCACCCCTGACTGCGTTCACTCTGCCTCTCTCTCTCTCTCTCTCTCTCTCCACAGCTGCCAACAGACCTGTTGAGTTTCCCCAACACTTTCTGCTTTGAGATTTCCACAGTATTTGGCTTTTCTCTGGCTGCACTAACCCTAGGTGGGCGTGTGAGGTTTGGTCCGACCCAGAGACAGAGACGGGTTAAAGTGGCAGCGTGATGCTGTTAACCACGGACACACGATGGTTCCCATCCCACCTCCCTCACCCCCGTAGCCCTTCCCTTTACCTGTTAAACTGGTAGATGTCTTCGATGTTGCAGAATAAGGTGTTCACTTCATCGGGTTGTAGAGGGAGCTCTTCCGAATCGATGATACAGCCCAGATAATCCTACAGGGGCAACATTGCTGGGTGAGCCAAGACATTACTGTTATACTAATAAGTGTGCAAACAGCAACACAACACAGTGATTCAGAATTAATGCGCTAGCTTTTATATCATTCATTCACGGGATGAGGGTGTCACTGACTAGGCCCAGCAGTTATTACCCCATACCTAATTGCCCAGGGGGCAGTTAAGAGAAAACCATTTTGCTATGCACCTGGAGTCACATGTCAGTCAGATTAGCTGTTTCCTTCCCTAAAGGACATAGATGGGATTTTCCAACAATCAGCAATAGATACATCATTAGACTTGTAATCCCAGATTTTCTTTTTAATTGAATTCACATTCCACTATCTGCCCAGATGGGATTTCAAACCCAGGCCCCTAGAATATTACCTGGCTCTTTGGATTAACATCATAGAATCCCTACAGTGTGGAAACAGGCCCTTCGGCCCAACAAGTCCACACCGACCTTCCGACGAGAAACCCGCTCAGACCCATTCCCTTCCTCTATATTTACCCCTGACTAATGCACCTAACCTATACATCTGTGAATACTAGGAGCAATTTCCCATGGCCAATTCACCCTAACCTGCACATATTTGGACTGTGGGAGGAAACCCACGCAGACACGGGGAGAATGTGCAAACTCCACACAGTCAGTCACCCGAGGCTGGAATCGAACTTGAGTCCCTGGCGCTGTGAGGCAGCAGTGCAAACCACTGAGCCACCCATAATATTCCAGCGCTAATAGCACTAGACCATAGTCTCCACCTAATGAACCAGTTCTTACATTAAACACCGAAGGAACAGCGGATGCTGTAAATCAGAGAGAAAACCAGGAATTACTGGAAAAGCTCAGCAGGTCTGGCAGCAGCTGTGGAGAGAAATCAGAATCAACATTTCTGGTCGAGTGACCAGAATTCTTTCGGTTCTGAGGAAGGGTCATCGGACCTGAAACATTAACTCTGATTTCTCTCCACAGATGCTGCCGGACCTGCTGAGCTTTTCCAGCAATCCCTGCTCCCTATAGTGTGGAAACAGGCCCTTCGGCCCAACAAGTCCACACCGACCCTCCAAAGACTAACCCACCCAGACCCATTCCCCTCTGACTAATGCACCTAACACTATGGGCAATTTAGCATGGCCAATTCACCTAACCTGCACATCTTTGGACTGTGGGAGGAAACCGGAGCACCCAGAGGAAACCCACGCAGACACGGGGAGAGTGTGCAAACTCCACACCGACAGTCACCCGAGGCAGGAATTGAACCTGGGACCCTGGTGCTGTGAGGCAGCAGTGCTAACCACTGAGCCACCGTGCCGCCCCAGTCGTTCCAGTAGGAGGGCTAACAAATTATTCATTCATGTTGAGCTCTCCCCAGTGACCCCCCCACCCATGAAATTCTGGCCATGGGATCCTTACATGCACCAGAAGTGCAGAAAGGGCCTCAGTTTCATCTGAGAGACAGCACCTCTGACTGAACAGCATACCCTCGGAACGCACTGGGAATTTCACACTGGAATCTGTGCCCCACTGAGGGGCAATGTCCAAACCTTCAACTCACTGACCCCAGGATGTTCCAGCCATACCCCACCACACTGAAACACTCTGAAGTCTCCACACACAATCAGCTAGGAGGTACAGTTAGTACGTTTACTGATGACACCACAATTGGAGGTGTAGTGGACAGCGAAGAGGGTTACCTCAGATTACAACAGGATCTGGACCACATAGGCCAATGGGCTGAGAAGTGGCAGATGGAGTTTAATTCAGATAAATGTGAGGTGCTGCATTTTGGGAAAGCAAATCTTAGCAGGACTTATACCCTTAATGGTAAGGTCCGAGGGAGTGTTGCTGAACAAAGAGACCTTGGAGTGCAGGTTCATAGCTCCTTGAAAGTGGAGTCGCAGGTAGATAGGATAGTGAAGAAGGCGTTTGGTATGCTTTCCTTTATCGGTCAGAGTATTGAGTACAGGGGTTGGGAGGTCATGTTGCGGCTGTACAGGACATTGGGTTAGGCCACTTTTGGAATATTGCATGCAATTCTGGTCTCCTTCCTATCGGAAAGATGTTGTGAAACTTGAAAGGGTTCAGAAAAGATTTACAAGGATTTTGCCAGGGTTGGAGGATTTGAGCTACAGGAAGAGGCTGAACAGGCTGGGGCTGTTTTCCCTGGAGCGTCGGAGGCTGAAGGGTGACCTTAGAGAGATTTATAAAATCATGAGGGGCATGGATAGGATAAACAGACAAAGTATTTTCCCTGAGGTTGGGGAGTCCAGAACCAGAGGGCATAGGTTTAGGGTGAGAGGGGAAAGATATAAAAGAGACCTAAGGGGCACTGTTTTCACACAGAGGGTGGTACGTGTATGGAATGAGCTGCCAGAGGAAGTGGTGGAGGCTGGTACAATTACAACATTTAAAAGGCATTTGGATGGGTATATGAATAGGAAGGGTTTGGAGCGATATGGGCCAGGTGCTGGCAGGTGGGACTAGATTGGGTTGGGATATCTGGTCAGCATGGACAGGAAGGACTGAAGGGTCTGTTTCCATGCTGTACATCTCTATGAGTCTATAACTGTTCTTTGGATAAATGTAACAATTAGTTGGATATGCCATTCACCACAATCAGTAATGTAATTTGCTCTCCTTGTTTAATGAGAAGTATCATTTCATTGGAAGCAGTCCAGGGAAGGTTCACTGGGATAATCCTTGGGATGGAGGGATTGTCTTATGAGCAAAGGGACTCTACTCACTGACCAGAAGAATGAGAGGTGATCCCATTGACACATCTTGGATTCTGTAAGGGGCTTGACAGGGTCAATGCTGAGAGGGTGGTCCCCCTCATGGGAGGGTCTCGGGCCAGAGGGCACAGTCTCAGTGTAAAGGGGCTCCAGCTTCAGACTGAGATGGGGAGGGATTTCTTCTCTCAGAGGGTTGAGTGTTTTTGGAACTCCTTGTCCCAGAGAGCTGTGGGGGCAGAGCCCGTGTGTATATTTAAGGCTGAAATGGAGAGATTCCTGATCAGTCGGGGAATCGAGGGTTACAGGGAAATACAGGAAAGTGGACGTGAGGAATGTTGATGTCTGAGGAAAGGTCACTCGACCTAAAACGTTATCTCTGATTTCTCTCCACAGATGCTGCCAGACCTGTTGAGCTTTTCCCGCAATTTTTGTTTTTGTTTACAAGAAATGTTGGATCAGCCATGATCCTGTTGGATGGCAGTCCAGGCTCAAGGGGCCGAATGGCCTCCTTCCCATTCCTATTGCTGCTGGTCTGTTTCAGATACATGGCCGGGTTAATTTTGTGGTGAAATCATTAACTTTGTCTTGTTTCAATGGAAGCGTTACGGTCAGCTTTTGTCTAACATCTCCTCTGACAAGCTCAGGAACAAGCACAAAATGGCAGAGATTGAACTGGTCGACAGAAGAAACAATGGTGCCTTCCGGGACCTGGGTTCGATTCCACCCTTGGGTGGTTGTCTGGGTGGACTTTGCACGTTCCCTGCATGGGTTTCCTCCCACAGTCCAAAGATGTGCAGGATAGGTGGATTGGCAGTGGGGGTGGCTTTCTGTGGAATGCTCTTAGGAGGATTAGTATGGACTTGATGGACTGAATGACCAGCTTCCACATTGTAGAGATCCTGTAATCGGAGGACAATACTTTTTCACCCAGCGAGTGGTTCGGGTCTGAGATACGGTGCCTGGGAGAGTGGTGGGGGCAGATACAATTGAGACATTCGAGACGGGCGTTGGGTGGTGTTTTGGGTCGGAATGGGGGCGCACAGGGATACAGGTGAAAGTGGGGTAATTCAAGCTGGTAAAGCTCTGAACCATTGTCATAAGACTCCCCCTGAGTCTTATAGTCCGGCGTGGTTGTGATAAATGGGTAGAGACAGTAACAGGATAATTGGAAGCACTGATGTCAATGAGCAGGACCTTAGAGTTATGTTCTGGGGTTCAATTTGGTGAAATTTGAATTCAAGAAAAAAGATAACTGTTAAGATTTTTAGAAAAACCAATCAGGGTCACGGGGGAAGGAAATCTGCCATCCTTACCCAGTCTGGGCCTACATGTGACTCCAGACCCACAGTGATGTGGCTGACTCTTCACCAGAGGGGCAGTAAATGTTGACCTAGCCAGCGATGCCCATATCCCATCAATGATAAAGAGAAAGGCAGCATTAAGCTCAAAGTGACCGTTAGTTACTCTCTGCCCAGAATAGACGCTGAGGGTCCTGATGATGAAGAAATCAGCTTCTGGTCAGAAAACCTCAGTATTCACCGCCCAATGTTCACAACCAGAAACAAAACACCTTTGAGGCTGTGTGTCTGGGCAGGGATTGTGTCTGGGATACAAAGAGAGAGAGAGATAGAGAGAAAGAGAGATAGGGAGAGAGAGAGAGATAGAGAGAGAGCTAGAGAGAGAGAGAGAGATAGAGAGAGACAGAGAGATAGAGAGAGAGATAGAGGGAGAAAGAGACAGAGAGACAGTTAGAGAAATAGAGAGAGAGACAGTTAGAGAGATAGAGAGAGAGAGAGACAGAGAGATAGAGAGAGAGATAGAGAGAGACAGATAGAGAGATAGATAGATAGATAGAGAGAGACAGTTAGAGATATATATAGAGAGAGAGAGACAGAGACAGTTAGAGAGATAGAGAGAGAGAGAGAGATGGAGCATAGAGCTAAAATGTTGCACCAATAACAATCAAACCCTCTGCAGTGCGCTCTGAATAGATTAAATATCGCACATGCTTTAGTACACAAGATGAAACACTGAATGGAATGTAAGCCAGCTGCTTCATCTGTTGTTCATTCGATGCAGAAAAAGGCAAATTCTTATCGCTATCAAATGCTCCTGTTGGACTGACCGCATTGATAAACACTCTCTGGGTCCTTTCACTGCAAATTAACAAACTCAGTAACCCTGACCCAAGCAAGTCTTTATAGTTCATTCCCAGTTAACACTCCCTCTCTTGATTAGATTAGATTCCCTATGGTGTGGAAACAGGCCATTTGGCCCAACAAGTCCACCCAGACCCTCCAGAGACTAACCCACCCAGACCTGTTTCCCTCTGACAAATGCACCCAACACTATGGGGCAATTTAGCATGGCCAATCTACCTGACCCAAAAATCTTTGGACTGTGGGAGGAAACCCACACAGACACGGGGAGAACGTGCAAACTCCACACAGACAGTCACCCAAGGCTGGGATCGAACCCAGGTCCCTGGTGCTGGGAGACAGCAGTGCTAACCACCAAGCCACCATGCTGCCCCATAACGTGGGAAGGAATGGAAGGAGAGTGAGAGGAGGAGTGACAGAAAGTTCGAGTGAAACAAAAACTCTGTAACGGACCATTTGGACACTACACTAATGGATGTGATAATATTCGTGGAGGGTGTAGAAGCAGCAATGGTACTAAATGTCCTCCTCCTCTCTCAAGCAGTTGGTTATTCCTCACTCCAAAAAGGTGGCCTTCAGTAACACAAAGTTCCTCCAATCAACGCAGACAACTGTAGAATGGCAAACTCACGAGCCTGAGCTAGTGACCTTCAAAACATAGACTGAAGAGAATTGTCAGCATTGGTCTCTCTCTCTCTCTCTCTCGCCCACTCTCTATCAAATGTACAACTTTGTAACGACTACGCAACAAAGCGATTGCTCCTTGGGAAGTTGATTTTCCCATGAGAAGCTGGGATTTTTTTTCTCTCTGTCTGCGTATGTAAGATTTTCTCCCACATTCAGAAATCAGACTGCGTTCTGCCTCTCGCTGACTCCTCCCATACCACAGAGACCTCCAGGTTAAACGTTGTGTTAAAACAAAGACCCCTTCTGTATCAATAGACCACTTCCAGGTCAGAAAGCCACAGGCTGTTCCACACTAATGAAGCAACGGTTGAAATAATTCCTGCCAACATGTGAGTCAGAGCCGTCATTAAATGATTGTTATAAAAACCGTATAAACATGTTTGAAAGGCTGCTGTCCAGTCAACTGGCTCAGATCCAAGTTGTGAATTCTGAAAACCTTTAACTATTTCTAGTTTCTGCAGAATATCCTAAACACAGTCGTTTTGGCCCGCTCCATGTGACATGGAGAAATATTTGGAATACGGAACACAATACCTGGACTGGGAGATGACAGACATAGGGGTGGCTCAGTGGTTAGCACTGCTGCCTCACAGCACCAGGGACCCAGGTTCGATTCCAGCCTTGGGCGACTGTCTGTGTGGAGTTTGCACATTCTCCCCATGTCTGCGTGGGTTTGCTCCAGCTTGCTCCACCAGTCCAAAGATGTGCCTGGGTTAGGGTGGATTGGCCATGCTAAATTACACCCATAGTGTCCAGGGAGGTGGTGGGTTAAGGAGATGGGGTTGGGTCTGGGTGGAATGCTCTCCAGAGGGCCAGTGTGGACTTGGTGGGCTGAATGGCCTTCTTCCACACTGTAGGTGTGGGAGGGGGTCTATGAATGATATCTATCTCCTTCTTGGAAACAGTTGACATTTTCACCTCCATCACTTGCGAGAATTTCACAGGCTCCCCGCTCTCTGTGGGGGGGGGGGGGAAGACATTTCTCCCCATCTCAATCCGAAACGGCCTCCCCACCGTTCCCTTGAGAGTGACATCCTGAATGGATCTGTGATCCCAGATCTAGCAGTGGATTCTTTGCAGATACTGCGCTCTGAAACCATCAGAGTGGTGTAAGAAACTATCCCAGGGACCTTCTCAAACAGCCGATCTCTGCAGTGACCAGCAGAGCAGCAATTAATTAGTGCCGCTCAGAGGAAGTGCTTTGCTCAAATGCCTATTACTAAGGAAACCATAAATATTTCTAATTGAAGAAGTCTCTCCAGATCAGAGAGCCTTATTAAAGGGACTCACTGTTGCAAATGTTATAATTAACACAGGGCAGTGCCTCTGCAGACAGTATCGAGAGGACAGTTCCATATCTGCAGAGTCAGAAATTCTTCCAATTAATTCCACTGCTCCGTCTCGGGTTATCGCTGCAGAATACTGTGTGGATTTCTGGTCTCCTTTTCTGAGGAAGGATGCTCTTGCACCTGAGAGAGTTCAGTGAAGGTTTCCCAGGCTGATTCCAGGGATAGTGGGACTGACGTAGGAGGAGAGATTGGCGGGGTTCGGATTGGTTTTGTGCAAATGAGTGAGGGGGGGGATCTCATAGAGACTTACAAAAGTCTAACAGGACGAGGCAGGGTAGATGCAGGGAGGATGTTCCCGATGGTGGGTGTGTCCAAAACCAGGGGGTCACAGTCTGAGGATTCAAGGTGGACCATTTAGGATGGAGATGGGGAGACATCTCTACACCCACAGAGTGGGGAGCCTGTGGGGTTCAATAGCATAGGGAGGAGCTGATCCTAAAGCATTGAATGTGTTCAAGAGGCAGTTAGATATAGCACTCTGGGCGAATGGGGTCAAAGGTTATGGGGAGAAAGCAATGTTAGGCTATTGAGTTGAATGATCAGCCATGGCTGTGATGAATGGCGGGGCAGGTTCAAAGGGCCGAATGGCCTCCTCCTGCTTCTATCTTCCATGTGTCTATGTTTCCATGTTTCTACATAGATTCACAGCAGGGAGTCATAGAGTCATAGAGATGTACAGCAAGGAAACAGACCCTTCGGTCCAACCTGTCCATGCCGACCAGAAATCCCAACCCAATCTAGTCCCACCTGCCAGCACCCAGCCCATATCCCTCCAAACCCTTCCTATTCATATACCCATCCAAATGCCTCTTAAATGTTGCAATTGTACCAGCCTCCACCACATCCTCTGGCAGCTCATTCCATACACGTACCACCCTCTGTGTGAAAACGTTGCCCCTTAGGTCTCTTTTATATCTTTCCCCTCTCACCCTAAACCTATGCCCTCTAGTTCTAGACTCCCCGACCCCAGGAAAAAGGCTTTGCCTATTTATTCTATCCATGCCCCTCATAATTTTGTAAACCTCTATAAGGTCACCCCTCAGCCTCCGCGCTCCAGGGAAAACAGCTCAGATCCTTCAACCCTGGCAACATCCTTGTAAATCTTTTCTGAACCCTTTCAAGTTTCACAACATCTTTCCGATAGAAAGGAGACCAGAACTGCATGCAATATTCCAACAGTGGCCTAACCAATGTCCTGTACAGCCGCAACATGACCCCCCAACTCCTGTACTCAATACTCTGACCAATAAAGGAAAGCATACCAAACGCCTTCTTCACTATCCTATCTACCTGCAACTCCACTTTCAAGGAGCTATGAACCTGCACTCCAAGGTCTCTTTGTTCAGCAACACTCCCTAGGACCTTACCATTAAGTGTATAAGTCCTGCTCTGATTTGCTTTCCCAAAAGGCAGCACCTCGCATTTATCTGAATTAAACTCCATCTGCCACTCCTCAGCCCATTGGCCCATCTGGTCCAGATCCTGTTGTAATCTGAGGTAACCCTCTTCGCTGTCCACTACACCTCCAATTTTGGTGTCATTCGTAAACTTGGTCCACATTACCCAGACGATAACACTGAGTGGGGAATCCCTGACTGTGAGGTGCGTTTGGTGCCCTTTCTGTTTCACATTCTGTCAGTCCCATTTCTGAAATTGACCGAGTGGGTGGGGCTTCCGAATCCAAATCTCTGGCAATCCCATTCCACAGAGAAGCATTCGGAGCACACAATCTGGCCATTGGGCCCATTGGGACTCTGCTAACTCCTGGAAAGAGCTCTCCAATGAGTTCCCAGTCTCTCGCTGTCTCTCTGTGGCCTGTTAATCATTCCTCTTCCGGACCTTCCCCGGCTCCTTTCCCCACATTCCCGTCGCATTCCCTTCCAACACCCTCTCGGATCACAACAACTCACTGGGGTAAAAATATTTATCCTCATCTCATCCTCAGTCTGTTACCGTCCCTCTGCTCACTGGGTTACCGCCACTCTCTCTTTACTCACTCAAACCTCCCTCCCTCCCTCATTCTCTCTGGCGTAAAGGGAACAATGCAGGGTCTCCCTGCATTGACCACACTCCCTTATCCCTGGGACCGTGCGAGTAAACGCCCCCCCCGCAACCCCCTCCAGGGTCTCCGCATCCTTCCAAACGTCGGGGACCCGGAATTGGACTCAGGACCCCAGTCAATGACACAACCCTTCCCTGAGGCTTCCTGATGTTGTGCCCATGCTGTGGGTGACACTGGCAATGGTTGGGTTTATTGTACCCTTTGCCCAGTGATCCTGGGAGGTCAGCAGTGACCTTCCTGATAATTGGACGGCACACCACTTTACCAGAGACTAAGCAACAGCCATGTGGCACCAGGGGTGGGGGGTATAGAGATCTGGACCTGTGACTCTTCAGTCCTGGTCAGAGGGAGGGGTTTGGAAAGGGCAGGTTCCCCACTTTGGAGGGACTATTGGACCATGGAATAGAGTTCCAATCATGCAGCAAGAGGCCACTTGGCCCATTGAGTCACCACCAATCCTCCATAGAGTATCCATCCAGATCCAATCCCCCCAGCCCATTCCCATGATCTCACATTTCCCATGGATGACCCACCTAACCTGCACATCCCTGGATGCCATGGGCGATTTCGGATGGCCAATTCACCCGAACCTGCACATCCCCTGGATAGTGGGAGGAGTGTGAGTGTGTTCATGAATCACAGAGCTCGCCTGATCCTGATCCTGATCCTGATCCCAGTCTCAGAAAGGGTCCTGCCTTACCTCCACAATGCTCTTCAAATCCCGAACAAACGCCCGTTCGGTTTCGATGATCTCCTTCATCACCCTGTCCACGTGTGAGAGCTTTGCCAGGGGCTCCTTGGTTTGGGGAATGGGAGGAGGGGACCATGGGACACCACGGGGAACATCCATGGTCAGATTCCCACGCCTGGTGTTGCCCTCTCCCAAGGGAGCCTTGGTATGGCTGACCGGGGTCAGGTCCAAGCTGATGTCACAGCCGAGCGGAGGGGGGTAACTGAGGGCGCTGGTGGTGGGTACCAGGGTCCCGTTGCTGCCAAATGAGCTGTGGCCATCCTGGAGCGATGCCGAGGAAGCGGAGGAGCTGAGACTGACCGGGTGGTCACTATCCGAACAAACGGTGTTCACCGAGTTACAGCTTCCTGAGATGGGCGCGGCAGATACTCCATCCACCACAGCAGCCATCAGGCTCAGCGACGAGACCGAGCACGGTCTGGAGGCACCTGCCAGAAGGAAGAGGGCAGAGTTAGGAGCTACCTAAATGCAGAGAACGAGATATTCCATTGCTGCGGATAGTCAGATTTCCTCAGACAAAGCCATGCTTCATAACTCACACTCACCAAGACTCACACTCACACAGACTCACACTCACCGAGACCCACACTCACCGAGACCCACACTCACCGAGACTCACACTCACCGAGACCCACACTCACACAGACTCACACTCACCGAGACTCACACTCACAGAGACCCACACTCACCGAGACCCACACTCACACAGACTCACACTCACCGAGACTCACACTCACAGAGACCCACACTCACCGAGACCCACACTCACACAGACTCACACTCACCGAGACTCACACTCACAGAGACCCACACTCACCGAGACCCACACTCACACAGACTCACATTTACCGAGACTCACACTCACAGAGACCCACACTCACCGAGACCCACACTCACACAGACTCACACTCACCGAGACTCACACTCACAGAGACCCACACTCACCGAGACCCACACTCACACAGACTCACACTCACACAGACTCACACTCACCGAGACCCACACTCACACAGACTCACACTCACACAGACTCACACTCACACACATGGACTCACACTCATACATGCAGACTCACACACACACAAATACAAATACTACTCACGCAGAGACAAACACACACTCAGAGATACACACAGACGCACTCTCAGATTCACACTCAGGGACACACATACACAGAGACTCACACTCACACATAGACACAAATACAAACACACTCATGCAGAGACACACATAGAGAGTCATAGAGACTCAAACTCACGGAGACACACACGCAGACTCACACTCACGTACATAGACACACACTCACACACTTACATAGAGACTCACAGTCATACAGAGACACACACAGACACACACACATTCAAACACACTCACTCAGAGACTGTCTCACACACACACACAGATGGATACGCATACACACACACTCACACAGAGACTCAAACACACACACAGACACACACTCACACAGAGACTCACACTCACAAACTCACACAAGGTGTTTATAAGGCAACATTTGCATTCCCTGGTCAATCCCACACATTCCCTACAACACATTCCCTATGACCCTAAAGAAGAATTTGATTAAAGTAAAAACAAGTGAATATTGCAGTAACTCAGCACATCTGGCAGCACCGCACAGTTGCTCAGTGGTTAGCACTGCTGCCTCACAGCCTCAGGGACCTGGGGTTCAATTCCATCCTCGGGCGACTGTCTGTGTGAAGCTTGCATGACCTCCCCATGTCTGTGTGGTTCCCTCCCATGGTCCAGAGATGTGCAGGTTGGGGTGGATGGGCCATTGGAAATTGTCCCATTGTGTCCAGGGCTGTGCAGGCTAGGTGGGTTAGCCATGGGCAATGCAGCATTATAGGGTCTGGGTGAGATGCTCTTTGGAGGGTTAGGGGGATTTGATAGGCTGAATGGCCTGCTTCCACACAGCACTGATTCTGGAGAGCAGCTGAGTTAAGTTGGAAAATTTCATTATTGTAAAAAGACATTGGACTGAAAAGGTTAACTCTGTTTCCCTCCACACATGCTGCCCGACGTGCTGAGTTTCTCCAGTCATTCCAGGTTTTGTTTCAGATCTACAGTGTGGAAACAGGCCCTTCGGCCCAACAAGTCCACACTGACCCTCCAAAGAGTAACCCACTGAGACCCATTTCCCTCTGACGGGGTGGCACGGTGGCTCAGTGGTTAGCACTGCTGCCTCACAGAGCCAAGGTGCTAGGTTTGATTGCAGCCTCGGGCGACTGTCTGTGTGGAGTTTGCACATTCTCCACGTGTCCGCGTGGGTTTCCTCCGGGTGCTCCTGTTTCCTCCCACAGTCCAAAGATGTGCAGGTTAGGGTGAATTGGCCATGTTAAATTGCCCGTAGTGTTAGGTGCATTAGTCAGAGGGAAATGGGTCTGGGTGGGTTACTCTTCGGAGGGTCGGTGTGGACTGGTTGGGCCGAAGGGCATGTTTCCACACTGTAGGGAATCTAATCTAATCATCTCCAGAATCCACAGTTCCTTGTTTTATCCAGAAATTATCCACGGACTCCTTTTCGATCGAGTTAATCCGTATCAGTTTGTAATCTCTCTCTCTGTCACATCTAGCATTCCGAAAAACATCTTCATAATAAAGGGATCCATCCCAAATCAAGTCCCTTGGATCGAGGAGAGACCACTCAGTTCCTGAGCCTGCTCCATGGCGCAGTTCCAATGAGGCTGAGCTGCCCTGTATTTACCTGAGGAAGGGTCATCGGACCCAAAAGGTTAACTCTGCTTTCTCTCCACAGATGCTGCCAGACCTGCGGAGCTTTTGCAGCAATTTCAGTTGTTATTTGGTGTTTATCCGTCTTTGTTATAAATTCCTGGATATCCATGAAAGGGCCAAAAGAATCCATTGACCTCAGTCTCGAAGTTTTTCACTGAAACGCTTCGCCTGAGCAAGAGCTTTCGGGTCAAAATTAGAGACAGATGTAGCAACAGCTTCAGATGTCTCTGTTATTTTAAGCATTTCAATGAGATTTTTAAAAAGTGGGCAGACAATTCTGACACAAGGATTTAAAAGGATTTTGTTTTGCCTCCAAACTTTCTTTGATTGGGAGTTAAACACATGTCTCACATTAGGTTTCCAGTTCAGAATCAGGGCATTCAGCCCATCTGAGCGCTGCTGTGCGTGTACCTCAAATCAGGCTCCAAACCACAGGCTCCCATCTCCTCCTGTCAGTCCATCCCTCTCCCCTCTCCCCCGTTCCTCTCTCCCATCCCCCTGAAAGGCCTCACGTTCCGCTGGGAATGAAACGTGACTCACTCTGACATGAAACGTGCAGCGAGGCCGTGATATTCGGGGACAATACGGGTGTGATTCCCCTCAGTGAGTGAGACAACTCGCTCCGATAGTATCAGCGATCACCGGGCCATCACTAACATCGAGGGGCTCCCAGGGCAATCACAAAGGTGACCTCCTCACAGTATAACGGGGTGGGGGGAGTGCAGACATCTTCACAGGGGTCGATGCTGAGAAACCGTATCCCAGATCGAGGGGCAACAGTCACAAAATGAGGGGTGTCCCATTTAAGACAGAGGTGAGGAAGAATTCCTTGAATTTGGAATTCTCCTGCCCGGAGGGGAATTTCTGAATTGGTTGGAGGCTGGGGTAGGTTTGCCGAGTGGGTCTGGGGTCATGAGGGATCAGAGAGGAAAATGGAGTTAAGAGCGCGATTGGATTAGGTCTTGTTGGACGACAGAGCAGACTGATGGGGCAGAATAGCCCAACTCGTGTGTCCGAACCCCCTCACCACCTGGGAATTGTCTCCATGGCTGGAGTGTCATCTCCAGTTCTGTCCAGCCGGATGGATGTGAAACCCGGGGAGGGCTGCAATCAGGATTGTCTCCTGGTCAGTGTTCACAATGAGCCAGTGCTGAAGGTGAAGGAGTAACTGAGGCTGGGAGATTCAGTCTCTCCTGAAAAACTGAGCAGGCTGTGGTTCCTTTCTCTACAGAGACCGAGGGAGTGAGCTGATAGATCGTCCCCTTGACATTCAATGGTGTTACCATCACTGAGTCCCCCACTACCAACATCCTGGGAATTACCATTGACCAGAAACTCAACTGGACTCACCACATAAACACAGCGGCTACAAGAGCAGGTCAGAGGCTGGGAATCCTGCAGCGAGTAACTCCCCTCCTGACCCCCCAAAGCCTGTCCACCATCTCCAAGGCACAAGTCAGGAGTGTGATGGAATACTCCCCACTTGCCCTGGATGGGGGCAGCTCCAACAACACTCAAGAAGCTCAACACTATCCAGGACAAAGCAGCCCCCCACTTGATTGGCACCACATCCACAAACACCCACTCCCTCCCCCACCGACACTCAGTAGCAGCAGTGTGGACCATCTACAAGATGCCCTGCAGAAACTCACCGAAGATCCTCAGGCAGCACCTTCCAAACCCACGGCCACTTCCATCGAGAAGGACAAGGGCAGCAGATACATGGGAACACCAGCTCCTGAAAGATCCCCTCCAAGCCCCTCACCATCCTGACTTGGAAATATATCGCCGTTCCTTCAGTGTCGCTGGGTCAGATTCCTGGAATTCCCTCCCTAAGGGCATTGTGGGTCAACCCACAGCACATGGACTGCAGCGGGTCAAGAAGGCAGCTCACCCCAACCTTCTCAAGGGGGCAACTAGGGACGGGTAATAAATGCTGGGCCCAGCCAGTGACACCTACATCCACGAGGGAATATATCAGAAAAGTCTTGAGCAGCTCTGAAAGGGTTAACAATGCCCAGTGTTACCACCCAGTCAGGCCATGAAGGGTCTGGTTCTCAGGCTGTACAAAACGCCTGTGGACTGCACACCTCACTGGGGCAGTGATGTGAGAGTGGATCCACTGCAGGCCAGATACTGGAATCACTGTGGCCCCTATCAGAACTGCAGAGTGAGGGCCACAGGGTCTGGGAATGTGCCCACCCTCCCTGCCCCTTGGGGTGAGGTAGGGCGAGGTTCACAATCTCTGGAGTTACCTGACGCCGGATTCTTTCAGATCAGAGCCCCACACACAGTGAAGAGGCTGAAGCTAAGTGCGAAACGCTCCTGCTGCCTCCCACTGTCACCCTACCCATCACCGAGACAGGACACAACCTTGAGGCAGGGCCCACTCTGCCTGAGCTCCCAGTCAGCTGACCGTCACTGCTCTGAGTGTAGGCAGCAACGGTGCTGACCGCTCCCCACACTGCGTCCGACCTCCATTCCCTTTACAGACCAGGGGCGTGGTCCGAAATGGAGTTCTGGCCTTTACCTCCCGATGGTGAATCGCTCCGGAGAGGGGTCTGAGCCACACCCAACCGTCCGCAACCCTCACACACGTTCACCCGCTTTCAGCGCTATATACTCCCAGCACTGACACCACCAACACCACCGTCCCACCCCCACGCCAACACCACACACAAACCAATTCCAACCTCCCACCTCCCCACCACCAGCTGGCCAACATTCCACACCACTGCCTGTCTCATCATATCAGGGTCGGAGGGAGGCCGGAAGACAGAGATCCCACAAACTGAAAGGTGAGAAATCACTGACCCTCCGACTGTGCGGCACTCCCTCAGCATCGACCCTCCGACAGTGCGGCACTCCCTCAGCATCGACCCTCCGACAGTGCGGCACTCCCTCAGCACTGACCCTCCGACAGTGCGGCGCTGCCTCAGCACTGCCCCTCCAACAGTGCGGCACTCCCTCAGCACTGCCCCTCCAACAGTGCGGCACTCCCTCATCACTGACCCTCTGACAGTGCGGCACTCCCTCAGCACTGCCCCTCCAACAGTGCGGCACTCCCTCAGCACTGACCCTCCGACAGTGCGGCGCTCCCTCAGCACTGACCCTCCAACAGTGCGGCACTCCCTCAGCACTGACCCTCCGACAGTGCGGCACTCCCTCAGCACTGACCCTCTGACAGTGCGGCGCTCCCTCAGCACTGACCCTCCGACAGTGCGGCACTCCCTCAGCACTGACCCTCCGACAGTGCGGCACTCCCTCAGCACTGACTCTCTGACAGTGTGGCACTCCCACCGCACTGCCCCTCCAACAGTGCGGCACTCCCTCAGCACTGACCCTCTGACAGTGCGGCACTCCCTCAGCACTGACCCTCCGACAGTGCGGCATTCCCTCAACACTGACCCTGCGACAGTGCGGCACTCCCTCAGCACTGACCCTCCGACAGTGCCCTCTCCCTCAGCACTGACCCTCCGACAGTGCGGCACTCCCTCAGCACTGACCCTCCAACAGTGCGGCACTCCCTCAGCACTGACCCTCCAACAATGCCCACTCCCTCAGTACTGACCCTCCGACAGTGCCCTCTCCCTCAGTACTGACCCTCCGACAGTGCGGCACTCCCTCAGCACTGACCCTCCGACAGTGCGGCACTCCCTCAGCACTGACCCTCCGACAGTGCGGCACTCCCTCAGCACTGACCCTCCGACAGTGCGGCACTCCCTCAGCACTGACCCTCCGACAGTGCGGCACTTCCTCAGCACTGACCCTCCGACAGTGTTCTCTCCCTCGGCACTGACCCTCCGACAGTGTGGCACTTCCTCAGCACTGACCCTCCGACAGTGCGGCACTCCCTCAGCACTGACCCTCTGACAGTGCAGCACGCCCTCGGCACTGACCCTCCGACAGTGAGGCACTCCCTCAGCACTGAACCTCTGACAGTGCGGCACTCCCTCAGTACTGACCCTCCAACAGTGCCCACTCCCTCAGCACTGACCCTCCGACAGTGCGGCACTCCCTCAGCACTGACCCTCCGACAGTGCGGCGCTCCCTCAGCACTGAGAGGAATCTGATCATCTGCTCAGGTGCGAGGAGTGGGCCCTGAACCCACGACCTCCTGGATGAGGGTGAGTGTGCAACTGTCTGAGCTGGGGCTGAGACGCTGTGAATTTGAACATCTCAGAGGGAGAGAAACCAGAAATAAAGCTGCCAAATCGAACCTGCACCGTTTAACAAACAGGCAAGAACCAAACACAAAGAAATGTTCAATTTTCACCAAAAGAAAAGCCTTTCTGGCCAAAAAAATGCTACTCTCTGGGCAGTTGTGTACAAGTGGCAATTGGACTCCACTGGATTACACCTTAAAATACATCTGCTAATACTGGTTTTAAGAACTCTGATCATTCGTGATTGTGAAATGTCTGCTGGCTTGGCTCAGTCTGAAGGCTGGATTGGAGTTACCAGCCGTTAATGTGGGAGATAAAAAAAAACAACATTGCAGAACTGCGCTGAGCTCTGACTTCCTGAGAGAAACCTCAAACCTGAGACCCAGAATTGTTCAACAACCCGATGCCTCCTTCACCAGTAAAACTGCAGAGCCCCTCTCAGTCTCGCCTCAGAAGCCCACTCCTGCTGAGAGACAGCAGAGATGTTCGAGGTGATTTACCTTGTCCTCTCTCACTGGCTGGCCTCGATCAGAACCATGCCATTTCTGTAAATTTTCACAACAAGAGGTTGCTCCGCGGAGACAGACAGATCGAGAGAACAGAGTGCACGGGCACCTGCAAACTCCCACAACACCTTCCTGTTTGCACGCGCTGGATCATTTTAGTTTGCAGTAATGACAGAGAGAGTGGTTCAGCAAAGAGAGAGATTCACACACGACAGAGAGACAGAGAGAGAGAGAGAGAGGAAAATACTCTGTTGCCAGGCAACGAGATGAGAGAGATTTGCTCACATCGAGGATGGAACATGTCCTGTTTTTTGGCACTTAGTGACAAATATTTTAAGTGTCGGCAAATTACAACCTACTTATTAGTTCCTGGGATGTGGGTGTCACTGGGTCAGGCCACCATTGGCCCAGTCTGGCTGCCCTTTGATCAGGGGGTTTGTAATGTTATTTCAGAAGGTGTTCAGGAGTCACCCACATCACTGTGGGTCTGCGGTCACATAGACTCATAGAGATGTACAGTACAGAAACAGACCCTTCGGTCCAACCCGTCCATGCTGACCAGATATCCCAACCCAATCTAGTGCCACCTGCCAGCATCCAGCCCATATCCCTCCAAACCCTTCCTATTCATATACCCATCCAAATTCCTCTTAAATGTTGCAATTATACTAGCCTCCACCACTTCCTCTGGCAGCTCATTCCTTACACGTACCACTCTCTGTGTGAAAAAGTTGCCCCTTAGGTCCCTTTTATATCTTTCCCCTCTCACCCTAAACCTATGGCCCCCTAGTTCTGGACTCCCCCACCCCAGGGAAAAGACTATGTCTGTTTACGCTATCCATGCCCCTCATGATTTTATAAACCTCTATTAGGTCACCCCCTCAGCCTCCGTTGCTCCCGGGAAAACAGCCCCAGCATATTCAGCCTCTGCCTGTAGCTCAAACCCTCCAACCCTGGTGCCTGAAGTGAGAGCGCTCCCTCATTTTGAACAAAGTTCCCCTTATCTGAGATCTTTACCTGCTCTTTGTAAAATCCTAAGTTTCCTTCACCCCTCTCCAGAGAAACACCCTCTCACTGATTGGACAGAATTGACCTCCACATGGTGGTATCTGAATTCAATATGCACTCATCCCGTGCTCTCGGACATCGGATTAACACACTCCCTCTCTCTGTCTCTCTCTCTGTCTCTCTTTCTTTCACATTCCCTCTCTTCCACCATCCCAAACTCAGCCACCGTGAGGGGTGGCAAAGAAAGAGCCTGCATTTGTATAGTGCCTTTTGCGACCTGTGAACGTCCCAGTCCATGTTGCCAGCCTGTGAAGTGTGTGGTTGTTGATGTGGTGTGGGAACTATCCGAGCAGTTTTCCTGTTGACACGGCATGGGGCTGTTTGCTCACGGAGAGAGTTTCTGTTCCTCTTCGATTCCCAAACAGCCAAACCTCGGAAACAATGGACACTCCTGATCCGAACGCTCCGTTTGTCCCAGGGCTGTTTCTGGGAGAGTGGCTCCTGAAGACGGCCTGGTGTCATGGTAACATCACTGGTCTAGCAACCAGCAACCTCCCTCCCAGACCCGGGATCAAACCCCACCGCAGGAAATGGTTATACCTAAATTCAGGGACGGGTTGCCCTAATGGCTACTCTCAATGTGAGAGCATTGCTGTCACACTGCAGCCCAGGGTCACTCATGTCCCTTAGGGAAGGGAATCCACTCTCCCTCCCCTGCTCAGGCCTACATGTGGCTACAGGCCCACCGCCATGTGGCTGCTTTTTAACCACTTTCTGAAAGGGCCCTGACGACACACTCAGGTCCGGGGGCAACTAGGGACGGGCAGTAAGTGCTGCTTGAGTCAGTGATGTCACGTCACACGTACAAATTAAATTTTTGGAAAGAGAAAGCAAAGGTTTGGAGCTGTATTAGGTCTTTCAGCCCATCATACCTCTGCTATCATTCAATACGATCACTGGGAATCTGATGGTAGCCCCTACTCCACTTTCCTGTCTGACTCCCACCACCCTCGGCTCCCTCATTGATCAGAAACCTGCCTCACATCATCCTCCCCAGCGCCTGGGGAGGGGAATTCCAAACTCGGAAACATTTAGTAAACGTCATCTTTACATGAATCTCACTCTCATTCTCTCACTCACCTTTCTCACTCTCTATTTCTCTCTCTCGCTCCGTCTCTCTCTCTCGCTCTGTCTCTCACTCAAAGTCCTGTCTTTGGTGAATGCCTGAAGCAGTCTATTGGAATTGACTGAAATCACTCCCGCTGCTCCCTCACCATTTGATCTGCAACATTTCATTTGCTGGATTTATTTGAGTTCCAGCCTGATCTCTATCTCCTTTTTCTCTCTGTATTTTTCATACGGACGGATTTAGAAGCTGCTAAATTATTTCTTGATCTCTCCGTCACATCCTGCTCTGAGTCTGTCAGTGAAGAGAGTCAGAAACCCATTTTCCTCGTTAGGTCTGTGACCGTTTACTGAAGGAAGCTTCCATTGGAACCTGGGAGTTTGGGACAGGAGGAGGCCATTCAGCCCTGTCAGTCTGCTACCCCATTCAATCAGGTCAAGGCTGATCATGTCCCAGGAGATCTCTGCAGGAGTCCCTCAGGGGAGTGTCCTCGGCCCAACCACCTTCAGCTGCTAAATCAATGACCTTCCCTCCATCATAAGGTCAGAAATGGGGATATTTGCTGATGATTGGACAATATTCAGCACCATTCGCGACTCCTCAGATACTGAAACAGTCCGTGTTCAAATGCAGCAAGATCTGGACAATATCCAGGCTTGGGCTGACAAGTGGCAAGTAACATTCACACCACCTAAATGCCAGACAATGACCATCACCAATAGGAGACACTCTAACCACCACCCCTTGACATTCAATGGTGTTACCATCACTGAATCCCTCACTACCAACATCCTGGGGGTTATCATTGACCAGAAACTCAACTGGACTCACCACATAAACACAGCGGCTACAAGAGCAGGTCAGAGGCTGGGAATCCTGCAGCGAGTAACTCTCCTCCTGACCCCCGAAAGCCTGTCCACCATCTCCAAGGCACAAGTCAGGAGTGTGATGGAATACTCCCCACTTGCCCTGGATGGGGGCAGCTCCAACAAACACTCAAGAAGCTCAACACTATCCAGGACAAAGCAGCCCCCCCCCGCTTGATTGGCCCCACATCCACAAACACCCACTCCCTCCCCCACCGACGCTCAGTAGCAGCAGTGTGTACCATCTACAAGATGCACTGCAGAAACTCACCAAAGATCCTCAGGCAGCACCTTCCAAACCCACGGCCACTTCCATCGAGAAGGACAAGGGCAGCAGATACATGGGAACACCACCCTCTGCAAGTTCCCCTCCAAGCCCCTCACCATCCCGACTTGGAAATATATGCCGTTCCTTCAGTGTCACTGGGTCAGATTCCTGGAACTCCCTCCCTAAGGGCATTGTGGGTCAACCCACAGCACTGCAGCGGTTCAAGAAGCCAGCTCACCCCCACCTTCTCAAGGGGCAACTAGGGACAGGGTAATAAATACTGGGCCCAGCCAGAAATAGCCGTGTCCCATGTACAAATTTTTAAGGGGAAGATTTAAAATGGACATAAAGGACAACTTTTTCACACAGAGTGTGGTACGTGTTTGGAATGAGCTGTCAGAGGAAGTGGTGGAGGCTGGTACAATTGCAACATTTAAAAGGCATCTGGATGGGTATATGAATAGGAAGGGTTTAGAGGGATACGGGCCAAATGTTGGCAAACGGGACTAGATTGGTTTGGGCTACCTGGTCAGCATGGACAAGTGGGCCGAAGGGTCTGTTTCTGTGCTGTACATCTCTGTGGCTCTATGACTCTAATAGTTTGTGGGAGCTTGCTGTGCATAAACTGGCCACACATTTCCCACATTGCATCAGTAACTAACTTCAAAGAACCCATGTCATCGGCTGTGATGTGCTTTGGGATGTTTGAAGTCATGAGAGGTGCTACAGAAATGCAGAGTCTTTAGTGTCTCTGTCCCCTGGAACTCAGGCTGATGAATGAGCCAAGTGATGAGGGGCTTGACCACAGACTGGGAAACTCTCCGAGATGGACCGGGATACTTCAGGCCTGGATTCCGGGAAAGCTTTGCTTTCAGTCTGGCCCCTGTCCAAGCCTCTGTCTGCCAACCTTCCAACTGGAAGGTGGTGGGGATCACCCAAATAGAAGGCGCGTTGTGGAGGAGAGGCCTTCGTACAAACAAACCTGCAGCCCGTCTGAGTGAGTGGTGAGACACTGGGGAACTTTAAGCAGCCTGACATGTGGGAGGCAGCATTCAGGTGCTCAGTAACATCCCCAACAAGATTGTCAAACAGAGAATCATTCACTGCTGCAAACAACGGACTCAGCTTTAACCAGCAGATGCCCACATCACTCGGGGCGCGGTGGGGTAGCCAATTCCTCCCTATTTATACCTGAACGTCCCATCAAATTGTGTCCCAGCTCCGAACATTCCCTCACCCCGACATTCTCCCCTGTCAGTCAGGCTTCAACAAACAAAGGCCAGAAATTCTCAAAATATGTTCCACTTCTAATCCTTCCCCCACTCTCATGGGCACTGGGCAAACCATTTAGGGTCTGGAAGGTGCTTTCACAGAGTCATACAGCACGGAAACAGACCCTTCGGTCCAACCCGTCCATGCTGACCAGATATCCCAACCCAATCCAGTCCCACCTGCCAGCACCCGGCCCATATCCCTCCAAACCCTTCCTATTCATATACCCATCCAAATGTCTTTTAAATGTTGCAATTGTACCAGCCTCCACCACATCCTCTGGCAGCTCATTCCATACACGTACCACCCTCTGTGTGATAAAGGTACCCCTGAGGTCCCTTTTATATCTTTCCCCTCTCACCCTAAACCTACTCCCTCTAGTTCTGGACTCCCTCAACCCTCAGAAAAAGACCTTGATGATTCACCTTATCCATGTCCCTCATGATTTTATAAACCTCGAGAAGATCCATTAGACACAGAAGCAGAAATTAGGCCTTTCAGCCCATTGAGTCAGCTCCACCATTCATTCATGGCTGATACCCCATTCTCCCACTTTCTCCTTATAACCCTTGTTTCTCTTGATACTCAAGAACCTATCAACTTCCATCTTCCATATACTCAGTGACCCGGCTTCCACAGCCTTCTGTGGCATTGAATTCCATAGATTCCCCACCCTCTGGCTGAAGATGTTTCTCCTTATCTCCATTCTAAAAGGTCTTCCCTTTACTCTAAGGCAATGTCCTTGGGTTCTCGTCTCTCCTACCAATGGAAGCATCGTCCCAACACCCACTCTGTCCAGACCATTCAGTATTCTGTATTTTCAGTTAGATTCCCCCCCCTCCTCCATTCCTTCTAAACTCCATCGAGCCTAAACCCAGAGCCCTCAAACATTCCTTCTACATTAAGCTTTTCATTCCTGGGACCATTCTCGTGAACCTCCTCTGAACACGCTCCAGGGCCAGTACATCTTCCTGAGATATGGGGCCCAAAGCTGTGCATAATACTCCAAATATGGTCTGACCAGAGCCTTACAGAGCCTCAGAAGTACATGACTGTTTTTATATTAAAATCCTCTCAAACTAAATGCCATCCTTGCACTTGCCTTCCTAACTACTGACTCAACCGACAAGTTTACTTTGAGAGAATCCTGGACTAGAACTCCCAAGTCTCTTTGTGCTTCAGACTTCTGAATTTTCTCCCCATTTAGAAAATAGTCCATGCCTCTATTCTTCCGAATGAAGTGCAGGACCTCACACTTTCCCATGTTATACTCCATCTGCCACTTCTCTGCCCACTGTCTTTGCGTGTCCAAATCCTTCTGCAACCTCCCCGCCTCCTCAGTGCTACCTGTCCCTCGACCCATCTTTATATCACCTGCAAATGTAGCCAGAGTGCCCTCAGTTCCTTCATCTCGATCGTTAATGTATAAAGTAAAAAGTTGTGGTCCCAACACTGAGCCTTGCTGAACACCACTTGCCATCGGCTGCCATCCTGAGAAGGATCTTTTTATCCCCACACTCTACTTTCTGTCAGACAGCCCAACGTCTATCCATGCTAGCACTTTGCCTCTGACACCACGGGCCCTTATCTAACTCAACAGCCTCCTGTGCGACACCTTGTCCAAGACCTTCTTGAAATCCAGGTAGATAACATCCATTGACTCTCCTTGGTCTAACCGGCTTGTTACTTCCTCAAAGAATTCTCGCAAATTTGTCAGGTATGACCTCCCCTTGATGAAACCATGCTGACTTTGCCCTATTTTACCGTACACTTCTAAGTATTCGGAAATCTCATCCTTTACAATAGACTGGAAAATCTTACCAATGACTGAGATCAGGCTAATCAGCCTGTAATTTCACATCTTTCGTCTCACTTCCTTTGGGGGGTGGGGGGAGGTTATATGAGCCATTTTCCAGTCCCCTGGGACCCTGTGATTCCCATAGGATCACCACTAAAGCCTCTGCTATCTCTTCAGCTGTCTCTTTCAGAACTCTGGGGTGTAGTCCATCTGGTCCAGGTGATTTGTCCACCTTCAGACCATTCAGTTTTTCTATCACCTTCTCCTTAGTGACAGCCACCATACTCACCTCTGTGCCCAGACTGCCTTGGACCTTTGGGATATTACTCATGTCTTCCACTGTGAAGATCGACACAAAGTACTTGTTCAGTTCCACCACCATTTCTCTGACACCCCTCAGCCTCCAGGGATAACAGCCCCAGCCTATTCAGCCTCTCCCTGTACCCCAGACCCTCCAACCCTGGCAGCATCCTTGTAAATCTGTCCCAGTGAGTTGCTGCAGTGCATCGTGTAGATGGTACACACTGCTGCTACTGAGCGTCGGTGGGGGAGGGAGTAGGTGTTTGTGGATGTGGTGCCAATCAAGGGGGGGCTGCTTTGCCCTGGATGATGTTGAGCTTCTTGAGTGTTGTTGGAGCTGCCTCCATCCAGGGCAAGTGGGGAGTATCCCCTCACACTCCTGACTTGTGCCTTGGAGATGGTGGACAGGCTTTGGGGGGTCAGGAGGGGAGTTACTCGCTGCGGGATTCCCAGCCTCTCACCTGCCCTTGTCGTCACTGTGCCACATCAGTCGTTTCGGACTCAGGTGAGGATAAACGTCTTCACGCGGAGAGTGGGGAGTCTGAGAAATTCCCTGCCACAGGAAATCAAAACATTGAATGTTTTCTCAAAAGAGATGGGTGTAGTCCTTAGGGCTAAATGGATCAAAGGGTTTGGGGAGAAATTGGGAATAGGGGACTGAGTTGGATGTCTAAAGGAAAAGGCCAGAAGACTGGAGGATAGCAAATATTGTTCTCTTGTTCAAGAATGGGAGTAGAGACAGCCCTGGTAATTATAGACCAGTGAGCCTTACTTCAGTTGTAGGTAAAGTGTTAGAAAAGATTATAACAGAGAGGATTTATAATCATCTAGGGACGAATAAGTTGATTAGGGATAGTCAACACGGTTTTCTGAAGGGTAGGTCATGCCTCACAAACCTTATTGAGTTCTTTAGATAATGACCAAACAGGTGGATAAGGGTAAACCAGTTGATGTGATGTATGTGGATTTCAGTAAGGTGTTTGATAAGGTTCCCCACGGTAAGTTATTGCACGAAATACGGAGGCATGGGATTGAGGGTGATTTAGCGGTTTGGATCAGAAATTGGCTAGCTGTAAGAAGACAGAGGGTGGTAATTTTGGGAAATATTCATCCTGGAGTACTAGTATATTAGTGGTATACCGCAAGGATCTGTTTTGGGTCCACTGCTGTTTGTCACCTTTATAAATGAACGAGGTTGTAGAAGGATGGGTTAGTAAATTTGCGGGTGACACTAAGGTTGGTAGAGTTGTGGATAGTGCAGAAGGATATTGCAGGTTACAGAGGGACATAGATAAGCTGCAGAGTTGGCCTGAGAGGTGGCAAATGGAGTTTAATGAGGAAAAGTGTGAGGTGATTCACTTTGGAAGGAGTAACAGGAATACAGAGTACTGGGCTAATGGTAAGATTCTTGGTAGTGTAGATGAGCAGAGAGATCTCAGTATCCAAGTACATAGATCCTCGAAAGTTGCCACCCAGATTGATAGGGTTGTTAGGAAGGCATACGGTGTGTTAGCTTTTATTAGTAGAGGGATTGAATTTCGGAGCCATGAGGTCATGCTGCAGCTGTACAAAACTCTGGTGCGGCCGCACTTGGAGTATTGCATACGGTTCTGGTCACCGCATTATAGGAAGGATGTGGAAGTGTTGGAAAGGGTTCAGAGGAGATTTACTAGGATGTTGCCTGGTATGGAGGGGAGGTCTCATGAGGAAGGTTTGAGGTAATTGAGGCTGTTTTCGTTAGAGAGAAGAAGGTTGAGAGGTGACTTCATTGAGACAAACAAGATAATCAGAGGGTTAGATAGGGTGGACAGTGAGAGCCTTTTTCCTCAGATGGTGATGACTAGCATGCGGGGGGGGGGGCATAGCTTTAAATTGAGGGGTGATAGATATAGGACAGATGTCAGAGGTAGCTTCTTTACGCAGGGAGTAGCAGGGCTGTGGAACGCACTGCCTACAACAGTATAGACTCGCCAACTTTAAGGGCATTTAAATGGTCATTGGATAAACATATGGAGGAGGATGGAACAGTGTAGGTTAGATGGGCTTCAGATCGGTTCCACAGGTCAGAGCAACATCGAGGGCTGAAGGGCCTGTACTGTACTGTACTGTAATGTCCTATGTTCTGTACAGAATGGAGGAGCAGCCCCAAAGGGCCGAACGGCCTTCTCCTGCTCCTATGCTTCTGTTCCTCTCTGTTTTCTGGGTTGGCCCATCACCGTGTGGCTGTGTTCACTCCCCTTGTTTGGAAAGGGTTAATCCTGTTATTTCAGTTTCTGGCAATTTTCCAATTAATATATGGAGCACGATCATGACAATCAGAGGGGTGAGTGTGGGTGGCGGTGTATCAGTGACAGTACAGACCTGATGGGCCAAAGGGTCTGTTCTGCACAGTTTGACTCTGAGATGGAGGGAGCCAGTGTCATCTCTGACAGGGAGAGAGGATGAGAAATTCCATTCCATTCGCTTCTGACAGAGTTCCCCTTTAACAAATGAAACGCATTCTATTGACGAGGGGGTTCAGATTTTGTTAATTCTGACGGGAACGGTCAGAGTTAGCAACTGCTCGAACACAGCCGTTAGATAAGCGCACGGTGACTGAGGGCTAATCTCCTGATCTGGATTAAAGGCACTGACAGATGGTTGGCACTGTGCCAAGGAGAATCCCAACGTTCTGGGATTGATTCCTGACCTTTGCTGAGTTGGCAGCTTGTCGGCGCAGGGAGGAACTCGGGAATGTCCGTTTCCAATTGGCTCAGGGAGATGGGGAACATTCTAAACTTATCCCATCTGCCCGCACGTGCTCCATATCCCTCCATCCTCAGCCTGGTCATGGGTCTTCATCTTAAACAATCAATCTGTCCCTGCCAGTTTCTGTCTTCACTCATGTATATCCATGTATCGTTCACATGTTTACAGACATGCATTCACACACGTGTGCATGTCTCTAATGTGCTCTCTGACACACATCTTCATGTCTGCATGTTTGCTTATGTGTGGCTGTGTATTAACATGAACATGTCATCTCTGTCCGTATTCACAGGCGTTTACAGATGTGTGTGTCAGTATAGTATTTATTCAAGTGTGTGTGTCTATACTGTGTGCTCACATGTGAGCAAGTATCTGTACATGTGTATTCATTCACGTGTGCATGAGTGTGTGTGTGGGGTGTGTGTGTGGGGGGAACGTGTGTGGGGGGGGGGGGAGTGTGTGGGGGGGGGAGTGTGTGTGTGTATGTGTGAGGGTGAGGGTGTGGGGGAGTGTATGAGTGTGTGTGTGGGGGGGAGTGTGTGTGTGGGGGGAGTGTGTGAGTGTGGGGGGGGGAGTGTGTGAGTGTGGGGGGGGGAGTGTGTGAGTGTATGTGTGGGGGTGAAGGTGTGGGGGAGTGTATGAGTGTGTGTGTGTGGGGGGGGGGGGGGAGTGTGGGTGTGTATGTGTGGGGGGAGGGTGTGAGGGAGTGTGTGAGTGTGTGTGTGTGTGGGGGGGACTGTGTGTGTGTGGGGGTGGAGTGTGTGTGTGTGTGTGTGTGTGGGTGTGTGTGTGTGGGGGGCGGAGTGTGTGTGTGGGGGGGAGTGTGTGTGTGGGCAAGTATGTGAGAGTGTGTGTATGTGGGGGGAGTGTGTGTGTGTGTGGGCGAGTATGTGAGAGTGTGTGCATGTGGGGGGAGTGTGTGTGGGGGGGGAGGGTGTGTGGGGGGGGAAGGTATGTGGGGGGGAGTGTGTGTGTTTGTGTGTGTGTGGGGGGGAGGGTATGGGGGTGTGTGTGAGTGTGTGTGTGTGTGTGGGGGGGGAGTGTGTGTGTGTGTGAGTGTGTGTATGGTGGGGAGTGTGTGTGTGTGGGGGGAGGGTATGGGGGGGGGAGGGTATGGGGGTGTGTGTGAGTGTGTGTGTGTGTGGGGGGGGGGGGGAGTGTGTGTGTGTGAGTGTGTGTATGGTGGGGAGTGTGTGTGTGTGGGGGGAGGGTATAGAGGAGTGTGTGAGTGTGTGTGTGGGGGGTAGTGTGTGGGGGAGTGTTTGTGAGTGTACGGGGGTGTGTGTGTGTGTGGGCGAGTGTGTGTGTGTGTGTGTGTGTGGGGGGGCGTGGACACGTTGCAATGTGGATTGGAAGCTGCTGTTTGAGTGGTCTGGGTCCCCCAGCCTGCCTGGATCCCTGCAGTGCACTAGCTCCAAGGCAAACACCATCTCTCTGGCCTTACACTCATCCCTCGAACATCCGGATAACAAGGATACCGACATCAGGCTCCTGCTCATTGATTACAGCTCCGTCAGAGGGTCAGTGCTGAGGGAGGGGGCACTGTCAGAAGGTCAGTGCCGAGGGAGGGGGCACTGTCAGAAGGTCAGTGCTGAGGGAGTGCCGCACTGTCAGAGGGTCAGTGCTGAGGGAGTGCCGCACTGTCAGAGGGTCAGTGCTGAGGGAGTGCCGCACAGTTGGAGGGTCAGTGCTGATGGAGTGCCGCACAGTCGGAGGGTCAGTGCTGAGGGAGGGGGCACTGTCAGAGGGTCAGTGCTGAGGGAGGGGGCACTGTCAGAGGGTCAGTGCTGAGAGAGTGCCGCAGTGTCGGAGGGTCAGTGCTGAGGGAGGGGGCACTGTCAGAGGGTCAGTGCTGAGGGAGCGCTGCACTGTCGGGGGGTCAGTGCTGAGGGATTGCTGCACTGTCGGAGGGTCAGTGCTGAGGGAGTGCCGCACAGTCGGAGGGTCAGTGCTGAGGGAGTGCCGCACTGTCGGAGGGTCAGTGCTGAGGGAGTGCCGCATTGTCGGAGGGTCAGTGCTGAGGGAGTGCCGCACTGTCGGAGGGTCAGTGCTGAGGGAGTGCCGCACTGTCGGAGGGTCAGTGCTGAGGAGTGGGCACTGTCGGAGGGTCAGTGCTGAGGGAGTGCCGCACAGTCGGAGGGTCAGTGCTGAGGGAGTGGGCACTGTCGGAGGGTCAGTGCTGAGGGAGCGCCGCACTGTCGGAGGGTCAGTGCTGAGGGAGTGGGCACTGTCGGAGGGTCAGTGCTGAGGGAGTGCCGCACAGTCGGAGGGTCAGTGCTGAGGGAGTGGGCACTGTCGGAGGGTCAGTGCTGAGGGAGCGCCGCACTGTCGGAGGGTCAGTGCTGAGGGAGTGGGCACTGTCGGAGGGTCAGTGCTGAGGGAGTGCCTCACTGTCGGAGGGTCAGTGCTGAGGGAGTGGGCACTGTCGGAGGGTCAGTGCTGAGGGAGTGGGCACTGTCGGAGGGTCAGTGCTGAGGGAGTGGGCACTGTCGGAGGGTCAGTGCTGAGGGAGCGCCGCACTGTCGGAGGGTCAGTGCTGAGGGAGTGGGCACTGTCGGAGGGTCAGTGCTGAGGGAGTGCCGCACAGTCGGAGGGTCAGTGCTGAGGGAGTGGGCACTGTCGGAGGGTCAGTGCTGAGGGAGCGCCGCACTGTCGGAGGGTCAGTGCTGAGGGAGTGGGCACTGTCGGAGGGTCAGTGCTGAGGGAGTGCCTCACTGTCGGAGGGTCAGTGCTGAGGGAGTGGGCACTGTCGGAGGGTCAGTGCTGAGGGTGAAAGCTGGAGGGTAGACAGTGCAGTCCCTGTGCCCCTGTTATTGCCTGTTGTGGTGAATGGTACGGGAAAGTGAGCTGTGCGTTCAGTGGGTTCACAGGGATCGTTGCAAACGTTCAAGAAGTTGGAAATAAACCTGACAAAGAAATGAAAAGAACCCAGTTTCCCTGTAACTGTGGAACTTCAATCAGGATCTCAATCCATCTGAAAGTTTCGAACAGTCACTGTTCGCAATCGAGGTTAAAGTTTTCAGTGCAAGCCGTGGCTCCCAGCCAAGGAATATGCAAACAGAATTACAGATCCCATGTGGTCAGACATCAGCTGGGGCGTGAGTGCTTTGAGAAGTGTTTAATGTGAGAAATACAGAGTGAACGAGGGTCAAGGGTGCGGGGTCTGTTGAAGTAGGTGAGGTACGGAGAGCGAGGAAAAGGCTACGAGGTGTGGGAGCTGGGGAAGGAGTCATCCTCTGGGATTGCCAAAGACCATCCCCTTCGCTGTCCATCACAGGGAGATTCTCCCCCAGCACAGAGGCAGCACTCTGTACGGAGGGACACTGTCCACCAATCAAACTTCTGCCCCTGTGATCCTACCCTCCCCACCTCACTCACTCCGCAACTCGTCTGCAGTTACCCCCCCCTTTCCAAATTTGGGAAGTGTTCCTGAATCTGCAGGACCCTGCAATCACAACCCTCCTTTCAGACCGTCTTCACAAAAAAAACTCCCATCATCTTCCACTCGGATTCTTTCCAATCAGTTCCAATCCATGCTGCTTCCCTTCATTCACTCACAGGAAATTCACTGCCACAGAAGGCTGTGGAGACCAGGTCATGGAGGAGATTTAATACAGAGAGAGGTCGGGGATCAAGGGTTACAGGGAGCAAGCAGAGAATGGGGTTAAGAAACGTATCAGCCATGATTGAATGGCAAAGCAGACTGGATGGGCTGAATGGCCTAATTTCTGCTCCTATGTCTTATGAAGGCACCGCTGGTGGGCCCAGCATTAATTACCCGTCCCTAGTTGCCCCCCCGAGAAGGTGGGGGTGAGCTGCCTTCTTGACCCGCTGCAGTCCATGTGCTGTGGGTTGACCCACAATGCCCTTAGGGAGGGAATTCCAGGATTCTGTCCCAGCGACACTGAAGGAACGGCGATATATTTCCAAGTCGGGATGGTGAGAGGCTTGGAGGGGAACTTGCAGGGGGTGGTGTTCCCATGTATCTGCTGCCCTTGTCTTTCTATATGGAATGGTCTTGGGTTTGGAAGGTGCTCTCTAAGCATCTTTGGTGAATTTCTGCAGTGCAACTTGTAGATGGTACACACTGCTGCTACTGAGCGTCGGTGGGGGAGGGAGTGGGTGTTTGTGGATGTGGAGCCAATCAAGCGGGGGCTGCTTTGTCCCGGATGGTGTTGAGCTTCTTGAGTGTTGTTGGAGCTGCCCCCATCCAGGGCAAGTGGGGAGTATTCCCTCACACTCCTGACTTGTGCCTTTGAGATGGTGGACAGGCTTTGGGGGGGTCAGGAGGGGAGTTACTCGCTGCAGGATTCCCAGCCTCTGACCTGCTCTTGTAGCCACTGAGTTTATGTGGTGAGTCCAGTTGAGTTTCTGGTCAATGATAACCCCCAGGATGTTGGTAGTGAGGGATTCAGTGATGGTAACACCATTGAATGTCAAGGGGTGGTGGTGAACAAAGAACACAGAAAATTACAGCACAGGAACAGGCCGTTCGACCCTCCAAGCCTGTGTTGATCCAGCTCCTCTACCTAAACCTGTCACCAGCTCCTCTACCTAAACCTAAGGATCCATATCCCTTTGTTCCCTGCCCATTCATGTATCTGTCTAGATACATCTTAAATGAGGCTATCGCTCCCCCCCATCACCTCCGCTAGCAACACGTTACAGGCCCCCACTACCCCTCTGCGTAAAGAACTTTACACACATATCTCTCCTAAACCTTTACCCTCTCACTTTGAATTCGTGACCCCTTGTAATTGAGCCCCCTACTCTGGGAAAAAGCCTCTTGCTATCCACCCTATCTATACCTCTCATGATTTTGTAGGCCTCACTCAGGCCCCCCCTCAACCTTCATCTTTCCAATGAAAATAATCCTAACCTACTCAACCTCGCTTCATAGCTAGCACCTTCCATACCAGGCAACATCCTCGTAAACCTTCTCTGCACCCTCTCCGAAGTGTCCACATCCTTTTGGTAACGTGGCGACCAGAACAGTACACAGTATTCCAAATGTGGCCGAACCAAAGTCTTACAGAACAGTAACATGACCTGCCAACTCTTGTACTCAATACCCCGTCCAATGAAGGAAAACATGCTGAATGCCCTCTTGACCACTTGTTGGAGTTAGTCATTCTCTTATTGGTGATGGTCATTGTCTGGCATTTGTGTGGCGCCAATGTTACTTTTCATTTGTCAGCCCAAACTGAATATTGTCCAGATCTTGCTGAATTTGAATGTGGACTGCTTCAGTATCTGAGGAGTCACGAATGGCGCTGAACACTGTGCAGTCATCAGCAAACATCCCTATTTCTGACCTTATAATGGAGGGAAGGTCGTTGATGAATCAGCTGAAGGGGGCTGGGTTGAGGAGACTACCCTGAGGGACTCCTGCAGAGATCTCCTGGAGCTGAGATAACTGATCTCCATCAACCACAACCATCTTCCTGTGTGCCATGTATGTCTCCGACCAGCGGAGAGTTTGCCCCCTGATACCCACTGACACCAGGTTTGCCAGGGCTCATTGATGTCACACTTGGTCAAATGCAGCCTTGATGTCAAGGGCTGTGCCTCCCCCCTCCCCTCTGGAATTCAGCTCTTTCATTAATGTTTGACCCGAGACTGAAGCAGCAGAAGAAACCTCACCATTCCATAGCACTCCCTCAGCACTGACCCTCCGACAGTGCGGCACTCCCTCAGCACTGACCCTCCGACAGTGCGGCACTCCCTCAGCACTGACCCTCCGACAGTGCGGCGCTCCCTCAGCACTGACCCTCCGACAGTGCGGCACTCCCTCAGCACTGACCCTCCGACAGTGCGGCACTCCCTCAGCACTGACCCTCCGACAGTGCGGCACTCCCTCAGCACTGACTCTCCGACAGTGCGGCACTCCCTCAGCACTGACCCTCCAACAGTGCGGCACTCCCTCAGCACTGACCCTCCAACAGTGCGGCACTCCCTCAGCACTGACCCTCCGACAGTGCGGCACTCCCTCAGTACTGACTCTCCCACAGTGCGGCACTCCCTCAGCACTGACCCTCCGACAGTGCGGCACTCCCTCAGCACTGACCCTCCAACAGTGCGGCACTCCCTCAGCACTGACCCTCCGACAGTGCGGCACTCCCTCAGCACTGACCCTCCGACAGTGCGGGCACTCCCTCAGCACTGACCCTCCGACAGTGCGGCACTCCCTCAGCACTGACCCTCCGACAGTGCGGCACTCCCTCAGCACTGACCCTCCGACAGTGCGGCACTCCCTCAGCACTGACCCTCCGACAGAGCGGCAGTCCCTCAGCACTGACCCTCCGACAGTGCGGCACTCCCTCAGCACTGACCCTCTGACAGTACGGCGCTCCCTCAGCACTGACCCTCTGACAGTGCGGCACTCCCTCAGCACTGACCCTCCAACAGTGTGGAAATATCTCAGCACTGACCCTCCGACAGTGCTGCACTCCCTCAGCACTGACCCTCCGACAGTGCGGCACTCCCTCAGCACTGACCCTCCGACAGTGCGGCACTCCCTCAGCACTGACCCTCCGACAGTGCGGCACTCCCTCAGCACTGACCCTCTGACAGTACGGCGCTCCCTCAGCACTGACCCTCTGACAGTGCGGCGCTCCCTCAGCACTGACCCTCCAACAGTGTGGAAATATCTCAGCACTGACCCTCCGACAGTGCTGCACTCCCTCAGTACCTCACTGGTGTTTGCAGCTGGTTTGTCTGTTGTATATAATGTAACATTAAAAATATTTAATGGACTGAGTTTTGAACCTTGTTTATCCCTGTCGCCATGTAAACGCAATCTCTGAGGAAGAGGTTGAGGTGAAATCCCATCAGGAAGTCTCGGATTACAAGCATTGCTAACGTCTCACGACATATTTATCAGAAACTCTCAACAACTGAACAATCGCCCTTCAGCTAAAGATTATCTCGGCATTGACGAGAGGCTTAAGGAATGGAGGTTATGAAATGAAATCTGCTCCAGAGTCCCAGCTTGTTTCTGTTAATGGTGCTCTCTGATTAGAATCACTGTACTTGGAGACCCCAGGCTCTGGGTTTCATTAACATCAATCCCACCATCAGTCCCCCAGGGTTGGAAAGGACATCATGGAACAGTGAACTGTTACCACCGAACTACCAGCAGAGTGTGAATCTCTCTCTTCACCCTGTGTGAGAACAGAGAGACTGAGAGAGAGAGAGACGGGAGAGAGAGAGAGACGGGAGAGAGAGAGAGACGGGAGAGAGAGAGAGACGGGGAGAGAGAGAAACGGGGAGAGAGAGAGAAGGGGAGAGAGAGAGACGGGGAGAGAGAGAGACGGGGAGAGAGAGAGACGGGGAGAGAGAGAGACGGGGAGAGAAAGAGACGGGGAGAGAGAGAGACGGGGAGAGAGAGAGACGGGGAGAGAGAGAGACGGGGAGAGAGAGAGACGGGGAGAGAGAGAGAGACGGGGGAGAGAAAGAGACGGGGGAGAGAAAGAGATGGGAAAAGAGAGACAGGGGAAGAGAGAGACAGGGGAAGAGAGAGAAAGGGGAAGAGAGAGAAAGGGGAAGAGAGAGAAAGGGGAAGAGAGAGAGAGAGACGGGGAGAGAGAGAGAGAGACGGGGAGAGAGAGAGAGAGACGGGGAGAGAGAGAGAGAGACGGGGAGAGAGAGAGAGACGGGGAGAGAGAGAGAGACGGGGAGAGAGAGAGACAGGGAGAGAGAGAGAGAGACGGGGAGAGAGAGAGAGAGACGGGGAGAGAGAGAGAGACGGGGAGAGAGAGAGAGACAGGGAGAGAGAAAGACAGAGAGAGAGAGACACGGAGAGAGAGAGAGAGACGGGGAGAGAGAGACGGGGAGAGAGAGAGAGACGGGGAGAGAGAGAGACGGGGAGAGAAAGAGACAGGGAGAGAGAGACGGGGGAGAGAGAGACGGGGGAGAGAGAGAGAGAGACGGGGGAGAGAGAGAGACGGGGGAGAGAGAGAGACGGGGAGAGAAAGAGACGGGGAGAGAAAGAGACGGGGGAGAGAAAGAGACGGGGGAGAGAAAGAGACGGGGGAGAGAAAGAGACGGGGGAGAGAAAGAGACGGGGGAGAGAAAGAGACGGGGGAGAGAAAGAGACGGGGGAGAGAAAGAGACGGGGGAGAGAAAGAGACGGGAAAAGAGAGACAGGGGAAGAGAGAGACAGGGGAAGAGAGAGAAAGGGGAAGAGAGAGAAAGGGGAAGAGAGAGAAAGGGGAAGAGAGAGAAAGGGGAAGAGAGAGAGAGAGACGGGGAGAGAGAGAGAGACGGAGAGAGAGAGAGAGAGAGAGACGGGGGAGAGAGAGAGAGAGACGGGGAGAGAGAGAGAGAGACGGGGAGAGAGAGAGAGAGACGGGGAGAGAGAGAGAGAGACGGGGAGAGAGAGAGAGAGACGGGGAGAGAGAGAGAGACAGAGAGAGAGAGAAAGACAGAAAGAGAGAGACACAGGGGGAGAGAGAGAGAGACACGGAGAGAGAGAGAGACGGGAAGAGAGAGAGAGAGACGGGGAGAGAGAGAGAGAGACGGGGAGAGAGAGAGAGACGGGGAGAGAGAGAGAGACAGAGAGAGAGAGAGAGACAGAGAGAGAGAGAGAGACAGGGAGAGAGAAAGACAGAAAGAGAGAGACACAGGGGGAGAGAGAGAGAGACACGGAGAGAGAGAGAGACGGGAAGAGAGAGAGAGACGGGGGAGAGAGAGAGAGAGAGAGACGGGGAAGAGAGAGAGACGGGGAAGAGAGAGAGACGGGGAAGAGAGAGAGACGGGGAAGAGAGAGACAGGGGAAGAGAGAGACAGGGGAAGAGAGAGACAGGGGAAGAGAGAGACAGGGGAAGAGAGAGACAGGGGAAGAGAGAGACAGGGGAAGAGAGAGACAGGGGAAGAGAGAGACAGGGGAAGAGAGAGACAGGGGAAGAGAGAGACAGGGGAAGAGAGAGACAGGGGAAGAGAGAGACAGGGGAAGAGTGAGAGATGGGGAGAGAGAGAGAGAGACGGGGAGAGAGAGAAACAGGGAGAGAGAGAGACAGGGAGAGAGAGAGACAGGGAGAGAGAGAGAGACAGGGAGAGAGAGAGAGACAGAGAGAGAGAGAGACAGGGGGAGAGAGAGAGACGGGGAGAGACAGAGACGGGGAGAGACAGAGACGGGGAGAGAGAGATGAGGAGAGAAAGAGAGACGAGGAGAGAGAGAGAGAGACGGGGAGAGAGAGACAGGGGGAGAGAGAGACAGGGGGAGAGAGAGACAGGGGGAGAGAGAGACAGGGGGAGAGAGAGACAGGGGGAGAGAGAGACAGGGGGAGAGAGAGACAGGGGGAGAGAGAGAGAGACAGGGGGAGAGAGAGAGATGGGGGAAGAGAGAGAGAGATGGGGGAGAACTAGCCATTTGGATACAGAACTGGCTCAAAGGTAGAAGACAGGGGGTGGTGGTGGAGGGTTGTTTTTCAGACTGGAGGCCTGTGACCAGTGGAGTGCCACAAGGATCGGTGCTGGGTCCTCTACTTTTTGTCATTTACATAAATGATTGGATGCGAGCATAAGAGGTACAGTTAGTAAGTTTGCAGATGACACCAAAATTGGAGGTGTAGTGGGCAGCGAAGAGGGTTACCTCAGATTACAACAGGATCTGGACCAGATGGGCCAATGGGCTGAGAAGTGGCAGATGGAGTTTAATTCAGATAAATGCGAGGTGCTGCATTTTGGGAAAGCAAATGTGGGCGGCACGGTGGCTCATTGGTTAGCACTGCTGCCTCACAGCGCCAGAGACCCGGGTTCAATTCCCGCCTCAGGCGACTGACTGTGTGGAGTTTGCACGTTCTCCCCGTGTCTGCGTGGGTTTCTTCCGGGTGCTCCGGTTTCCTCCCACAGTCCAAAAATGTGCAGGTCAGGTGAATTGGCCAAGTTAAATTGCCTGTAGTGTTAGGTGCAGGGGTAAACGTAGGGGAATGGGTCTGGGTGGGTGCGCTTCAGCGGGTCGGTGTGGACCTGTTGGGCCGAAGGGTCTGTTTCCACACTGTAAAGTAATCTAATCTAATCTAATCTAATCTTAGCAGGATTTATACACTTAATGGTAAGGTCCTAGGGAGTGTTGCTGAACAAAGAGACCTTGGAGTGCAGGTTCATAGCTCCTTGAAAGTGGAGTCGCAGGTAGATAGGATAGTGAAGGTGTTTGGTATGCTTTCCTTTATTGGTCAGAGTATTGCGTACAGGAGTTGGGAGGTCATGTTGCAGCTGTACAGGACATTGGTTAGGCCACTGTTGGAATATTGCGTGCAATTCTGGTCTCCTTCCTATCGGAAAGATGTTGTGAAACTTGAAAGGGTTCAGAAAGGATTTACAAGGATGTTGCCAGGGTTGGAGGATTTGAGTATAGGAAGAGGCTGAACAAGCTGGGGCTGTTTTCCCTGGAGCATCAGAGGCTGAAGGGTGACCTTATAGAGGTTTATAAAATCATGAGGGGCTTGGATAGGATAAATAGACAAAGTCTTTTCCCTGGAGTGGGGGAGTCCAGAACTAGAGGGCATAGGTTTAGGGTGAGAGGGGAAAGATATAAAAGAGACCTCAGGGGCAACCTTTTCACTTAGAGGGTGGTATGTGTATGGAATGAGCTGCCAGAGGATGTGGTGGAGGCTGGTACAATTGCAACATTTAAGAGGCATTTGGATGGGTATATGAATAGGAAGGGTTTGGAGGGATATGGGCTGGGTGCTGGCAGGTGGGACTAGATTGGGTTGGGATATCTGGTCAGCATGGACGGGTTGGACCAAAGGATCTGTTTCCTTGCTGTACATCTCTATGACTCTACAGTATGGTAGGTATGTGCTCTGAGGAAGGGTCCAGGCTAATGTAATGTATCTACTCTATTTCTCAATCCCCGAAGGACCTCAAAATGGGTTTATGCCAGCCTTAATAAAGCAGAGTCACTATTTCGAAGACTTTATTTACAACTTGCTGTGCTCTTCCTGCCTGTCTCACGCGTGGACTGTGTTTTTGTACTGAAGTGCACCATCCTACAGTTATCTGGACTGTAACTCATTCATCAATCCAACTCTTCTCCCAGCTTATGAACAGGGGGGTGTCTGTACGTTGGAAGATAAACAGGAAGGAACCACAACAACATGGAAAGCTCACTGCACGGAAATGATCTGGGGACAGTGAGGGGTGCAGGTGCTGCAGATCAGAGTGGAGAGTGTGGTGCTGGAAAAGCGCAGCAGGTCAGGCAGCATCCAAGGAGCAGGAAGTTCATACCCAGTATACCTGAACACCAGGGGACCATGCCTTTGAGGTGAGCTTCCTGAGTATTAAGGGAATAACATGGAAAATCTGAAAACCAGAATGGGAGCAGCCTCATCCTATCTGTGATACAAAGACAGCCACCGGAAAGGCCAAGCTCAGCATGTACAGTGCTCCAAGGCAGATGGTGTGACAGTGTCCAGTGAGACAGCCTCACACAGGACACCTCACACCTTCAATGCATTATCTGGTCCAACATGGCTCTATTGTTAAAGTTCACTTGAGAATGTAACTTTAAGAAAGTTCTGGGATTTACAGACGAAGGAGCTGAAACCAATATGCCCATTCCGAAACAGGAGAGACTTAACAAACAATTTGGGTCTTTTTCAATATATAATTTCAGTTACATCACACTGTAAACTTTTGCTATAAATCCTGTGTTTTACAATCTTATACTCCACAACCACCCGATGAAGGAGCAGCGCTCCGAAAGCTAGTGCTTCCAAATAAACCTGTTGGGCTATAACCTGGGATTGTGGGATTTTTAACTTTGCAGGGAAATGGACATCAAAGTCCACCATGTTGGCCAACAAGTCAAGGTCGTGAACTCTGAACCCTCTGGAGGGCGTCATTCCCAG